>NW_012153840.1:4691300-4698615 GCF_000956105.1 Propithecus coquereli
AAAAAAAAAAAAAAAAATTAGGTCTGGCAACACTGTGGGCAACAACTGGGCTGAAGAAGCAACTGACCCCAGTGGATAGGATATGGGCTTTCTAGAACAATCAAGGCCCTGCCCACCGGCCTATTAATACGATGCATTGGTGTAGCGGGCAACCTCTAAACGGCCCCCGATGGCCCCACGTCTTGGTGGTCATGTCCTGCACAATGCTCCTCCTTGAACAGGGACTGGATTTCTTGACTTGCTTCTAACAAACAGAATCGGCAGAAGTCATGGGATGTCTCTTCTGATATTGGGTTATAAAAAGACTACTTCCGGCTTGGGCACACTCTCTCGCTTCCCCTTGGGTGGCTCACCTTGGGGGAAGCCAGCTGCCTTCATGAGGTGGCCTGGAGAGAGGCCCACAGGGCAAGGCCTGCCCACGACCATGGGAGTGACCTTGGAAATGGATGTCCCTCCCCCACTGAGCCTTCAGAGGAGACCGCAGCCCTGGCCAACAACTTGCCTGCAGCCTGGTGGGAGACCTCGAGGCAGAGGTACCAGCTAAGCCACACCTGGACTCCTGCCCCACAGAAACTGTGAGACAGTAAAGGTCTGTGGTTCAAAAACGGCCACATATTTGGGTAATTTGTTACACAGCAATAGATAACTAATACAGTTGATCAGAGAGCCCTCTCCAGCTCTGACCCTGACTTAGCTGGGTTCAAACTGAGTTATAAAGAAAATGGCTTTTTCCTTACGCGCAGAGGCCAGGACCCCTGGAGCAAACCTGTCTGGGAATAATCCTTCCCCCCTTCGCTGGCCACACTCCTCAGGCCTCTCCAGCAACATGCAGCCTCAGCCAGCTCAGCACACCCAGCTCCTCCCCCCTCCACCTGGGCCTGTGCCGTTCCCGCCACCTCAGCCCCTCTCCCCGCTGCTCTGCCCTCCTCGCCGCCTCCTGGAGACCCCCCACTAACTCTGCTGGGCTCTAAGGGCGCCGTGACCCTGCCCACTTCTCCCCGACTCAGAGCTCAGACCAGGGTCTCTTGGTGGCTAGGTGAGGATGCTGAGGATGACAAGGATGAAGACAAAGGCGAAGGTGACATGGATGATGTGACACCTACCAGGAACTGTCCGTAGAGTGTTTCACGGATCCCCACAGTGACCCTACAGGGCAGGTACTATGCTATCCCCCCTTCACAGATGACAGAGCTGAGACTCAGAGAGGGTAAGTGGCTTGTTAAAGGTCCACACAGCTAGGGAATGGGAGAGCAGGGACTCAAACTCACCCTGCAGAGGCCAAGCCCCCAGGTCTGCTCTGCCACCCCAGTCCTGGGGGTGCCCCGTGGGGGTCCCATCCCCAGACTCTGCTACAGGATATGGAATCCTGGGTCTCACCGATGGACCCTGGCCCCTTCCTCACCCACAGTGCCCCCGACCCAGTCCTCAACTCACTCTGCCAGCAAGAGTGCCAGCAGCGCAGGGCGTCACGCGCCAGTCGCCAGCCCCGCTCCTGAGCCCGCCGCTCCGCCTCCTGCCACTGCCCCAGCCGCCGCCGCCACAGGCCCAGCGCAGCCCTGCAGCTCCGACCCCAGGCCCAGCGGGCAGCCAGCTTTCTCCTGTCCGCTTGGGCTGTGACCCAGTGGCTCCAGCTGAGGAGGACACTGGAAAGGGGAATGTCCACCCTGAGGATGGGCACTGCCACCCAGGCCAGCCCAGCCCTCCTCTCCGCTCCACTCAGCAGCTCTTCCCTCTGTTCCCGCCAAGGGGGAGGGTGGATTGCTGGGGACTGGAGGGGCCAAACACCTCTCTGAGGGTCACATGACGGGTGGTGGGAAGAGGATGGCACAGGCCCCCAGTGCCGAGTCCTGTGCTCAGCCACTTGCCATAAATATTGCTACGACTGAGTGCTTACTATGTGCCACGCACTGTGCTAGGGGACGTCTGTGCCCCTACCTCGCTGATGTCCCATTGCAGTGAGTACTATTATTACCCTCATTTCACAGACAGAGAAATGGAGGCACAGAGAAGTTAAGCAACTTGCCCAAGATCACACAGCCCTGAGGGGCAAAGCTGGGATTAGAACCCAGGCAGGCCAACTCTTACGCATTGTGCTGCGAATGAATAAATGAATGAACCACAGCTGTGAAATCTCCAGGAGGAAGCGTGGCCCTGCAGAGTGCCTCAGCCCACCCCACCCCTCCCGGGAGGACAGGAGGAATTGAGTGTGGGGCCCAGCTGACGAGGGTGTGAGGCGTGAGGCCCCCCCCCCCGGGATGGGATGCAGACCCTGAGGGGCTGCTGCTGTGAAGGCCGAGGATGGCTGGGAGAGACGGCCAGGACACAGCAAGTCCACAGAGTGGCGGGCAGCACGGCTGGCCCGACCTGCGGAGGGGTCCCTACCGCCTCTGGAGGGTGCGCTGGCACCACCTCACTGCGCCCCGGCACTGCTGGGCCGGCACCTGCCAAAGCAGAAGGCACAGCCCCTGCTGCTGCCCACCTGCCACAGAAAGCCCACCGGGAGGGTCTCCAGGAGCCCAGGAAGGGGGTGTGGCGTCCTGGGTCCCTGTCCCCTGCCCCATCCCCATCCTCTCCACCCACCTGCCCCTCACCTTCTCCAGTGAGCTGCAGGGTGTGCTGCAGCCCAGCGAGGCCTGCCCTGGCAGGACGCTGCCCGGTGGCTCCAGGACCAAGGCGATCCTGGCACAGCCTGACGGGGTGCCCGGGCCCCACGCCCTCAAGCGCCACCGCCTCAGTATGCGCCGCATAATCCGGTGCCGCACGCTCTGGAAGAAGGAGCTGCGGAAGAGGCGGGGGAGTCCCTGGGTCCCAGCCTCACGGCCAGCCGGGCGGAGGCCACCCCACCTGGCCGCTGGGAGAGCTGAGCTGAAGGGCCAGACTGCGCTAGCGCTCTGCACTGCCGCCTCCACACTGGCTGCACACTGGGATCAAGGGGGGCTTCAAGAAATACCGATGCCCACCAGGGTGCCACCCCCAGAGATTCTGACTTAACGGTCTGGGTGCAGACTAGGCTTCTGGACTTTTCCAGAGCCCCTGGGTGACTCTGGTGGGCAGTGAAGGCTGGGCTGACGCTCTACCCCATCACTGGCTGGTCCTGACCACACTCCCGGGTGCAGTGGGGGGCCACGCAGCTGACTGGGGTGGAGCAGAACCAGGCCCAGGGACCCCGGCCTCCGGTGCCCACATGCACAACCACACCAGTACTTCTGCCTCTACTCCGTTACAAAGATAAGAAAACTGGGGCCTGGGGGAAGGTTATCTCCCCAGACTCCAAAAGGTGGCAGACCTGGGTGGGACTCATCTCAGACTAGCAGGGCAGCCCCTGGTATGCTGTAGGGAGACATCGACTGTGCCCTGATGCCTGAAGGCCAGAGGCTGGACTGGGGGAGGGAGGGCCGTGTTCTGAAGGACCATGGTGAATTGGGTTCTCCTGGCGTTCTAGGGGTACACTGAAAGAGACTGAGGGTCCAAGTGGACCAAGTGGCTGTGGGGATCATGGATGCCAGGTGTGTGGCTTTTAAGGACAGAATTCTTAACCCTGCTCCCACTGGCTTCCGTTCCTCCTGACATCCCATCAGGGAAGCCGCTCCTCCTGAGCCCACCCTCCCCTCACCACAGCCTCAGCCTGGCTCTGACTCCGGCAATGACCATTCTGTGCAAAGGCAGCACCAAGAAGGTCTTGACACAGGGCCTTCCTGCTCCTGGTTCACACTGCGACTAGAGCCAGCTGCTCAACCCCTCTGAGCCTCGGTTCCTCTACTTGCGTGATGAGGCAGATGGGGCAGGTGGAGAGAGCTCTGCTCCCGGCTCCTTCCCTCACTTGCTTATGGTACTTACTCTGTGACCATGACACACCAGGCACGGGCTGGGGGCCGGGGAGGCAGCGGGGACAGCCAGACATGGCTCCTGCCACAGGGCCTCGCCTCAGTGTGGAGACGGCGCCCACTCAGGTTCCAGCCACCTCCACCTCGGCAGAGCTCCTGTCTGGGGGCCCATGGCCCCCAGTGGCTCTCTGCTCCATCACAGTCTCAGTGTCCCTAGGCCACCTCCTGGGACCCGGCATCTGCCAGGTACCGCACTGTGCCAGGCCCTGGCCCAACCCTAGGTCACAAGGTCGCCGACACCTACTCGGCCCGCTGGCGCTGGGAGAGCCGCGTCCTCCAGAGCAGCATCACCCGGTGGAGGGCCAGTCTCTGGCAGGCTTCCTGCAGGGAGCCCCGGCCTTGCTCCTGGGACAGCCTCTGCGCCTGGGCCACTGCCCCCAAGCCATGCACCTTGGTGGCTCCAGGGCCTGAGCTGCAGAGGACCATGAGCCCTGAGAAGCAGTCAAGAGGTGAGTCAGGCAGGTCCCCGCCGACCTCCCTCTGCCCAGAGCTGTCGGTAGCTGCTGCCTCAGGCCCCCATGGGACCTCCTCCCTCACGGGCACTGCCCCCACCCACCACCTCCAGACCGTCCCCCTTCCAGGAGGTCTCAAAGATCCCGCCTTCCCCCGTCAGGTCTTGGGGTGGGGGCAGGGCTGTGTGTCCCCCATCAGAACAAAAGCTTCCCAAGAGCAAGGACACGTCCCTTCCGGGCGGGACATGAGATAAGCAGGGCTACCTGCAGTGGTGGGAGATGGGACAGAGTCTCTCTCGCCCAGAGCAGCTCGTGATGGGGGGTGGGGATGTGTCCCAGCCAAGGCCTGCCCACTCTGGGGACCCCTCCCGGACCCTCCCAGGCCCGCAGGCCGCACTCTGGAAAGCCCCCAGTTCTACCACCTCCAGCGACAAGAATCCACACATTCAACTGGGGCCCGCTGAAGAAGGGGCTCAAGCGACAGTCTGCTGGGGTGGGAGCCCCTCGGCCCATCATTACTCACCTGACTTCTGCAGGCACAGGGACAGCTGGGTCACCTTTGCCCCATCTGAGACCCGGAGCTGTTTCATCTGCACCCACCGTCCCAGGCATGTCCTCAGGATCCCCGCTTGGCGGTCGGCCAGGTGGTTCCGGTACCGGGACCCTCTTTGCACGAACCGCTGCCAGGCCCCAAAGCACCTGGGACAAAGTACCCAGGCCGATGGTAAGGGCCGATGGCTGCAGCTGCAGCCGCCTGCCAGACACACTACCGAGGCCTCAGGCATGCCACCGCCTCTCTGAGCCTCCGTTTTCTCATCTGTCAAATGGGGCTGCTGTGAGGATGCATGGCGTGCCACCTGCTCAGGCCTGACACCATCACCTCTGGGCACCTGGATGGCCCCAGCGGCCTCCAGCCTGGCCACTGGCATCCAGGCTTGACCCCCGCTGTCAGTTCCTACTCAGTAACCAGAGCGGTGTTTTCGCAATGTCAAATCACATCATCCTACTCTCCTGCTACCTCCTCCGGCAGCAGCTCCCTTGCTCTTATAACATTTCAACCCCTCCGCACAGCCTACAAGGACCTGCATGATCTGGCCCCAGGGACCTTCCCAGCCCCCCGGCCCCCCAGCCTGGACTGACAAGGCTCCAGCTGTCCCTGGAGTGTGCGCGCTCCGCACCAGAGGCCCGAGCATGTGCTCCTCCTGCACACCCCGCTGAGCCGGGTCGGGTCAGCTCCGTGTGTTAAAGTTCCCGGGAAAACTAGGCCAGGCGGATGCAACCAGCAAAAGGCCAACAGTGGGAAACTCCACCAGACAAGCAACCTGGTTTCCTCAACAAATGAAGTGCAAGAGAAACAAATGGAGGGAGCCCACAGACTGAGAAGACGTTAACGACGCATCGACCACTCTCAGCGAGTGGATCTCCACGCAAACTCTGACACCATACATGCTGCGAAACAACTGGAAATTTGAAAACTGACCAGATATTTGTGGGTGTTAAGGAATCATGGTTCATTTTTTTAGGTGTGAGAATGGTATTGTGGCTGTTTTGTTTTTTTTTTTAGAGTCCTTGCCTTTTAGAAATGCACATAAAAGTATTAGGGATGCAATGGTATGATGTTTGGGATTTGGAGGGGGACGCATTGGGGACACATCTGACAAGCTTTCCTAGGAGGTTGACTGTGTTGAAGCTGGGTGATCGGCACGCTGGGGTTTATTGTCTTATCCGCTTTACTTTTGTGTAAGATAAAAGTGCCCCATAATAAAACATTAACCACCAGGGGGAAAAACGCAGAGATCTGTGTTCCTTCCTGCCACACCTGTGACTGCTCACTTCCTGTCTGTTCCCCCACTGGCCACGGGTTCCACGACCATGGTGGGCAGAGGTGGGAGGCCGGCGCTAACCTGTGCTATGGCCAAATCCCAGCCCCTGCAGCCCGGCATGTCTCAGGCCTGCCCAGGCAACAGCAGCCGTGTTCATTTCTTACTTGGATGCTCGCCTCTCGATACCAGGAGTCAGGAGCTGACACGAGGGGAAGGGGGCCCCTACCTGCACAGCCAGGCTCTCTGGTGCTGGGGGTCCACACGGGCTGCGTGTGTAGCGTGACAGTGCCAGGCTGGGGGGGGCCTCCCTGTCCTCCAGGTCTTCTGGGTGGCCCCGGTGGCCTCCCCTGGGACACTCCTATCCTTCCTGGCCTGTTCCTTCTGATGGCACCACAGGAGGAAGACTGTGGAGAGAGGGAGGAGAGTGAGAGAGAGAGAAAGAGCAAAGGGGAGGATCAGAGCCAGGAGGCTACTACACCTGGGGAGCCAGTCGCACCCATCCCTGGACCTCCCCATCTCTGGTGCCTGAGTAAGGGACATCTAGTTCCAACACTCAAGCCTCTGGTGTGGGCCTGTATCAGAGTCAGTGTCACCCAAATGCATTTGGGCATCTCTCATGCTGGTCACTTAACGTCTCTGTGCCTCAGTTCCCCATCGGTAAAATGGGCACAATTTTAAAAATGGGGACAGTAAAATGGGTCCTCGTGGAGGTCATGTCTGGGAAGTTGCTCATTCACTCTGGGCTCCCCCGCCCAGTCCCCACCTGGTGCGGGGGTTCAGGCCCCGCCTGGCCTGCCTCCATCTCTCCCCCTCCCCAGCACACACCACCTCACCAGCTAGTTGCTGCAGGGCCTGCAGCGTCTGGACTTTCCCGTCTTCACCGTCTGGTCTCTGCCCAGGATGGGACCGAATGCACGGGGCTCTCTCCGCCTCCCTCGGACTCCCTGGGCTAAGGGTGAAGCTGTTGGAGAGAAACGGAAGCTGGCCCGAGGGAGGGCGCATGGTCCCCACCTGTCCACCCGGCTCCAGGCGGTGCCGTCCGTCCTTAGGAGCTGGGGTGCCGAGCCCCCCACTTCCAGACTGTTCATTTTATCCCTGATTATAAAAGCCATGGGGTGGGAGGTTCTGCTTTGCTTTATTTTCTTCAATACTGTTT
>NW_012153840.1:4699735-4726590 GCF_000956105.1 Propithecus coquereli
AATCTGCCCACCTCGGCCTCCCAGAGAGCTAGGATTACAGGTGCGAGCCACCATCCCCCCCGCATTTTGACCATTTTTAAGTGTACAGTTCAGTAGTGTTAAGTATATTCACATCGTGCAATATTTTAGTACTTGTTTTCCTTTTAGTCCTTTTTCTATGCACTGTTTCACGTGTTTGGTAAAAAATATTTTAGATACCATTTTTAGCCTCCTGTTCTTTCTTTCTTTAACATTGTCATACAATTTTCTTCTTGCCTTTAAAAATTCTATCCAAATACTCATAAAAATACTTCCAAAGAGGGGGACGCGAGGGGATGAAGCCTTCTAGTTAATTAATATACTTTCGACTATTTTTAATGTTTTTTCAAATCAAGCATACATTACTGTTATGATTGGAAATAAGACCAATAAAGATATTGAAAAGAAAAATAAAGGAAAAAAAGAATGGGAAGGAATTTTTTGAAAGTCTTCTAAACATCCTATTGAATGGTTGCTCCATTGTTCATTACGTGGTCGAACCCTAATATCCTCACTCACTGTTGAGCATTTAGGCTGTTTCGAAGTTCTTACAATCATAAACGATGACGTAATGGACATCTTTCGCATAAATCTTTGTCCGTGTCTACTTGCTACATCCCATTCTCTCATGGGGAGGGGAAGGAGGGGCAGCAAGGTAGGAAGGAGGGAGGGAAGGCCACCAGCTGCCCAGGCCACACTGACCACCTGGGGAGTCCCAGCCTACCTGCTCCTCTGGGCAGGGTCCACTACTGCCTTCCTTCCCAAGGAGGGGCCCTGGCCCTGGCCCCCCCTGGAGGGTGGGAGTCCTGACCCAGCCTGGATGGGATGCTTCCCCTGCTCCCGTTGCAGAGCCAGGTTTCTCCACTGGGTCAGGAGAGAAGGGGGAAGGGGATGTCGGCCTCAAATGTGCCTCCCAAGAGAGCACCAGACAGGGACAGGGACAGGAGTCAAATACCCCTATCAGGTTCCAAAGCCTGTGGTCTTAACCACTGAACTACCCTGCCTCTTTGGGAATGAAGGAATCAATGAGTGGAGAAATGGATCCCTAGAGGCAGGGCTTTCCTTGGGAGATAAAACCTGGGGCTGGGCCTCCCAGAGCACCCTTTTTCCAAGGAGGGAAGAACACGGACATACTCTTCCGGTCCTGGCTGGCAAACCACTAATAAAAAATACCAACCACTTACATGGTAGAATGCTTGCTACGTGCTAGGCAGGGTTCTGAGTCCCTTATATTTATTAATTTAATCTCACAACAACCTTGAGAGGTATGTACTATTATTATCCCAGTTTAGAGATAAAAAGACTGAGGCACAGAGAGGTTAACTAACTTGCCCAAGGTCACACAGCTATAAAGGGGTGGAGGCAGGATTTGAACTCTGGCAGAGCTAGTTCAGGTGCCTGGACTTGTAATTACACGCTCTACCCTGATCATTCATGAGGTGCAACCTGTGCCCAGTGGGTGCCCTCTCAGTAGACAGAGCCTCCTCCCCGACACACCAGGGCTTCACACCTCCCCTGGCCCAATCTGGAGACCCGACCTTTCGGAAGCTCCAGGCCAGCAGGGCCTTCGTGTATTGTCCCCACGCTGCCTCCAGCCGGGCCTCCCGGAGCCACAGGGCCCACCGCAGTGCCTGAAGGCCCTTTCGCAACAGCTGCCGGCGGCCCAGTGCCACCGCGACTGCCACGGCCCGCCGTCTCCGCGCCAAGTGCCTCCAGGCTCTGAGACATCTGGACAGCAGCTGCCGGCTGGGCACAGACTAGGGCTGATGGGGGTGGACCCGGCCCTTCTACCCCCAGGGAGCAGCTGGCGGCTGGGCGCCACCCATGCACCCTTGCAGCAATCACGCAGGTGACGGGCATGCGGCAGCAGGGAGAACTTCCCTCTCACTGGGGGCTAGACTTGGAAATCCCAGACAAGAAAGGCCCTGGAGGCAGGAGAACACCCATTCGACTGACAAGAGTCCAGGGCAGCCTCAGGTTAGGTTCCCAGTGCCCAAACCCAGGAGCAGCAGTCCCCACGATCCTGTCACTGGGATCAGGAGGCTCTCCTCATTCCCCAGCAGGGACAGCCCAGGCAACGGGAGAGGAGCTGTCCTGGGAGCATGTCCCCCACCCCCATGCCCACCCCCACCCAGCCATGGCCTCACCGGGCTGCCTCCGCTTCCAGAGCCACAATGTTTGGGGCCTGGTTCTGCGAAACAAGAGGACGTGACACAGTTCTCAGGCCGAGGAGCAGGTGGGACAGGACCCCCCCTCCCCCACTCCCAGCCTCCTCTGGCCTGTACCTTCGGGGTGCTCCTTGCTACCTGCGGGGTGCTCCTGGCTGGGACTATGTCTGGTAGACAGGAAGCCGTCCTCTCCTCCTTCCTGCTGGCCAGCTCCCTTGGGGCCCCCTCCTCTCCTTTCCATCTAGGTAGGCCCCCCCGGGCTGCGCTAGAGAAGGCTGAAGAGCAGGGTGTGGCCTCCCTGCTCCTCACCCCTTGAGGGAGACGGGGGTGGCCCCTCTGCGCCCTGCCACACACAGGCTCCGGGGAGAAGTCCTCCCCAGGCCATAGGGGGTGGGCAGGAAGGGGCCCCTGCTCAGGGTCAAGATCTCCAGGCAGCATCCCCAAAGTGGTCTCCGGCAAGGCTGGCTTGCTGCGTGTCCAAGAGTTTGAGAGACCAGCCTGACCATCTGCAGTTTCCCTGTGGCCTCGGGGGTGTCTCTTCCTCCTCTCATGACACAAGGCAAGAACAGGCCGGCTGGGCTGGGGTGCCTGGCCACTGCTAGGCCAGGGGTCCCACTGAGCAGCACCTGGGGACTCCTGGGACGCCCTGCACTTGAGACGGCCCGCCTCCTGCTCCAGGCGTCGTACAGAGGCCAGTAGCTGGTGGACGGCAGCGTGGGACGGGGCCCGAGCCTGGCTCTGGGCAGGGGCAGCCAGGTCCTCCAGGGTGAGGGGTCCCCCCTCAAGCCTGGGGGTCCAGTTCCCCGGGCCACGCCAGGATCTGGGGCCTGGCTGTGTGCGCCCATTGAGAGGGGCAAAGCCTGCAGCGGGCCTGAAGTCCAGGCTCTGGGTGTCTGTGGCCAGCAGCCTGGACTGCATCAGGCTGCGGGATGGGCGAGCCAGTGGCTCTTGGGGTAGGGGACTTCCGCAGGGCAGCATGTGGGGCCCCAAGCTTTCCCGAGGCTCCTGCCAGAGGCGGGGGCTGGTGGTCTCGCTTATGCTCAGGTTACTCTGCTGGGCAAACTCTCGGGCCTTGCCCCGGGGCCTCCCAGCTGCGGGCTGCAGGTTACTCTGTTGCCAGAAGCTTGCCTTGATCAGTGGGCCCATGCTGTCCTTCAGGACTAGGCCCAGGAGGGCACCAGGGCTGGCAAGGTTGGTCTGGACCCTGCAGGGCTCCTGGTGCAGCACTGCCCCCAGGGAGGGTGTGGCAGCAGGCCTCCCCCTCTTGGGCACCCACTGGCCACATCCACTGCCCAGGCTGACGCCCGGGCTCCTTCGGAATCTCTGTTGCTCTAAAGAGAGAAGAGAGAGTCATGCCCTGGGGGAGGACTCGGTGGTCAGTGCTCAGGAGGGAAAGGGGGGGCGTCTGGCCTCAGAGCTGGGCAGGGAAACGGCCCCAGGAAGAGGGAGCCAGGACTTTAGGGGTCTGCTGCCAGCCCAAGCAGCGGGGCCCCCAGCCCACCACCCCCCTGGCACAGACTGACCTACGAGAGCCCCATCTCAGCCAGGGGCACCAGTTGGGCCCACTCCTGAGCCCCTTCGTCCTGACCTCACTTGCCCAGGCCCTAGCCTGGAAAGACTTTGTCCTGCAAGTAGCTGCCTGTGGGCGGCAAATCTTTAGAATTAGTGAGGTCTGGGACAGGGGCTCTGGGCCAATGCCTGCAGGGGCCCACTCAGGCCCACTAAGCCTCTTGCCTGGCCTCAGGGGTGCCCCAAGCCTCGGGGGCACGTTCTCCTTGTGGCTCGTGTCCGGCTGTAGCTCCATGGGCTCCAGGGCAGTGTCCTTGGTCTGCGCCATGCTCAGTGGTCTGGCTTGTTTGATCACATGGGCTCTGGGGGGAGAGGACAGGCTGCCCTGGTCCCCACCCCCACCCTTCAGCAGCACCCTGGCTGCCCTCCACCCAGCCCATGCTGTCCCGAGGGCCTGCGCCTGACTGGTTGGGCCTCCTGGGGGCTCTTCTCCTGCCCCACTATCTTCCCCCTTTCCATGTCATCTGCTGGTGTCTTCCTGTGCCCACTCTTTCTAACACTGACTGATACCGCCCCCCCCCCCCCCCCCACCATGTGGACGCCACTGCCTAGGCCACTCTCTGGGAGCGGGGAGCCTGGCGGAGGGGTGGGGGCCCTCTCTGCTTCCTGTTGCCACTTCCAGACCACTCTCTCTCCCCTCTCTTGGAAACACTCCAGCTCTAAGCTGTCTGCGCTGAAGGACGTCTGGGTGGAGCCTCCATTCTTGGACATGTTCAGTTCTTGGTTCCTGTCACTTTCTCCAAGACACGCCTGCCTGAATTGTGCATGATGTCACCATCCACAAGGAGTCCCGAAGGACGCCTGGCCCTCGGAGCCCTCACCCTGCTCCCCTCCCCCAGTCTTGCTCTTCACCTGACCTCAGCCACCTGCTCCCATGGTCTCCCCGACTTTGTCATTGAAGTAACTGCCCCCTCCACCAATTCAGTTTCAGAGTCCACGCTGCCTGTCCAGCTCATGCCCTCCAGTGCCCCAATGCCAGCAGGCCTCCCCCGTGACACCCCAACCCTCTGGCCCCATCACTCTCCAGCTGTCCCTTGTGCCCTGGATGTCTCTCTCCCTCCTTCGGCAGCTTCAGGATCAAGAATTATAATCATCCCCTTCGAGCCCTCCCCGTCCTTGCCACACTCGCTTGGTGAAACTACAAGGCTGGTGAAGGCAGCACCCCCCTCGCCCGCACCTGGCGGGGAGAGTGGCTGGAGGCAACCCCACACGTGCACTGACTGCCGCCCCCGGTCCCCCCTGCCACCTTCAGTGGGCCTGAAAGGACGCTCGAGAATCAGACTCTGGTCCCCTCCCTCCTGGATACTGCTTCCTACTCTCTCCTCTGTCCTCAAACCTCTGCCACCTCCTCCCGGCCACCCCCCTCGGCATGTGTGCCTGTGGCCTCCCCTGCTGGGGACTGACCAGCTGTGGTCCCCTCCCAGCTGGCCCTGCCCCCTTGTGCTCTGGGTGCTTTCCTGTCTCACCTGCCCATGGGCAGCACCGGGGCTAGCACGGCCCCCACAGCCCCAGGGCACAGCTTGGGGACCAGGCACAGGCCCAGATGTCACCCCCCTTAGGCAGGGCCCCCACCGTCGACACGTCCCACACCTCTACTGAACAGTCACACTCAGCACAGAACAGCCAGTTATTGCTTCCATCTTGAAAAAACAAAACAACCCCCCTCCCAAACACCCCCTTGAGCCTCCAGGTCCCAGGCCATTTCTCACCCTCATCACAGGCAAATGTTCCTGCCCCACCTCCCCCTATGCGACCCGCCCCACAGAGCTGCCTTCCAGGGAACCTCCACTCCGTGCAGACCTCTCAGCTGCTGGAGACAGGTCTGACGGGGCAGGTCTGCGCTTCCTCCACACGCCCGCCCAGATGTCTCATGGGCACTGCAGCATCTGAACTCCCTGCCATCCTGAAGACCAGCTGTCGCCTATCTCCGCGGATGTCCCCTTCTCCACGGATGGCAGCGCCAGGCTTCCCAGGGCTCAGATGAAAATCTTGGAGCCACCTGACGCCCTCTCCCTCATACCGGCAGCTAATCCCACGTGCTCTCCCTTCCAAAGGCAGTCCGAATCTGAGCTCGGCTCTGCCTCCATCCCACCTCCCCAGGCCAAGCCACTGTCACCTCTAGCCTCCCAGCTGGTCTCCCTAATCCTGCCCTTGTCCCCACACCCGACAGCTTTGTCCCCACACAGCGGCCAGGCTGATTCTGTGAGCACTTAAATCGGACCAGGCCCTGCCTCAGCCCAAATGCCCTGAAGGCTCCCCAGCCCACTCAGTGCCCCTGTGAGCCTTCGAGGCCCAAGGTTGCCACACTATGGCATGGGCAGTGGCCTCTTACATAAAGTCATATTGGAAGGAAGCCACGCCCACTGGTGCATGGACTGCCTGCTTCCTGGCTACCAGGGCAGAGCTGAATGGTTGGAACAGAGACCTTAAGGCCCACAAAGTCTAAAGCATTCACTCTCCCGCTCTCCACTACCTTCTCAGCCTGCCCTCCCTCCTGTCCCCCTCGCTCACTCTGCTCCAACACACCAGCCTCGTGGCTGTTCCCCCAACGGGCCACGCATGCCCCCACCACCGCGCCTTTGCACTGCTGCTCCCTCTGCTGGACCTCTCTGCCCTCTCCCTCAGGCCTTCAAGTCCTGCCTCCAACGCCAGTGACCCTCTCTGCCTCACTCTCGCCACCTGCAGCTCCCTGCCCGCTCCTGCATTACTTCCTTGCAGCACTTAACTACGGCCACCTAACATCGGGAAGAAAGGAGTGTGTTTCTCCCTGAAGGGGATTATGAGCCACACAAGGACAGGCTGTTTTGTCTGTTTTTTCCGTGCGTATTCGCAGCACATAGACTAGGGCACGGCACACAGGAGGGGCTATGACCACGTTATTAATAAATGAATGACTGAACCATGCTAGGCACCCTGAAGCCCTCAGCAGGCATCTGTCATTTCATCTGCACCGCAGGCCCGAGACTTGGGTTCTCTGTTTTAAAAATGAGGAAACTGGAGCTTAGAAAGGCAGGCAGCCTGCCCAGCCCCGGGCCTCCGGGCTGGCTCCCCGGCGCGGGCTCCCAGCCAGGACCATCCCCCCGGCCCCCACCTCTTGCCAAAGCTGATTTGAGGCAGCTAATCCACAGGATCCCTTCCTACACCACCCCCCACGCCTGGGCTCATCTGTCCATCTCCCTGCCTCTCACCCCTCCCTCCGTCTGCCCCCCTCGCCGCTCCACCCGCATCCTTGTCCACTTGAGGACACGCAGAGCCTCCCGCCTGTCCCCACCAAAAGAGCCTGCGGTCAGTTTCCTGCCCTCACGTGCATCGGTCCTCCTCGGGTCAGCCCGCACCCAGTCTCGTTTGAATCTGGAGGGGACTTTGGGTTGGGACGGCTAACGACCCGGGCAGGTGGGGGATGGGGGAGGAATGTCAGCGAGCAGAGCGGCCCCGCCCCGTGGGCGTGGCCTCCGGCGTCTGCTGCGCTCGCGGTCCTCTGCATGTGGGTTCCGGCCCAGGCACCGCAAATCCGCTAGCAAGGCAGGCGGCCTGGTGCAGACATTTTGCGCGAGCCAGACAGGCGAAACTCTCCTGGCCTTCCGGTCCCCGCTGGGGTGCGTGGACTCCACCCTACCGACCCCCCGTCCTGCCGTGAGCCTGGCCCAATCACACTCAAAGCTCCCAACGTCCCTCAATTTTCCTCCTGCCAAGCCTCTGCCTACGCTGTTCCCCACCGTGCCCTGCCATGCCCTTCCCTCCCTCTGCCGGGATTGTATGTTTGCTCCCTTCTAAGCACCTGCTGGGAGAGGAAAGAGCACCGGCCGGGAGTCCGAAGACCTGTGATCAAGATTGCTATGCTGCTGTGTGACCTTAGGCAAGTCCCTAACCTTTCTGAACCTAAGGCGTCTCTTCTGTAAAACGAGGATGGTAATACCTACCTCCCGGGTTTGATATGAGGGTCAGATGTTTAACAAATAAATGCCAAAGAGCCTTTTAAACCCTAAAGCAGTTCTTGAAGGAGAGAGTTATTACTGCGTCCTTCCTAAGTCTGTGTCTACTATCTCCTCCCATACCTGGTGGATGGATCCTCTTTTATCTCTAGTAATATTTTTTGCCTTAAAGTCAAATTGTGGGGTATTAATTTAGCTACCCCAGCTCTGTTTTGGTCCTCTCTGCCTGGCATAACTTTTTCATCCTTTTCCATTCAGCCCCCCTGTGTCCATACTTCTGAGTATGTCACTTGTACACACAATACAGCTGGAACTTTGAAAAATCTGACCTGACAATCCTGTATCTTAACTAGAATTCAATTCATTTACAAGTGTATAACTTTGACATACTTATTTTAGCCATCTTATTTTTGTGCTTGCTAATGGTCAAATTCTTTCCTCCTTTCTTGCATTTTTTAGAATTGATCAAGATTTTCTTTTTCTTCAGCATTTTTTTTTTCTACTTCTGGCTTGGAAACTGCACAGTCCTTATCTATTCTTTCAGTGGTTATCCAAGACATTTTATTAGGTATATTTAACAAAACCTAAAGCTAATCCAGCATTTACCCTCTTTCCAGACAAAAAAGGGCCTTTGGAACACTTTGTCTCTGGTCACCTTCTCCTGATTTATATATTATTATTGTCTTGGAGACTAAACCACATGTTTACTGTTTTCTTTGTGCATCCAGATCTTTCTGGAAAAATTTCCCTGCTCCACCAAAAGTTTCTTTAGACGTTTCTGTATTGAAGATCTATAGGTGATAAACTCTAATGTCATTCTCCTGAATGTCTTTATTTTACACTCATGTCTGAAAGATACCTCACTGGTACACACAATTTTAGGTTGACAGTTATTTTTCTCACCACTTTCAAGATATCATCTGTGTTCTGACTTCTGTCGTTGCTGTTGAGACATCAGCTGCCAGTAATTGTCATTCCTTCTGGGACACTATCTTTTCTATCTGGCTGCTTTTGGGATCTTAATTTTTTGTCTTTGGTGTTCTGCAGTTTTCATTCATTCATTCATTCTACAACTTGTATGAAGCACTGGCTGGTTTCTAGCACTGTTGTAAGTGCTGAAGATACAGTCGTCAACGAACAATGTGCCCTTACGACTTTAACTGTAGGTTTCTATTTATTTATTCTGTTTGGGAATTGTTTGGCTTCCTGAATCTGAGGTTTGGCAACTTTCCATTTTGGAAAATACTCTGCCATTATCTCTCTGAATGTTGCTTCTCTCCCATCATCTCCTTCAGGAATTCTGGCTATGTTTATATTGTCCCAAACTCTGTCCTTTGTTTCTTAACCTCTCCTTCATATTTTGTCTCTTTTTGCTGCATTCTGAGTAATTTCTTCAAATGTATCTTCCAGGCTATCAGTTCTCTCTTCGGGTGTATGAATTATTCTATGAATTAACCTAGCCCTTGAGCTTCTGATTTTCATCAGGTTTTCCTCTGTAGAAGTTTGTTTTTCTTTTTAAACCCCACTGGCATCCTAATCGCGTTGCCACGTTCCAGCTCTGAAATTGAGTCTCCGTGTGCCCTTGTCCACAGCTCCTCTTTCTGGGCCTGCGTCCCAGGCAAGGATCTAGGAGGTCACTTTCACACTGTGCTCTGGGAGCCCTAGGTGCCCTCGCAGTGATGGGAGGAGAGTGCTTGGTCACACCCACTCTTGTACATACTGGGTAATATTTCTTTGGAGCAAAGGGTATGAAACAAAATATTTTAAAAACCACTGGGCTAGGGGAGCTCTAAGCTCCTTTCAAGCTCAAATCTGTGATTCTGAGTTTCCATGTCAGCTAAGACGTTTTGTAATCACCTGTGGACTGTGCAGGTAGCTTCTGGACTTCGAGCGGTACACACAAGCCCTCAACCACCTGGAGAACAGGACCCTCGGAGTTCTGCTGCTGCCAGGGAGGAAAACCTCCCCTGAAATGTAAACTTCCTGAAAAATTTTCCAATCTTTTGAAAACTTATTGAAAGCACTCAATAAATGTTTATAAAATCGATAATAAATGAATGGATGGATGGATGGCCAGACAGACTGGTCACCATTTCTCTCTTTGAATGATTACACGGTAATAAGGGTAATGAGATCTAAAACATTTACTAAACACACCATTTCCAATTCCCGCTAATCCCTGAGTCAGACACTATTATTATATTATCCCCATTTTCCAAATGACAAAACTGAGGCACAGTGAGGTTAAGAGACTGTCGTTTCTCACACAGCCAGTTTCAGGGCACCTCTGGGATTTAAACCAAGCCTCGCTGGCTCCAGAGCCAGTTTGGAGACAGGCTGCGAAACTGGAATTTCTGGGCCATTTTGGAGACTGAGGACAGGCGGGGGTGGGGCCCTGTGGGTACTACCAGCTCTGGTCCCGTTTTGGCCAACAGGAGAAGGCAGTGACCTCCCTTGGGCAATTTCTCTGGCTTCTTTATCTCGGGGGCTCAGCTTTGAGAAAACAAGAAATAGATTTGAAAACTGGACAAGCGACTTCAAGCCTCTCCAGCAGGAGACCAGAAGCAAGTGGAATTTTCTTCCTGTGCTTGACAGTTTCTAGAACATCAGACACTATAACCTCAAACCTGGAGAGTGTCCTGCTTCGAAGTCCCTGCTGACACAGGCCTTTTAAAAGGAACACGGTGGTGGGAATGTCTGGCGCCCTGTTACCATGGTGCGGCCCACCCGAGACCGAACTCCCGGCCTCGCCCAGGCCAGGCAGCTCCAGCCTCCCAGCCGCTCGGGCCCACTTCTTGCGGTCACTGGCTCCTCTCTGCCTCCCACGGCCAACCCCACAGCAGACCCGCTGCTCGCCTTCAAAGTGCGTCCAGGAGTGACCACTTGTCACCACCCCCACTTCCACCCCCGCTCCAAGCCACCAACATGGTCCTGTCAGAATGTAAGTCAGCCCGTGTCCCACTCTGCCCAGGGCCTTCCAGGGGCTCCCTCCTCACTCGACAAAAGCCAAAGTCCTTAAAATGACCTACTAACGCTGCACCATCTGACGCCAGCTGCCTTCCTCATCTTCCCCTCCCTCTCTCAGCCCCTGCCACACTGGGGCAGGCGCGCTCCTCCTCACGCCTTCTGGTTAGCTGTGCCTGTGCCTGGAGCTTCTCATGCTAGACAGCACCTCCCGAGTGACTGTCCCCCCACTCTGGCACCCCCTGCATCTGGAACACAGCCTCACTCATGGGGGGCCCTTCAGCCCTGGTTATATGTGAGCACTGTCCCTCGTGGGGCCTGTGTGGAGGGGTGGGCCACACTGGAGACCCTCACCACTCCTGTCTGTCTCAGATGGCCTTGGGCTCCTGGAGCCACGTTGCCTGCACGGTCAGGGAGCCGGAGTGCCCGAAAGTTTAAGTCACCCTGTCCCACCCTCGGAGTGGCCCCTTTCAATGACCAGGAAGCCCAGATTCCTTGCTTTCCTGCCAGAGTCTGCTTCTGGGGAACCCCACCTGAGACGGGAGCCTCCCCCTGCCCCCGCCCCAGACAGCCAGTCCAGCCTGGGTGTCCGGGACTGTGAGGAACCCAGGCCTCTGGACACACCACCCGCTGTGCTTGGCGGGCTCTGTCATCTGTCCCCACTGCCCGGGCCGAGGCCCTGCCTTCACTTTTCATTCCCTTTGGGAATCAGACACGTTCACGACACAGGTGCACAAGCACGTCAGCCGCAAGCCTTCCCTGTGCCTGGAACAGTACAAACAAGAGAAAGGGTCCCATGCCCCTCGGCCACACTCCTCCGCCACTCAAGGCCACTGCAGTCATGAACTTGACATGTGTCCTCCTGGTCCCTACTTTTCTACGTTACTGCACATACACCCAAGAACAGTATATGGCCTTGCTGTGAGGTCTTAAAATTCACACTAATGCCATTCTGCAATCTGCTTTGCTCATGTGCGGGGGACCAGCGTTTACAGGAATAGGTCCAGGTCACTGACCGTAACTGTGGGGTAGCACCCAATGCAACGAGTGGACTTACTGGCCGGTCTCCCGACAGTGAGGATGTTTCCGGTTTCGCACAACTGCGGCCACTCGCATCCCTGCACCCTGGGCACGAGTGCCTTCTCCAGAGCAGCCTCCCTCACCGGCCTGGAGGTCTGTGCTCCCTTCTTTCAGGGGTCTTGCCTCGGAGTACAATCCTCCTGATGGGGAGACCCCTACATCTCAGAGAGCAGCCCTTGAGTTCACCGCTGCAGCCCGGGCCACGCTCGGCACCTGGCGGGTGCGCGGCCTCTTCTGATGCGCTGATGGATTCAGGAGAACGGTGGGGGCTGTGCGCTAGGCCTTGACCTCTTGGTGCCAGGGACAAACCAGGATGGCCTGGAAAAGCCCAGGCACCTGGTGCCCAGAGGGCAGAAGAGCCAAGTGTGAACGGCCAGACCAGTCGCAGTAGGGTGGGCCCTGGCCTGGGGACCCGAGGAGTTTCTGGACACATGTTGGCCCAAGTCAGCTATGACTAGAACACAGGGGCTGCCAGGAAGAGGTCACCCGTGGCCTCCTAACCTGACACCAATGGCTCAAATAGCAACTTTGCTGTCACACAGGGCCAGGCACTTTACATTCAGTTTGCATCACCACCTCTGAGCAGGCAGCAGCCCTGTTCCAGAAGATACTGAGAGCACACAGCTAGTGAATGGCAGAGCAGGATCCACGCCAATACCCGCGCCTGCTGGTTCAAAGGGGTGCCCGTGCGCACACCCACCAGTGCCCTCTGCTGTGGCCTTGGTGCCAGAGCCGGGCACAGGGCAGGCCCAGCCCAGCTGAAGCGCAAGTGCCCTGCTTCCTCCTGCCACAACAGAACGGGGCAGCTCAGCCCAGCCTCCTCGGGGGGATTCAGAGGAGGAATCTTCCCAGGAGTGGCAAGTCCAGGCCCCAGCCCAGCCAGGAGATAGAACATGGCTCGAAACACAGCCTAGCTACAGAATTCCCCAAACTTTAATGCCATCTTCAATGCCATGGCCCCAAGAAGGGCAGCTGGAGGCTGTGGTGGGTCATGGGTGCTGCAGAGACCTCCCGCCTCTAGCCCCAGGGTCCCCAGGCACCAAGTGACCAGGCAGTGAGAAGCAGGGGGACCTCACTCCCATGCCCAACTGCCCCTGGGGCTGAGCACAGCCCAAAGCTCTCAGAGCTCCTGCAGGAGGGTGCAACAAACTGGGGGGAGCTGTAGGGGTATCACCGGCCCTCAGACGCCTAAGCCTGCCTCAGACTGGGGCCTCCGTGGTGTGGCTATGGGGTGGGAGGTGAAGAAAGAGACCACAGTTCCAGTCTGGGGACCAGTGGGTGCCTTGAAGCGACGGGAGGCCTCAGGGAATTTGGGACAGGAGTGTGCACAGTGCTGAGCCCTGGCCTCTTGGGGCACTTGACTGAGGCAACCCCTGAGATGGGGAATGAGAGGACACGTTCCATCCTAGGTCCAAGAAAGGGAGGCCAGGGCATCCCTGGAACAACCTCCCAGGCACAAGGAAGGCGGTGGTGCCCAGGCTGGGGCCAGGCACAGCAGGGCTGGCTTCAGTACCCACGGGCAGTTTGACCCTTGTCCTCTGGGCTTGCAAAGGGGTCCACGGGTGCCTCTGCAGAGTCAATTGTCTGGTAGGCGCTGCGATCCTGAGAAGGTCCGAGGAAGCCTGGAGGGCAGCGGACGTGGGGGAAGGAGAAAGGAGGGTGAGAACTCAGATGCTTCTAGTGAGTCCAGACCAAGGTCCACCCCCGCAAGGCCAGAGCTGGGTGTCCTGATGCCAAGGACAGTGACAGTGGGGGTAGCCCCAGGCATTAAGCCTTTAGTATGTATCATTCGTTCGATCTTCTCGTACCCCTACGGAGCAGGTATTTTTATCGTTCCCGCTTTACAGATGAGGAAACTGAGGGTCGAAAAGATGAACTGACTCACCTGAGATCACACAGCTGTAAGCTGATGACGCTGAGACTGAAACCTGAGCCCAAAGCCAGTGCCCCTGGCCACCGGGCCATGGTGCCTGCCCAAGCAGGCCATGCTCAGGAATCTGAGCCCTGGGCCCACGGGCTCCTCTCCCAGGCACGAGGACATCCCCCACTGTGCACATTTGGCCTGGGATCCTGAACAAGTCCCAAGGGCTATAGGCCTCAGTTTCCCCATCGGTCCAATGGGAGGAACATTCCTGGATCCCGTCACCAGGGCGGCAGGTCCAGCCAGTGCTGAGGTCGGCCAGGGTGGGTGGCCCCAGACCATTCCTGTCCTCGCCCTGGCTGCTCCCCTGGGCCAGTCACAGGCCACTCGGGACCTCTCACGAGTGAAAGGTAGAAGGCCACTCCCCACCCCTCCCCACCTGTCTCAAAAAGAGAGAAAGGAAGTGAAAGCATGGGTCAGAGAGTGGGAAAATGGCTTGACCACCATGAGAAGGGGTACAGGAGTTCAGAGAGGGCGTGGGAGAGGGCGAGAGGGGAGAGGGTCGGCCGGCGGGGAAAGTGAGGCTCCCATGGCTCTCCCTTGGCCACCCAGCACTGTCTCTGCCCCAGGAGAGGGATGACCCCATGTGGCAGGAGAGTGGGGCTCCAGCAAAGGGCCAGGTGGGAAGAGAGGCGAGAAGCTGCCCCGACAGGTGCCTACAGGCCTCAGGCTGCCTCTGGGAACTGAATGGCACCCCCAGCTGCGGCCGAGCTCTGGGCTGGGAGGAGGCCCTGGCTGCAGCCTGACAGCAGGGAAAGGTCACAGCGGATCAGGACAGCCAGGGGACCACAGGGCTCTTGCAGCAGAGACCAGGCACTTGCAAGCCTTCCAGCCTGGGCAGAGCACCACGCCACGCTCCTCCGTGCACCTGGAGCCCTGGTCCCACAGGGCAAGGCCGACCCACAGGGCAGCGGCTGGGGCCCAGGCAAGGGAGAGCATGGCGTGGGGGAGCTGGCCGGAGGTGGTGGCCTCACCAGTGCGGATCAGGATCTCACCCCCACGCTCTCGGTACATCTGGTAGACGAAGCAGCAGGAGAAGGGCTTGAGCAGCAGGCTGAGGATGGCCATGCCAGCCCCGAAGCGACCTGTGTCCGTGAGGCCGGCCCGTGGGTAGAAGATACTGATGTACACGATGTCCAAGAAGATGGTGGCCAGCAAGCCGCCTAGAAACTGCAAGACAAGCGACATGTTGTCACCAGTTGACACCTCGACACTCCCACCATGCCCCCGCGGTTCCCCCATCACGGATCCCAGACTGGATGCTGTTTCATGCCCTGCTATGTCCTTAGGGTTTGCTGGAAAGCAGACCAGGCAAGCAGGCAGGGCCCTGGGGACAGGCCTCCTGGCTAGAGATGGCAGGCTGGGGACAGGCTGGGGACAGGCTGGGGACTCGGCCTTCCAGCCCCACCAGAGCCCCTACCCACCTATCTCCCGTCACCCCTGGGGCCACGATGGGGCACAACACTTGGCTCCTGGACCTGTAAGATGGAAGGTCCCTTGGAGTTAATCCGACCCATCTCCACCACAAAGAAAATCTCTTCTCAACTGTCCTGGGCTGCCCCTGCCTTGGGCTGAAGAGGCCTGAGCTGGAGCACTCACTGCCTCCCAGGGCTTAGTGGGTACAGGGAAGCTCCCATGTGGGAGACTGCAGCTGGGCCGGGTCAACTCGCTTTTGTAAAGTAGTGGAGTCCCTCTTGGCCGGGTCTCCCAGCCGCCTCCCTAGCCCCTAAAAGAGCCCCTCAGGCAGATTATAGGGTGGATGCTCCTCTGCCCTTTCAGAGTGACCAATCTGGGGCACTGGTGGGACCCCACCCCACGTCTTTCTTCAGGAAGACAACAGCAGACTTGGGGTGCTCTAAGCCAGGCAAGCGGAGCACGGGCCAGGATAGCGCAGACACGTGTGGGCTGGGAGCCCAGAAGCAGATTTATAGGGCTTTAGACCACAGGAAGAGATGGCAGATTGGAACAGGAGCAGGAGGCAGAGCCGGGGTCATGGCCCACCCTGCACTGCTGCCCCGCCCTCCTTACCATGCCTATGG
Source organism: Propithecus coquereli (assembly GCF_000956105.1). Classification (NCBI taxonomy): domain Eukaryota; kingdom Metazoa; phylum Chordata; class Mammalia; order Primates; family Indriidae; genus Propithecus; species Propithecus coquereli. The sequence continues at coordinate 4,715,427 of NW_012153840.1, forward strand.
CGTCCACGGAGTCCCGCTGTGCCACGGCCCACACGCCCAAGGCCAGGATGGTGAAGTTGGCCCAGGCGTAGGAGCCTGAGAACACGATGCAGCCCCTGCCAGAAGAGGCACGTCAGTCCCATCAGGTGGCCACCACGCCGTAGGTCCCCACCCTCCTGCTCTGGGGTCTCCAGGCCTCCTCCAAGAACAGGCCACAGTCTGCGAGGCCACCTGGCTGTGTGCCAGCAACGTCAGCAAATCTCACCGGCTCCACCTCCCTCCCAGATCCTGAACCTGGCCCTGTCCCTGCAGGTCCAAACCATCATCCTCTCCCGCCACTATTACTGCCATAGCCACCCCACGCTGGGCTCCTGACTGCCACTCTGTTCTCTAAATAGCAACCGGTAATGTCAATCACACGCTGTCACTTCTCTGCTAAAAATCCTCCAACAGTTCTCTGTCCCATTTGGAATCAAATACAGACTCTTCGCCAGGGCCCAAGAGGCCAGGGAGATCCGCCAAACACAGTCCCGCCCTTACTGACCACCCAGCCACCGCCCTGTGCTCACCCCTCCACCCTGAACGCTGAGCCCCTTTTGTCATTGGCGGCAGCTTGAACGTGCACTCTGAGACCCCTTCCCTCACTGACCAACGCTACGTTCCACCTCCCTCGTCACTTTCCCAGCACAACGCCCACCCTATTCTGTTTTTTAGGGTGTTGCTACTGACATTGTTTATGTATTTGTTTGCTTGCCAATCCAGTGAAAATCATGGTCAACATTTACAGAGCACTTGCTAGTATCTGGCAGTTCTCAGTGCTTTAAATTAACTCATTCAGACTCACAGAAAAATAAATAAAATAAATTAACTCATTTATGTGCATTTGTGTGTTAACAACTCTAGGAGGGCGGTGCTAGTATTATCCTTTCACAGATGAGGAAACTGGGTCACAGAGGTTAAGAAACTTGCCCAAGGTCACATAGCTACTAAGTGGTAGGGCTGGGATTTGAACACACAGGCCACGCTCCTGCCCAACCTGCCATGCCACATAGAAAATCCAGGGGGACAGGGCTCTTGTCTGCCTCACTTATAACCAGGGCCACGGGGCCTGCCTCAGCACGCAGCAGGGTACTTCATGAATTCAAATGACGTTCCCTGAAGTGTAACATGCAGAAAACTCGTGCAAAATACTTGTGTGTTAAGTGCAGTCAGGCTCAATAGCTCTTTCAATAAGTCATCTCACCTTTTGGGTTTTTTTTGTTTGTTTGTTTTGTAGAGACAGGGTCTTACTCTCTTGCTCAGGCTGGTCTCGAACTCCTGGCCTCAAGAAATCCTCCCGCCTTGGCCTCCCACAGTGCTAGGATTACAGGTGTGAGCCACCGCGCGCCCGGCCATCATCTTTTGGTTTTAACAAAGCAGGTGCCTGGGTTCCAGCCCAGCCTCATCAACTCAGAACCCTGGGGAGCGTGACTGAGAAATCTGCATTTTGGCCCTGTTCCCCCAGGTTGTGAGCCTCGACTAGCACTGTTCACATCACTTGCAGCTGCTTACACGTGCACTGCACTTCGAAGTCTGCAAAATGCACCTGTGAGCTCAATGGTTTCCAATCTTGATTTGGCAGAGAATCTCCCAGAAACTCAACAGATAAAAGAGATGGAAATACTGAAAATCAAGCCTGCGATGATGCCGGAGCCCAGCTGTGTCTGACGAGCACTGCCACACTTCCCCTCCCGGCCCCTGCGGGGAGTGCAGTCCTTATGCCCAGACAGAAACCAAAGTCCCAAGAGGCAGAGCCGCTCGCCCAAAGTGACCCGGCCAAAACATGGCAGCATCGGGACCTGACCTGGCTGACGCAGACCCCGGGAGCCACGTAGACACAGAGCCGAGACACGTGGACACACACCTCGGGAGACACAACACAGAGCCAGGAGATGGCGTGGATGTAGCCGGATACCCAGAGTCACTTACCAGGTTGTCAGCAGCCAGTGACCCAGGAGAATCACCTGTGGCACAAGGGGGAGAAGGTCTGTGAATCTGAGCACCAGGAGCCCCCGCCTGGCACCCCCGAGGGCCTCAGAAATGTCTGTCTTCCAACAGCAAGTGGCGCAGGGGTGAAGGAGAAAGAACACAGGCCAGGCCAGGGGAGCTGCTGCTTCACCCCCTCAGCCTTCCCTTGCGGCAGCTGACAACCACACCCCTTCCTGCCTCCAAGGGCCGGAGGCTCCTTTGGGGAACTCAGGGACTCTGCTCCAGAATCAGAGGCCTCGATGGGAAATGGGGGTGTTCACAGGAGGCTGATTTCTGGGGACACTGGGGCTGGGGCACTGTGGGGGCAGGGGGGAAAGCAGCTGCTGTGGCTGGAGAGGGAGGGTCTGGGAGGGTGGCAGGAGACCGGGGTGGGGTGCGGGGGAGCGAGGGGGCCTCGGGCCTTGGGAAGGAGCATGGGCTCCAGGCCAAGTGCAGGGGAAGCCAGGGGAGACTTTTCTGCAGGGAGACAGTGTGGTATGAGTTATGATTTGGAGAAAAATCCCTCTGGCTTTTTTTCCAGATTTCTACAACATTCCACCCTTTTTATTGCCCTCTAGGTCTTTAAAATAACAGCCCCTCTACTGGAACTGGTCTTTACTCCTGATAATCACAAAGGCCCGATGGGAAAGCCACAGAGAAAGCAGGAGCAGAGGCCGCGCTGGGGGCGCGCAGCCACGGCCAGAGCTTCCAGAGGACCTGGGCCGAGCACAAAGCTGAGCCAGGACTGGCCAAAGGCGGGAGCCAGGCCCAAGCACTGCGTGGGTGGAGGGTGTGGCAGTGGCTGAGGCAGGTGTGGCCCTGAGACTTGGGGGCCCAGTGAGGAGCCCAGTGGGGCTCGGCAGTCAGTGGGAGTTTACTTGGGATGGAGTTTACTCAAGGGATTGAGGGGTGGGGGGGTCAGGGTGCGAGGGAGAGTTGCTGAGAGCCCGGGGCGGGGGCCGCGTGCTGGGCCCAGACAACACGCAGGAGCCGGTCTGCAGCAAAAGGCCCAAGTGTCTGGCCTGGATGAAAAGGCCGAAGGAGACGTCACTGCCTGCAGTAAAGAACTGGGAGGAGAGAAAAGCATTTCTAGAAGTTTCTCTCTATTGCGCACCTACTATGTGCCAGGTCCTATGCCAAACACCTGCAAGACCTCATCTGGGCCTCACAGCAGCCTCTGGAACAGACATTATCGTCCCCATTTCACAGATGAGAAAACTGGGCTCAGAGGTCAATTATTAATACATTGATCAAGATTCCACAAATAGCAAGTGGCAAAACTAGAATTAAATTTCAACTCTGACTCCAAAACCAGTTCTCCTAACCTTCACACAGGAAGTGTGAGCTTTCAGCCAAGAGGAGGTACTTGGGGCAGTGAGAACCGTGGGCGTCCTTCCCATAGGAGGGCGGATGACATCAGGGCAGACGGCTGGGACACTTTGCCTTCATCTCCAGGGCCCAGTGTCAGAGTGAATGAACCAAACGAAAGGGGCTTGGATCCATGGCCCGAAATAAAGACTAGGAAAATAATTCTACAAGGACCGACGCACCCAACTTTACAGAGGTCTCGAGGCTCTGCACGGGCCTAGTCGGCTATCGCGGAAGGCCAGCTCTAGAGGCAGTCCTCACGATCACCCACCTCCATCTACTACTGAGCACTTCCTGCGTGCTGGGCACCAGCCTAAGTGCTTTCTGTGTATGCTGAGTCTTCGCAATCCTCTCAGCTACCGTTATCCTCATTTTACAGCTGAGAAAATTGAGGCTCAGAGGTGAGTGTTAGTAACTCGCCTGAGGTCACACAGCAGGCCAGCGGCAGAGCCAGGATCAAACCCGGGATGTACTGTCTGGACATCAGGCCTCTCTCCGTTACAAAGATGGGGAAACTGAGGCATGGGAGGCTTAGTCTTCCATTGGTTTCTCTTCCCAGGAGCTTAAGAGAAGTGATCAAACAGTGCTAAGTTTCTTAAACACCGACAGTTTAGCCCGGCACACTGGCAGCTGCTCTGCATCTGCCCTGGGGGTTCAAAGGTGTGCAGAGCAGACGTGCAGTTGCCCTCCCAGGACTGAGTCCAGTGGGGAGATGCTCACCAACCAGGTACTTGGCCTTAAGAGCATGGGGTCCAAGGAGACCCCTGCCCTGAAGGGAAGTTTCAGAAAAGGAAACAGAACCTCACTGTATGGCAGGGAAGGCTTCTCTGAGGAAGAGACAGGTGCGGGGCACAGAGGAAATAAGGGCATTTTGAGCAGGAAGGACAGCACATGCAAAGGTTCTGTGGCACAAGGGGGCACAGAACATTCTGGAAACTAAAAAGCAGCCAGTGTGGCTGGAACAGAAGGCAAGAGGAGAGTAGAGGAGGGGAGGCAGGAAGCTGGGGGTGGGCAGGGCTGGGTCTAGAGAGGATTCTGGTCTTTAGCTTCAGAGCTAACCACTGCCCCTCTGCCTTACTGGAAACCATGGCCCAGAGAGGAAGGGACCTGCCGAAGCCTCACCACGCAGTCGGCACTGTGGGACTGACATCGGCTTTCAGACCAAGAGAAGCCACCAAGGAGGCAGAAGGGAGGCAGCTCACATCACACTTACCTCCCTGAACCAACACCTAACCCTTCCCACTTTGACTCCGTTGCAGAAACAATCTTCATTTCCAAGTGCTCTGGCGCCTGCATCTACACTGTGCACACAACAGGTCTTTAATAAGTAGGTGTTTCTGGGCCCCGCAGATCCCTGGACTGTTACGGAGAGAATGGGGCTTAGGATGAAAGGCTGATACACAGGAGGGTCCCCTGCGGGTCACTCGCTCTGGATAACCTGTGTGTGAGCTGGAAGGGCCTGTGATATGCAGCGAGCACCGGCAAAGGGCCAAACCGCTGCCATCTCTGTAGGGAAGAAAACAGTATAACCTGGCAATGCTGCAGCTCCTTAAAAGACATGCAATCCCGTCCACGTGACTTCACTTTCATTTTATAAACATTTAAGAAAGTCGGCACCATTTGGTCACTTATCTTAAGCTCCTGGGAAAAGAAACCCATAAAAGACTAAGCCTCCTCAGCCTCAGTTTCCCCATCTTTGTAATAGGTACAAATAGGTACCCGACCCCTGCAACCCAAGGAGGCCTAGTGTACAGGAAAGCTCCAGGCAGAAACTGAGCCAAACGGGCCCTGCCCTCCCTGGCAGCCAAGGAAAGGGGGCCAGTGACTCATTGTCAGCACAAAAGAACTGTCTGCTGCTGGGGAGCTTTCCAGTGAAGGGGAGACATTGAGGATGCTCAGGTAGTGTCTGGAGGAGGAGCTGGAAGCAGGGGAGAGAGCTAAACGGGAGGGGGAACTGGGACCCCAGAAAACACCTGAGCAGCAGGACCTTTCCTGGCTGGGGAGGAAGAAAGAAGGGCCTGAGCCCCTGGACTCTCACTATAGTGCTTGGCCCAGGGGAGGCTGCCCAGCTGTTCCCCAGACAGGAGCCAATGGGCCGAGGCAACATGGGGCCACAGGACACTGCATTGGGAATAGGAGACCAGGGCGCTGGTCCAGGAGCCAAGGCCTCGGGTTCCTTCTCCCTGAAATGGAGGCAACATACGTCATGGCGGTACCCGTCTGTCCACGTGGATGCCTCAACTCCCAGAGAGACAGGCGTCTGGACGGTCACTGCCTGTATCTGTTTAATAAGTACCTATGCAGGACAGGCCTTCTGTAACCACAACAGCAGCAACTCCTGCTACTGACAAGCACCTGCCTGCTACGCATCTACACTGCACCCAACACTTGACCCAGGTCATCCGTGTAACCGTGTGGGGGAGAACTGAAGCTCTGAGAGATTAAGTAAATTGGCCCAATTTATAAACCTTATAAACAACAGAGCCCAGACACAAATCTCAGAATACTCGGTCTATACGGCCTGAGTTTTTAACCCTAATTCTACAATACCTCCTGGACTACCAGATCCTCCTATCACCCTAGAAGGTAGGGCCTATTTGTATCCTCTTTTGACAGGAAAGAAACAGATACTCAGAGAGGTTAGGAGACCTACTCAAGGCCACACAACTAATAAGTAGCAAAGCCTGGCCTTGAATGCAGCTCTGTCTGGCCCAAGGCCTGTGCTCTATGCACTGTGCACACTGTCGCCAGCTACAAGAGCCAGGGAAGGGCGGATGGGAATGGGGAAGTTTAACCTGGAGAAGGAAAGGTTTATAAAACCCAGGGGCTATGCAGACTAAGACTTAGGCCACTAGAGCACCCGTGGGAGGTGGGGGTGACACCTCTCAGACAGGTGGTGGACAGAACTGCCGTCAACCTACAGATCGACATATGGAACACATTCTTACCAGTTCAGTGCAAACACCTGGCAGCCTGTTACATGAGACAATGAGATTCCTCCAGGGTAGCTGGGGCTAAGGGACACCAGTCAGGGTTGCCACACAGGGGAAGCAGAGTCATGCATTGGCTCCATGATTTAGAAGCTATGCAACCTTAGGCAAGTCACCCGGCCTCTCAGAACTGCTGTTTGCTCTTCTGTAGAGATAAAAATATCTGTTTCACAGTGTTGCTGGGTGGATCCAGTGGTGCAGGGAGGCAGAGAGGTGTAGGAAGTGCCCAACACCGTGCCTGCCAGGGAGCCAGCCCCGGACAGGCAGCGGTCCTCATTACTACGACTGGGAAGTCAGTTTCCTGAGTTGTTTTTATGTTTTCAGAGACAGGCTTCCGCTCTGTTGCCCAGGCTGGAGTGCAGTGGTGTGATCACTTCTCACTGCAGCCTTGAACTCCTGGGCTCAAGGGACTACAGGCAAGTGCTACCATGCCCAGCTAATTTTTTAATTTTTTGTGGAGACGGGGTATGGCTATGTTGCCCAGGCTGGTCTTGAAATCCTGGCCTCAGGGGATCCTCCCCCTCAGCCTCCCAAAGTGCTGGGATTATAGGTGTGAGCCGCCACACCTGGCCAAAAGCCTAGTCCTTTCTAAGCTTGTCACAATGTCATTTTTCCAGGTCAGGACTTGATTTAAGAGAGGCATAGATGGGGCTCGGTTAGGGACTGCCCTTTATGCAAAGGGCCTAGGGCAGCTTTTTCTTCTCAGCTGGCAGTGCTGCCCACCCTGGCTGAGCTGGGCATAAGCAGGCAGTCGGCCAACGCCCAAGGAAGGTATGCAGTGAGGGAGTGGGTGGGGGCACAGGCCCAGCGTGCAATTTCCCAGCTCCTGAGGGGCTCTGGCCTCAGAACAGTCCACATGAAGTGCCTGCAAGCAAGGAGTCAACAGCTACCCTCCATAAGGCAGCCAGATTTAGCAAGCAAAAATACAGAAAGCCAATTCATTTTGTATTTCAGATCATGAATAATTTTTCTTTTGCCACTACATCACCAGGGAAAGATCATGAATAATTTGTTAATATGTCCCGAAATATTGCCTGAGACATACTCATACTACAAAACTGTTGCTGATCTGAAATCCAAATTCAAGGGGACGTCCCGTAGGTTACCTGACAACCCTAGCACCTCAGGGCCTCCCCGCCCTTACTTGTCTCTGATTGGTAGTGGCTAAGACCCTTGGAGACATGAGGTCCTGCTTCCCATGTCAAGGGAAGGACCGGCCTTTTCATCCTGAGCACACAAAACCAGCACAGCTCACACCCATGGACGCTCTTGGCCTGTCAGGCCCATAAAGTTGCTCTAAAAAGCCCTAACAGACTAAACCCTCCCAAGGGGCAGAATGGTCAAGGCCAGAGTTGGCCTTAACTAATATGGTACCTGGAAAGAACAGGGCACTGGAGTCTGATCCCTGTGGGTTCAAATCCTGACTCTGCCACTTACTCCCTGTGGGAACTTGGCAACTTACCCGAGCTGAGCTGAAGTTTGCTCATCTGTAAAAATATGACAATATCAGCTTTCTCAGAAGGTTGCTGTGATTAAATAACCTGGCACACCACAGATGCCACATAAATGAGGGCTCTCTTCTCTTCCAACTCCTGCAGCTCTACCCCTCACCTGATCCTTTCTTAGCAATTATTTTAGGCAAATCTCGAATCAGAGAAAAGGCAGTTGGTGTTAACCCCACGTTGCCTGGCACAGAGTGAGTATTGATACCAACCAACCCCAGCTGCCCTCATGTAAATTTCTTTCCAGCTCACCCTTCCACCCAAGTCCATTCTCTGGCTCCAGCCATCTGTCCCCCAGCTGTTGACTGGCAGCTTCAGGCAGGTTTGCTGAAGCAAGTACGACTAAGAAGGGAAAACTGCCCAGTGCAAGTCATAGCACAGACTGTGTATAACAATCCAAACAAGGCTTATGCTGTTACTTTGTAGCCATCTTTTAGATTCCTTTCGTCCCAGACACCAACGGGGTAATAAATGCTTTGTCACTCAGGAGTAAGAGCGCATTCCTGGATATAGTCTCAAAGGAGCCTGCACCAAAACCCAAAATGGCCGGTCTCATCCAAAGTCCACACCTTCCTGACCAAAAGCTAAAGTCCCCAGCCCCTCTGTTGCAAACCGAGCTACGAGTCACGAGCCACGACACAGGGCGACTGGGGTTGGGCACGGAGAAAAGAACAGCGCTGGCACCCCGGCGAGTTGTGCGCGGCTCAGGAAATGAAGACACTCCAGGAAGCCCTGCAGCGTTTTCCCAAGTGTACAAAGTTGGGGTTTTCTGTTTTTAGGTAATTTCTATTGGAGTTCGTGCTTCTCAATTGTGAAATAAGGACGTTAAATTTATAAACTTTGGGAAACCAATTGTTTGGTAACATCTACTTTTCTCAACCTGATGTAGCAAACAAAAGCGGCTCCCAGGACAGTACGGGGACCCCGGGGAAAGGTCTAGCTCCTCTGTCCCCGTAGGAGAGGGGTCCGCCGCCAAGCGCCTCCCTGGGCTTCGGGTGCCACTTCCCCGCGCCGTCGTCCCCCTCCAGGGGAACTCCGGGCGTGCAGGCCAGAGCAAGGCTGGGACCCCGCTCCCCGCCGGAGGGTCTGGCTCCAGGAAGGGGCGGCCCGTTCCCCACCTGACACCTCCAGCTGCCCCTCACGGTCGTCCCTGCTGGCCTTTTCCTGGATCCCTCCCTGCAGCGGCCTGTCCGCTCACCTGCTCACCGAGGGTCTGCGCATACCCTCTCTCTCTCTCTGCCACCCCAAATGCGGGTAGTTCGCCCCAAACTCGCGGTCCTCCCACCTTCCTTAAAAAGCAAGTGCCCCACGCCCCCCACCGCAGGAGACCCGCCCCGCCCGCCGCCACCTTCAGGTTCACCGCGGGCAGCTCCATCGCGACCAGGCGGAAGGCACCTGCGCGGCAGCCGCGGGGGTTCCTGGGCTCCGAACTCGAGGGACAAACTTGCCGGCCCCGCCCCGCCCGCTGCTCCAGCCCCAACCCCGGCTCCGCTCTGGACCACGTGAGCCGGGCCGGAGGGTCACGTGACCGCCGCGCCGTCGCTAGGAGACGGCGTCGTCAGCTCGCGCCTTCCTCCTGGCGCCCCGTTCCCGCCACCGCCCGGACGGGACGTGGGGGAGGCTGGCATAAGTTCGCAAGTTCGGGATTTGTGTCGCACAGGGCGCAACATCCTGCCTGGCTAAAATATCCCACAAGGCGGGCTGATGGGCCCACCTACAGCCAGGCGGGCCTGGGGGGCCGTCCAGGTGCAAACTGCCGCTGTGGCAGCAGCTGGTGTCTCATCCCAGGGGGGCGCTCTCTCCTCTCTCCTCTCTCCCTCCCGGTGTAGGCGGGTTATTCACAATACCACATGGGATCCTTGTGAGGATAAAGGAGTTAACTATTGGCAAACTGTTAAAGAAAAACTATTCTGACACTCGTTAAAGCCGCAAGGCAAGGAAGACTACTCAAAACTGTCACAAAAGGGGTCTTGCCACAGGAGAGAGGGATTGGGCTCAGCTCCCTATACAACAAGGACAAGTGGGGATTTATAGCCAAAGAGCAGAGTGAGGGAGTCGGTGGATGGAAAATTACTAAGAGGAGACATCAAGGGCCGGGGGAATTCTTGTTAAATTAGCAGGATTCTTGCTAAAACTGGGTTGTGCAGCCCAGCAAGGACAGGAGGATGCAGAAGGTCAAGGTCGAGACCTACTAAGAAGAGAGCTGGGGGCGGGGTGGGACACAGTGGCTCATGCCTGTGATTCCAACACTTTGGGAGGCCGAGGGGGTAGGATCGCTTTTGCCCAGGAGTTCGATACCAGCCTGGGCAACACAGTCAGACCCTTGTCTCTACCAAAAAAAAAAAGAAGAAGAAGAAGAAGAAGAAGAAGAAGAGGGCTCAGAGCAGTCTAACTAAAGTTTGGTCAAGGAGAGGGTCCAAGCCGGGTGTGGTGGCTCACGCCTGTAATCCTAGCACTCTGGGAGGCCCAGGCGGGAGGATCGCTTGAGCTCAGGAGTTTGAGACCAGCCTGACAGCCTGAGTAAGAGCGAAACCCTGTCTCTACCAAAAAAAAAAAAGAAAAAGAAGAAGAGGGCTCAGAGGAGTCTAACTAAAGTTTGGCCAAGGAGAGAGTCCACATCAATGTAAAATGCCCAGAACAGTGCCTGGAACTTAGTAATTGCATAATTCGGATAAGCTGTTGTTATGATCAATACACAAGGAGCCTACTGGTTGGAGCCCACTTAAGTCAACATATCAAAAGGTTTAGAAAATTCTAGGGAAAACCAGCAGAAATTCCTCCCTATACAAACCCTCAATAGTACATGCAGGAATAGAGGAAAGAAAGGGCTGTCTCACCTGGCATCTTAAAGATTGTTGGTCCCCACCTCCAAACAGGAACTTTCATCCCTCCCATCTCCAGCCTCCTCCCCACCCCATCCTTCACTCATTACCAGAGAAAACATGAACTTTCCTGGGGAAGCCACTAGGAAAGTGTTGTTCTTGTTTCCAGGAGGGGAGAAACCATGTGGGAACCCACAAAGCTGCCTGGGTGGTCCCCAGATAATATCAAGACCCATAGTCTCTCCAGGTACAAAGAAAGGATTTGTCTGGATGGGTGAGGGGAGTTTTGCAGGGCTGCAGGGCCCACCGGCCTGACTTAATGTCCCATTTGGAGGCCCAGGCTTCCAGCCCAGGGGGTAGTGCAGCCTGGGTCTGCCATTGTAACCAACAGCTGGTAAGCTGCAGAGACCAGCCAAATGGCTACATCCATTGTGATTTAGGATTGGCTGCTATTTTATTATTAATTATTAGCTAGTTATTAATTATTATCAGCAAA
>NW_012153840.1:4727970-4732890 GCF_000956105.1 Propithecus coquereli
AGTCTGGCTCTGTTGCCCGGGCTAGAGTGCCGTGGCGTCAGCCTAGCTCACAGCAACCTCAAACTCCTGGGCTCAAGTGATCCTTCTGCCTCAACCTCCCGAGTAGCTGGGACTACAGGCATGTGCCACCATGCCCGGCTAATTTTTTCTTATATATATATATTTTTGGTTGTCCAGATCATTTCTTTCTATTTTTTAGTAGAGATGGGGTCTCGCTCTTGTTTAGGCTGGTCTCGAATTTCTGACTTTGAGCGATCCGCCTGCCTCGGCCTCCCAGAGTGCTAGGATTACAGGCGTGAGCCTCCGCGCCCAAACTGGGACCCTGACATTTAACCGCTGGCTACACAGCAGGAACACACAGCCCAGGCTGAGAAGAAAGCAGGGAGAGAGGAAGAAGGGGAAGACAGACTGGAGTCCACAGAAGCACAAGGCTGTGTGTGGACTGTCCCTGCTGCTCACACACTGACCTTGTGTTCATCCCGACAGCTGGGCCCAGAGGCGTCGGGGAGGAGGGCACAAGAGGACCCAGCTGGCTGGGCAGGCTGAGGGGACAGGGTGCAGGGGTTGGGGGTGGGGAGTACAGAGGAACAAAGGAAAGTGAAACTGTCTGTATTCTCAAAGGAGCCAGAGTTCCTGCCATGGCCTATTCTTGGCTCTGGAAAGAGGAATGGTCCCCCACGAAGCACATTCCACAAGGCTTCTGGGTCATATTTTTAGTGAGTACAGATAGTCCCCAACCTACAATGGTTTGACTTACGATATTTCAGCTTTAGGATCGTGCGAACCCATCCACATTCAGTAGAAATCATACTTCCGAGTACCCGTATAACCATCCTATTACTCACTTTTAGTACAGTATTCAAGAAATTACATGAGAAATTCAACACTTTGTCATAAAACAGACTTTGTGTTAGATGATTCTGCCAAACTGTAGGCTAAGGTAAGCGTTCTGAGCACGTTTAAGGTAGGCTAGGGTAAGCCGTGATGTTCGGAAGGTTAAGTGTATGAAACGCATTTTCCACTTGTGATGTTTTCCACTTACGGTGGGTTTATCAGGATGTAAAGTTGAGAAGCATCTGTCCCTTTTCGGAATTCCAGTTTAGATTTATCTTGTCCCTCACCAATCCTGTCCCAGCCAAATTTGATATTTGTGCCTTCAACAAAGAAACCGACATGTAGAGGAGATTCATTCATTCATTCAGCACATAGTTACTGAACAGCTACCTGGGCAAAGGCCTAGGAGTGAAGAGTCACAGAGGCCTGTGACAAAGCAGGCCCTTCACAGGAAGCACATCCGGAGGGGCGCAGAGCAGAGTCGTGGCCGCTTAGGGACAGGAACTGTTGCTGGGGTTCAATCTCGAGCCCTTTCCCCTGCTGTTTCCGTTCAGCTCGTTACAAACGTGTGGGCTCTGTGTGTTTCTTGGCCTGAGGTCTGGCAGGGCTGGAGAAGGCCTGAATGTTTTGTCGGTCAGTGTTGTTCTTTGCATGTGTGGACACAGTCTTTCTCTCTCTTGCTGCAGACCAGCTGCCTGTGCAGCAGGGCAGGAGGAAACCGGGGCAGGGAAGGGCGAAGGAACTGCATGGAACCCTGCAGGGTTGAAGTTGGGATGCCTCGGGGGCGCTCCTGGTCTCCCAGACCTCATCCCCTGACCTTCTGCCCAATCTCTGGTTGATGCCAAGATTCTTAAAGCATCAAACACTGTCAGGACTTGTCAGTCACATTGGCCATGTCCACACTGCCATTTACTGGTGGCCAGGGAGGAGATGTCCTCAGGGGGAACATGGGCATGGAGGGGTCATTGTGGTTGGTTCCTCTACTTCCCTCTTCCTGTGTTTTCTGGGGGAGCCTGGACACTGGTGGGAGGTGGGAGAGCCCCTCCCTCCAGAGCAGACATTTGTTTTCGTGACTACCGAAAATTAAAGGGAGCTGATTCTGAAACATTTGTCCCAATGGCACAGAATCTCCAAACTCACAGCAGCAGTCATCGCTGACGTTTGTAGACCCCCTGACGCCAGGCTCCCTAAATATTCCTCCTGAGTTTAAAGTGCAGGAATGATGCCTAATGTTCCTGCTGCTTTGCTCCTCATCAGGGCAGTTGCTGCTGGGTGAGGATCATCCCGGCAAGGCCCCCAAACACTTAGTAATATTGCCTGGCCCTCCAGAGACCCATGTGCTCAACTCAGGCATCAGGAAAGCCGTCAAAATGCCCTACGGAACCCTTGGTGATGGTGGAAAAGACAGAAAAGGAAATTGCCTGCGTCCTGTTGTATTCCGGGAAACCGTGGTTGTGTCAGAAACCAGCCAGAACGAAAGTGAATGGAAGAGGCTATTGCCCAAGAGGAGGGCGAGCCCCACCGGCCGCTCTGATTCTCTGTCCTGTGCCACTTTCTTCAACCCCTTGTCCCTACATCAGTGATCCACTTTATTTCATTATGTGTGTGTGCACGTGTGTGCGTGTGCATGTGCATGCTCTCGTGCTTTCTCTGAGCATCTTGTTCAGAGCTGAATTCCAGCCTCTGGCCCGGGTCCTGCACGCAGGCCCTCCCTGAATGTGTGCTGCCCACTCCGGCCTCCCCTCGCCTGCCCTGGTTCCATCTGGACTTCAGGCTGCTACCTCCTTCCCTCCGGCAGGCCTCCATCTTTCCACGCGGGTGGCGATGGAATTGCAAGCGGGGCCTTTGAGGGCTCTGGCTGGGCTGAGTGATGGCTCAGATACCGGCCGGGGCCAGTCGTGGCCATGGAGCCCTGGGGCCTCCAAGATGCCTATCTGCCGTGGGTGGGGTTTATCTGGGTGTTTGCTTTCACTGCTCTTCGGCTTCCCTGGCAAAGGCTTTCATGTCCAGCTCCGCTACAGGCTCTGTGAGGTGTCACCTTCCTTGCTGGGGGGCAGTGGCTGTGGGGCCCGAGAGATAAGAGAAGAACGAGGAAGTGGGTGGTGGTGGGCAGGGGCCTGCTCGGGCTCCACTGTTTGGGAAGTCCCTGGGAGGAAACCAACCCCCTTCCTCCCTAAGGGGCCTTCCAGGAGGCAGCGTGAAGGTGAATGTGTGACCTTGGGTCCCTGCAGCCCCCATCCCTCCCCTGCCAGCCGCCTTGGGGGTCCTGGATGAGCTACAGTTCTTCTGGGCTGGGGAGTGGGGGTGGGCTCAGTGACCGACTCCCAGTAGGTGCTCAGGAAACTTGTGGCATCTGAGAGGCAATGTGGGGTCACAGACGTGATCGGGTTTTGGAGTCAGACAGACCCGAGGGCCCTTTGGCACTGCTGCTAGCTCTGGCACCACTTTGGGCCAGTGGCCTTTATTTCTCCGCCCCTTTGTTTTCCTCCTTCGCAAAAGGGAGTCTAAAAATTTCCAATTACACGAGAGGATGGGTGCCTCATGCAATAAACGAGGCCAGGGCTGTGTTTGGACGAATGCATTCCCTCTCTGAACATGCGTTCTGCTCCGTGCCGGGCACTGACGCAAGGTCAAGGTCGGGGACACAGCAGCGGTTCGGGACCACAGTGTGCAGAGCCGTCCAGCATGTCCTTGCTGCACTGGCCAATCACTGGCATGGAAGAGCCAGGTTTCCTGACTCTAGCTCTCCGCACAAGACGTGATTCAGGATATGCCATTGCGCGTGTGTATGTGTGTGTGTGTGCGTTACCATGAAGGGAAAGGAGCACCTCTAGCCATGTGCCGATCCAGTCGTGTGTCCGACACCCACCCCCCGCCCACCTCATACCGGGATTTTCTGTCCTGACACTGAGTAGACACTCGTCTGGGCACACCAGAGCACGTGTGCCCATGTACATGACTTGGGTTGGCCACTGCTACCATCTGAAGCTCAAGCCGCCAAATGGAGGGAGGGAGCCCCGAGCTTCATGACCTGCCAAGGACAACTCTGCCGCCTGCCCAGGGGCTGAGCTCCAGAAGCCTCCATGGCGGTCGGTTTTCTGTATCAGCCTGGGCAGGTTCTAACACTGGTCCAGGTGTTGCTGTGAAGGCGCATCTACAGTCAGTTGACTTTAAGCAAAGGAGATTACCCCTGATAATGTGACGGGCCTCATCCAATCCCCTGAAGGCCTTGGAAGCAAACACTGAGGTCTCGGAGAAGAAATGCAGCCTCAGACTGCAACATTAACTCCGGCCTGAGTTTCCGCCCTGCCCTACAAACTCCAAGCTTGGTAACCCCTACAATCATGTGAGCCACTTCGTTCAAATAAATCTGCTTCTATACAGTCATGTGATGAGAAACGTCAGAGACATGTTCTAAGAAATGCGTTGTTAGGCAATTTCACTATTGTGCGAAAATCACAGAGCGTACAGCTGACCCTTGAACCACACAGACTTGAACCGCGCGGGTCCACTTAGACGTAGATTTTGTCCCACCTCTGCACCCCTGAAACAGCAAGACCGACTCCTCCTCTCACTCAGCCTACTCAGTGTGAAGACAGGGAGGATGAAGACCTTTATGAGGAACTATTTCCACTTAGCGAATAGTAAATGTTTTCTCTCCCTTATGATTCCCTTAACATTTTTTCTCTAGCTACTTTATTGTAAGAATATGGTATATAACACATATAACATACAAAATACGTGTTCATCCGCCGTTCCTATTATCGGGAAGGCTTCCAGTCAACAGTAGGCTATCAGTAGTTAAGTTTTGGGGGAGTCAAAAATTATATTCGGATTTTCGACTGTGTGAGGGTGGGTGCCCTTAACCCCCAGTTGTTCAAGGGTCAACTGTACCTGGAAACTCAGATGGTAGAGGCTACCACACACCAGGCTCTACCGTGAAGCCTACTGCTCCCGGGCCACAAACCCGTGCAGCATGCCACTGTATGGAACTCTGCGGGCAACTGGAACATGGTCAGTGTTTGTGTGTGTGAATGTATCGGAACATAGAAAGGGTACAGTAACAAATACAGTATTATAATCTTA
>NW_012153840.1:4733565-4740363 GCF_000956105.1 Propithecus coquereli
GAAATGGGTTCAAGTGAACATCCCAGGACAGGAGGGGTTGTTAAAAGCCCAGCATGCCTTTCTGCAATCACCGGCCCGGGGGTCGGCAGCACAGATTAAGGGCCGGCAAACTGCAGCTCCGGGGCCGAGTGCAGCCGCTGCCCTTCTGCGTGAAGCTGTATCGGAACACAGCCGCACTCGTTTGTTTGCACTCATCTGTCCCCGTGGTGTCCATGGCTGCTTTTGCACTGCGATGGCAGAGTCGAACAGGTGGGCAGAGAGGGATGATTTGCAAAGCCTACAGGAGGGGGAACCATCCTCAGTGGGACCTCTCCAGCCACCTGGGGCCTGAGCAGGGAGGACAGCGAGTTCTCAGGAGGTTTGGTGCAGCAGTTCTCAGGCTTAACTTATCAATCATGTAGATTTCCAAGCCCAGCCCCAGAAATGCTAAGTCAGAGGTCCAGGTGGAGCTCAGAAATCCAGGTCCAGGTGGTTTGCTCCCTAGAAGATTCCGATGCTGGGAGTCCAAGGGCCCGCATTGTAAGAAAGGCAGACAGGCAGAGAGATCCCTGCAGGGATAGACATCAGGCCCTTAGGCTGCCCCATGTCTGTGGTTACCATGGACCCCAGGGGCATCTGGTCCCTGCCTTGACTTTAGGACCAGGGCCACTGGGAGCCATAACACAACCTGCTGTGGTCAGCCAAGCCTAGGAGGGCCTGGTTGGTGTTGGCTGGAACTGGCACCAAGATAAGAGATGTCCTTCCTGGTCCCAAGCCAGGCCACCCCTTTGCCAGTTCATGCCCTTTTTCAAGATGGCATCTGAGCCTGCTCAGACATGGCTTCAGGCGGTGGTGCTTTTTCTTCCTCATCCTGAAGTTGGCATCTGCTTTTCTCTGCTCTCAGCCTCCCAGTCCCTGAATAAAGTTGCTGGAGGCCAGTCTGCTGTGACCAGCCTCAGAATCTCTTTAGGACCTTAGCTGCCCTAACCTAAACTAAGGAAGGAGATAAAAATTGAGACTGGCACCCAAGAGTCTAGCTAAGGGACCATGGTGAGGTCAGGTGAGAGCAGGGACCTTTGCTGCTTAGCTCAGAGCAAATGCTCAATCAGAGGTGTTGAGAAGTGTAAAGGGAAACACCAGGCTTAGGGACCCCTCCAAATCCCCCAGTGGAACTCACTGCCAGCACAGACAGACCACCTCCTGGAGGAGCGGAGAGAGATGACAACTTCTGACAACTCGACAAGTCCACAAGTCGGCTTAACCATTATCTCTTTATTTACAGCTCAACAGAGCACATGCAACATGACATCATAGGACTACAAGGGTGTAGCACCTCCCCCCTCCCCCTGCTGCTCCTGCATTTAAAGAGGAACCACAGCTCCCCAAGAAATTTCCTAAGAGTCAGAAACCCCTACAAGAGCCTGGGAGTTTGGCACTGCTGTAATTATTAGCTGGGCAAACCGGATCTCAGACTTGCCAATTCATGCCTGAATGCAAATGGCCCAATCATCCAAATGTCCCTGACTATAGCCCACATTTCTGTTTCCCCTCTGTATCCTAGACCTGCGACCCTCAAACCTTATCACACACAGAACAAACTGGGGACTTGTTAAAAGCCAGATGGCCAGGCCCTAGCCCCAGAGAGTCTGGTTCAGTAGGGCTGGGGGTGTGGGGCCCAAGATTCTGCGTTTCTACCAAGCCCCCAGGTGCTGCTGTTAGTCCCGGACCACACTCTGAGTAGCAAAGGGCTAGAAAGCTTAGAATTCAGAAAATGCACTCCCTAGTTCTGCAAACTGCCCATCCCTGCTGACCCCCTCCCCAGTATACACACACACACACACACACACACACACACACACACACACACACGAACAAACACACACTCGCTGTTGCCTGTGGGAGTGAAGATTATCGTGGAGGTGACAGCGCCCAATCCAGCCCCATGTGACCTGCAATGAGGAGCCCCAGCGGTTTGCTCCTCTGGCCTCTCCACCATCTCTCCCAGCACCAAACACGGACCTTGTAGGTCACATGTCTGTTGACTGTCTCTCCAGCAAAGTGAACCCCATCCCAGGGAGCCGTGTGCCCACTTAGCATTAGGTTTTATTGGGTGGGCTGAATGCGGCTTAAAGTAAGGACCCACCTGCAGCATCTCAGTGGTGGAAGGGGTTGTGGCTTTGGGATTTGACGTGTGGCTCGGTCCCTCCTCGCGCGGCTGCAAAGCTGTCATTTTCCCATGAGGCCAGGCCCTCATGTCACTGGACCCTCAGCCCATTCTCAGCAGGCACAGAAAGCACTCTTGGTGTCACCAAACCACGGAAAGGCAGCCCCATGGGAACAGTGTGTATCTGGGAATGGCTGTAAGACTCCAGTGGAGGAATGCAGGTGGCCCAGGTGACAGGCTCAGGCGATGGGCCCAATAGCTATTGGTTTCCACTGGGCCCCCTGCTCAGCTCTCCCCGGGTATGTTTTTAGACTCATGCACCTATTATTGCGAAGCCACTTACTCTTCCAGCTCTGCCTCAGTGCCTGGAATCTATCTGCACGTGTTGCCCAGGGCTGAGGCCAGAACAATTTCCTAAACCTCATTGACCACAGAACCCTACCCCTCCCTTTCCAGTGGAGCATCTCATGGCCCCAATGTTCTATGGAACACACTTTGGGGAAGGAGCCTGAATGGTGACCTAGAAATTATCTTTGAGTATGTGACAGATCATCGTGGAAGAATAGAACGCCTACTAAAATTCTCCCAAAATAATTAATTAGCTAACACTGGGAGTCTATTATGTGCCAGGCACTGTTCTGAACATCTTATAAGAATTAGTCATTAACTCCTCACGACACCCCTGTGAAGGACGAGTTATTGCCCCCATTTTGCGATGAAAAAAATCAAGGCACAGAGGCTGGGCGTGATGGCTCGCACCTGTAATCCCAGCACTCTGGGAGGCTGAGGTGGGAGGATTGCTCAAGGTCAGGGGTTCAAGATCAGCCTGAGCAAGAGCGAGACCCCATCTCTACTAAAAATAGAAAGAAATTAGCTGGACAACTAAAAATATATAGAAAAAATTAGCCGGGCATGGTGGCACATGGCTGTAGCCCCAGCTACTCGGGAGGCTGAGGCAGGAGGATCGCTTGAACCCAGGAGTTTGAGGTTGCTGTGAGCTAGGCTGATGCCACGGCACTCTAGCCCAGGCAACAGAGCGAGACTCTGTCTCAAAAAAAAAAAAAAATTATGGCACAGAGACCTTAAGTGACTTTGCTAAGGTCACTAAGGCAGTGAGAGGTGGAATAGGCCCATTTCTCACCAGCTGTGCTGCGCCAGACGGGGGCAGACAGCAGAGGTCCTCAGCCAGGCTACACAGGGGAGTCACCTGGGAACTCTGAACAACTATGAAGCCCAGACAGCAACGCAGCTTAGCGGTGGGCCCCAGGCCTGTGAAAGTTCCCCAGATTAGTCCAGTGTGCAGTCAAGGTTGAGAACTAGGAGGCGTGGGCAGGGGTTGGCCAACTATGGCCCTTGGGCCAAAGCTGACCCACTGCCTGTTTTCCATAGTCAGCAAGCTAAGGGTAGTTTTTACATTTTAAAATGGGTTTTGAAAAAATCAAAGAATCATATTTTGTGATACGTGAAAATTATATGAAATTTAAATCTGTGTCCATAAATAGTTTTTATTGGAATCCAGCCATGCTGATTCATTTACACATTGTCTGTGGCTGCTTTGAGCTACAACAGAGTTGAGTAGCCATAACAGAGATTGGGTGGCCTGCAAAGCCTAAAATATTTATCTGGTCCTTCTTGGTAAAAGTTTGCCAAACCCCAGATTAAAGGAAATTGGCTTCTGTACCAGCAGAAGAAGTTTTAAGACAGACCTAAGAAAGAACTTCCTGGCAGAGAGGTTGACAAAACACCTGAGGGGGCTTTGGGATTCCAAACTTTGGAGTTAAGAGGCACCCACCGATCCACGCCCTATGGAGGTAGCTAGGGTGAAGAGATGACCTTGAATATCCAGCCATGTGGCTTCCCTGGTAGGCAGGGATGGTTCCGTGGGCCTTTCATCTCCCTACAGACCTTCTGTGTTTTCCACTGCTGAAGTCCTGGGGCCATCCTAACCTCTGCCCCCCTGCCAGGGTTCTATTCCCACAGAGCCAGCACAGTCCTGAATCAGACACCCCACACGAGGCACACACAGTATGCAGTGTGTTGCCTGGGCTAGAATGTCGTGGCGTCAGCCCAGCTCACAGCAACCTCAAACTCCTGGGCTCAAGCAATCCTCCTGCCTCAGCCTCCCGAGTAGCTGGGACTATAGGCATGCGCCACCATGCCCGGCTAATTTTTTTCTATATAGTTTTAGTTGTCCGATTAATTTCTTTCTATTTTTAGTAGAGACAGGGTCTCACTCTTGCTCAGGCTGGTCTTGAACTCCTGAGCTCAAGCAATCTGCCTGCTTCGGCCTCCCAGAGTGCTAGGATTACAGGCGTGAGCCACCTCGTAGGGCCTGTCTGGTTCAAGTACAAAAGAGCCAGCAGATCTGCTTTCCAGCTAGCCGGCTTTGATCTCTTTCAGTTCTCCTCCCCTCCCCTCTCCCCTGCTAGACTCCCATGCCCATCAAACTTGAATAGGGAGAGAAGAGCAGCATATTGGGTTTCTTCTAGATCTAACCGCTTTCCTTGGTGCCTGACTCTGACCCCGACTGATTTTCCCAGAGCAGTAAACAGCCCTGGCATCCTATGGGCACGGACCAGGCCAGTGGGGAATTTGGATGGGGAAGGCTTTTGTCATTTGCAACCTAGTTTGCCCTGGACTGGAGGGTTGACCAGGAGTACGATGCCCGGTGGGGGGATTTAAATGCTTCTCTTGAGGTGGCCCCTGGAGCCATCTCTGCTGGGACAGATGTTCTGGGTGGCCATCGTGGGTCTGGCCTGTTGGGGACAGCTAGCTTCAGATAGCACCTCAGTCTCAGGGTTGCCCCAACTTCCCCATGGGCTCTGTTGCGGAAGTGTGGGGTGGGGTCTAGGGATGGTTTCTGGTGGCCTGGGAACCACTAAGCGGTATGCCAAGTGGGTATACATGGGCAATGTGTATATTTTTTTAGAGTCCCTGTTTGCTTCAGTACCCCTGGGGTAGAAGCTCTCAGGGCAACTTGAAAGTGTGTGTCCCAGGACTGGGTCAGCAAGACCACAGGGACCTAAGGGACAATATTGTTGTTTTTCCCAAACACTTCATATCTCAAAATATCTGCTACTGGAGGGCAGGGACCAATCTGCCCGACTCATTCCTTACAAGCAAGTAGGTGCTTAAGGTGTATTTTGTTTTGTTTTCAAAGACGATACACCCTTGTCCAGGGAAGGCAGAGAACAGTCAAGTGATTCCAGCTACAGTGAGAGGAACTAGCAAGGAGTGTGGCTTTCCCACTGAAAGTCTGGGACAGCCTGGAATTCTTAGTTGTGGGGAAGCAAGAAGTGGCCCTGGGAGCTTTATACCCTTGGTCCAGGTCCAGATTGGGCTCCGCCATCTACTTCCTCCCGGGGCCCTCTCGGTGGGGTCCCGGCAGCGTGGGCAGCCCTGGGAGCCTGTTAGAAACGCAGAATCCACTGAATCAGAATCCGCATTTTAACCAGATCCCGGGTGGCTCTCACACGCGTTAAGGTGCAAGCGGCATTCACGTGGGACGCTGCGCAAGTCACATAACTCCACTGTGCCCGTGTCCTCACCTGTTAAGTAGAGATAATGCTCCTTGAAAAGGTTGTGAAAATTCAGTGAGGTGATGTGTTCCGCGCGCTCAGCACAGTGCCTGGACTGGAGGTGCTGCAGAGTCGTCTCCTGCCCTTGGGCTGCCTCCCTCCCCTCCGGGAGTATGTGTCTCTTTTCCTCTCAAAACCCTCCTCGTGGCCTTGAGCTTGAAGCCGTTGCAGCGCTGCTGTCGGACAGGAGAGGGCGCTCTCGGCGCTGCCGTCGCGCGGAGTCGGGCCACGCGGGCGGCGCAGGCCGCGGGTCCGGCGGTGGGTGCAGCGGTGGCTCGCTCGCCCGGCAGCTCCCCTCCTGGGGCTGTGTCCTGGCCTGAGGCTGCAGCCTCGGCCGTCTGGTCCCATCTGATCACCCGCTGCTAAGTTATGAACGAATGGCCGGGCTTCGCCAAACCTCCGGGGCTCAGGCGGTGGGAGGCGCCGCCCGCGGGGCCGCTACACGTTGATGAAGGATCCCTGGTCGCCGTTGGCCGTCTCGGGCTCCACGCAGCGCCCCTTCCTCCGTGTGACCCTGCGGTTCCGGTGGAACTTGGCGTAGCAGCGCAGCCCTGAGCCAGGGGAGGCAAGGGGGTCAGGGACGCGGCAGGCCAGACCCCCCCCCTTCCCCGTATCCCCTGGGGCCAGCCTGGCCTTCTCCCACACTGCTTCTCTCTGCCCGACCACCCGGGCTCGGCAGCGTCCTGGAGCAGCTTCACAGACTGGTGGGGGAGGAGGTGGGGAGGGCGGGGTGCGGGGCGCATGAACAGATGGAGCACAGAGAAAATGCAGGGCAGTGAAAATATTCCGTATGACGCGGTCATGGTGGATGCGGCAGGCATCTGCCAAAACCCGGAGGATGTGCAGCACAAAGAGGGAACCCCAACGTAAACTGCGGCCTTAGCAATAATAAAGTATCGACACTGGGTCGTCCATCCTAACAATGCACCACGCTAATGCAAGACGGTAGCAAGGGGAACTGCATGCAGGGGCGTAGGAGGGTATATGAGAATTCCGTACTTTCTTTTTTTTTTTTTTTTTGAGTCAGAGTCTCACTCTTTTGCCCAGGCTAGAGTGAGTGCCGTGGCGTCAGCCTAG
>NW_012153840.1:4741029-4764572 GCF_000956105.1 Propithecus coquereli
AGCCACACCCAGTTTTCTTGCTTTTCCTCACATACCTAGCCATTTCCTGCCTCAGGACCTTTGCACGTACAGTTCTCTCAGCCAAAAATCCCTTCCCCAAGTTCTTTGCGTAGCTCGCTCCTTCACAGCCTTCGGGTCTCAAAGAGACCCTCCCTGGCCACCCGAATTAAAGTAGGTCTGGCCCTCCAGGCCCACCAGTGGGAGCGTTCATGGCTGTGTCTTTCTCTATCACACCACAGTCATGCCCCGAGACGTGGGGAGAACATATTTTCCATTTAAGGCCACAGAAGTTCACATCCTCCTGATGGTAGGGGAAAGAGACGCCAGTGTGTGGCCTGAGAAACCCCTACGTTTCAGGTTAGGAGTGACCACAGGGAAAGAGAACATCTCTACTTTCAGAGCCACTCTTGTCATTGTCAAGAGAGTAAAGGACTGGTTGGGAAGTTAGTGCTTAGGGACCTAGAATTTACCCTGGGCCACTACTGGGCTTTCAGACCTGTGGCCACACTAGTGACACTTGGGAGGGACAGGGGATTCATGAGCAGGAGTGTTTGGTGGCTAGAGAAACCCTTGTGGAACCCTCCAGAACCCTGGCTGGCCTTGACTACCGTACTTCAGCCCTGGGCCGTGTGTCCAACATTTTGGGATTTCTCAGGCGTCCTCAAGACTCCTGGTCCCCATAAGGGTTCCTGGCATCCCCCAGATCCCTGTAGTGTGGCATCTGGGTGACAGTTCCCTCCTGGACCGATTTTAACAAGCTGACCAAGCTGCGATTTCCGCTTTCCATTTTTTTTCAGATCTTGAGTCTCCAGGAATGAAGCAAGAATTTTAGTGGGTCCAACCAGTGCGAGAAGGAGGGAACAAGCAGACAGGCTTTGGATGCAACACACCTTTCAGGTGCCTGGGAAGCAGCGTACGCCCCCCTCCCGCCTGGGCAGAGAGGCCATGCACTGAGCCACCCACATCCCCGTCGCCCTGGCTGGGCTCCAGTGCCCTCCTGCCTGCTCTGTGCCTCAGTCTCCTCCTCTGCGAAATGGGACCCTAACTCTGCACACAGGTAACTGCGTCTTACAGAAGGCGGCTTTCCAGCATCCCCTACCTCACCTGGCTCCGTTCTCGCTCACCACCCAGGTGGTCCTCCCTGTCCCCACTTCTGGCCCCCACAGTCCTGCAGCCAGAGTGAGCCTTTAAACTTACAGATCAGACCATGTCACTCCTCTGCTTAAAACCTGCCAGTGACATCCAATTACAAACAAAAAAAATCCAGACAAGGCCCACAAGGTCCTGTGTGATCCTTCCAGAAGCTTCTCCCCACTCGCCTTGTACCATCTTCCCCTGGCTTGTTCCTGCCGAGGTCCTTGCCCTCCCGTCTTCAGGTAGCTGGCCCCGCTGCCCAGTCCTGCCCATGCTTCTGAAGCAACTCCAGGACTCGTTATCTTGGTATTTGCGTTAGAGCCGTATTACTTTCTAAAGACATTGTATCTATTTATTTGCTTTTTGTCTGCTCATCTGACTCGAATGAAATCCCCGGGTGCAGAACTTGCCACCTGTCACCACTGGATCTCCCGTGTCCGGGATGATACCTGACACGTAGTAAGCACTTGATAAACATTTCTTAACCGACTAGATGAAGGAATGAGCGAAACCAAAGAGGTCTATTGCTTTCACAGCAGGTACGTTTTGAGGACGATGTGGGTAAAATAGGGCACGTATCTCGGGTTAACAGAGGGGCTGGGACCAAATTCTCCCACTCAGGAGATGGGAATGCTGATGGATATTGCATGTACTGAGTAATTATTGTTCATTTTTGGCATTTTGTTTTTTAAAGGAGTACTTATCTTTTAGGACTCTTTTGCATGCTAAAATATTCACAGATGAAATATCCGTAAACTCCCCCAAGTTGCTTCCAAATCATATTGGAGGGAGGGAAGCGGGCGGCAGAGCGACAACACAGACCGGCCATGAGTGGGCCGTTACTGAAGCCGAATGCTGGAAAGTGGGGGTGCGTTTCACCATTCTGATGACTTTAGTATGTATTTGAAATTTTTCAGAATACAAAATTGAAAATATCCCCCCACTTTTCCAGCCGTTAAGTTTGGGCAAGTCACTTAAGCTTCCTGTGCCTCAGTTTGCTTATTTGTAAAGTGGGGATCGTGATAGCTCCCTTGGGGGACAGGTCGTGAGGATCCCAGGAGACAAAGTGCTTGGCACGGAGCCTGGCACACTGGGCGAGGCGGGAGCCAGGAGGGGTTAAAGAAGTAGCTGGCCAGATGCATGCTTCCCCGGGACAGTGCCGGGAAACCCACCCCAGCGCTGTTATCTTATGGCACTTGAATGCCTCCCCTGGGGTGGAATTCCGGTGTGAAAGCGGCAGCCTTCTAAGGTTGGATCTTATTTAAAGAGATTCATTCCCATCTCCTCCCTTCTCCCTCCTCCAGATCGTGGGAGATCATCACGCCAGCTTGTATTTTCTCAAGAGGTGAGAAAAGCAAATCTGAGAAGCAATGCCAGGAATCGGGACTAAATGAGTTCACAGATTGGGAAGGCACCGTGCAAAGCTGTTCTCGCTCCTGTCCTCAGCTCCCAGGGGACTCTCCCACCCACTGGGAAATCTTGTCCCCACCTCACTGCAGAACCGGCTTGGAGAAAGGGAGAGCTCTGTGGTTCCTGGAGCGGGGGGAGTCCCCTGCAAAGGAGTCCAGACTCACCCTCCACACACATGCAGTCATCAAAGCATTTGTTGTTGAGGCCTCGGTTGTGGGGCGTGCAGAGATGCTCCCGCAGGTCACAGCAGGTCCCTGCCGACACAGCAAGCACACGCGGTCAGCCAAGCTGAGCGGGCCCTCCCCGAAGCCCTGCACTCAGTCCCACTGGACGGGACATCCATCGTTGCTGCGGCAGGCTGTGCCCCGGCAAGGGGGGCCATCTGGTGTGCGAGGCTCCCAGCCAGAACCGCCAGAACCGCCCACGCGTGTCATGGCTGAGGCCCCCAGGGGCGGGTGGCAGAGACCCCAGCTGCCCCAGATGGGCAATTGATTGATCGTGGGAAGAGTGGAGGTGGTGTGGGGTCACCTCCCAGGGAGAGCAGGAGGAACAGCTGGGGACGGCCAGGTCTGGAGCCCGCTCAGAGCCGAGAGGGGCCTCGCGATCACCGGTACCAACGTCCTCTTTTGACAGATGGGGAAACCGAAGCCCCAGGCGGCTGTAGGATGGTCCCAGCCAAGCCCAAGGCCTCGCCCACCGAGGGGTCAGCTCTCAGAGCGACTGTCGGTTGGCCCAGACTTGGTTGGCCCAGACTCGAGCCTTTTCTTTGTGTTCAGGGTGAAAACAATGGTTTGGAAAGAAACCAGCCTGCCACGGAGCTGGTTGTCTGGCTTATATGATGCAAATTGCTGGTTTGGTTGCTGCTTTGTAGAATAATCTGGCCGCTGTGGCACTCAGATCTCTCCTTGGAAAGCACTTGCTGTTCAGATGGCAGTTAGCTGACAGCCTCCAGCTGTTTGCACCTGCAGGGGCCACCTGGGTCCGTGGCACATGCCAGCCTCCCATTCTGCCCGCCCCAGAGCTCCGGCTGGGACTTCGCATCACGATCTGGAGCTTTCTCTGCCCAGTCTTGCTTCCTCCTCCTTCTATCTTTCACAGGTGCTACCCACCCCCAAAATAAACCTCTTCTACTTCTAACTCCCCTTAGTGTCTGCTTCTCTGGAGGGTCCGGTGGGCCCAACAGGGGCCAGCAGTTTAGGGCATCAGTCAAAACATCAAGCCCCTTGTTTTCAGACTGTCTTGACCGTGAGGATGTCGTCAAAAGCACCCCCAGAAAGCCTGGCAGTGTCGAGATGGGACAAGGACGGATTTAAGCCCTGGCAGTGTCGAGATGGGACAAGGACGGATTTAAGCCCTGCCAGGTGTTGGGAGGAAGAGAGCAAGAAAAGATCACCCTGAAGGCGGCGTGGGGCCATGGTGAGAGGCTTTGGAACCCAGCTAACTCAGGGGTGAGCCACTTCCTAGCTGTGTGACCTTGGGCAAGATACTTTGCCTCTCTGGGGCTCAGCTGCCTTGCCTGAAAGTGGAGGATGACAGTCCCCCTTCCCTGGGTTGCTTGAGTAATGCGCTAAATGAATTAACGTATGGCAGCAACTCCCGGGAAAGTGGTAGCAGCTCTTGTTATTACTGATCATCAGTAAAGGGTCATGGACCTGCTCCTGTGCCTGGGACCCTCACCCCTACCACTACCCGGGCTTCCTCCCAGGACCCGGCCTGGTGCCTTGAACGTGGTGCTGGTCGGTACCTGGCAGGCAGTCTTGGTGATGGTCGCATGGCTCCCCTTCGGCCGGCAACGTCTCGTTACCATCGCTGGAGAGTTTACCCCGGTGTTTCTCTGGGGACGAGAAGATCTGTTGTCAGAAGCTGAGGCTCAGCTGAGCAGAGAGATTGAGCACAGGCCTCGGTGCCAGGGTGCCCATGTGGCCACGCCACAGTGTGGCCTGGGTCAGGCCTGATTCCTCTTGCTCTCTGCCCCAGCTTTCTCTTCTCTAAAATGGGATCAACAGTGGCTCAGACCTAACCGGCTTTCCCCCAGGGTTAAGTGAGTTGATGCGTGGGAAGCTCCGCGGCGCAATGAGCACTCGGTAGCATTGTCCACTTCGAGGGTCAGTGCTGGTTCAGACTCGATGACCCCCCCTGCCTTTGGACATCTGCAGGCCAGACCGGGCTCACTGGGACCCCCTCCCAACGGATGGTGGGGGAGGGAGGGGAGCCCAGGCGTGGGGGCACTGGGACAGGTGGGTGTACCTTTCTTCTTTGCAGAGGGCCAGACATCGGGTTTCAAGTCTTCATAATCGGTCCAGTCGAACAAGGCCATGTCCAGCGTGGGCATCACCTCCCCGTCAGGCCTGGGCTGTGCCTGCAGAAAGGGTGGACGGCGGTTGGGGGGGGAATCTGGAGACTTCCAATCGATGGAAGCAGGAATGTGGGGTCCCAAGGCCAGAGGGCAAAGGAGGGGCCCGTCACAGATCACCTCGTCCTCTGCTGGGCAGCCTGGAATCCCAGCCTGAGGACGTCGAGACGAGTGTCTGAGGCTCCTGCTGCAGCAGCCAGTAGGGCAGTTTCCTCACGGTGCAGCCACCACCCAAGTGTGATGGCGCCTGTAGGCAGCGGTGCAGACACGGCCAGCGCCAGGCCCTCTGAGGAGTGGCTGAATCTTGCTTGCTCAAGGTTTCCAAGCCCATGAGGCGGGAATCGGAAGTAGCCCCCCCACTCACTTTCCTGTCCCTTTCCTCCGCTTGTAGAAGTTACCAGCTCTCTGTGCGCTGTCGAGGCCACAGCCGGGGCTTAGTCCCGCACACGGCCCCAGCCAGTGGCCCCGGGAGCGCTGAGGCCAGAGCCCGTGGCTGGATCTGCCCACAGTGCCCGTGTGAGGCAGGACATGGGCAGGAACCGCACTTTCTAGGGCTTTGGGGGCCCGGATGAAGTGGACAACCATGTAATCCGGGGGACGGTCCCCAGCTGTTATCAGTATCTCAAGGGGATACAAGACCCAAAAAGAGGATAGGAAAAATCTACTGCTAAAAGTTTTATTTCTTTTTTATGTATTATTTCTTATACATACATATAACGTATATACTACTGATCCTCTTAAATGAGTTTATTTTTAAAAGTTTCAAAGCCACAGAAGAGGTGCAAGAATGATGGGGTTAACTCTTACATACCCTTCTTCCAGAATCACCGGTGGGCAGCGCTTTTGCCACTGTGGCTTGCTAACTCTTGCTCCATGTGGCTTTTTTAAAGATCGGAAGCAGATGAGTCCAGGGGTGAACTAATGCTCGCTCATTAGTTGCCATTGTTATGCTCTATGCTTTTCTGTGCATTTAAAGTTCTTCCTCAAGTGCCCCTGCTCTCCATGCAGAGACCAGTGTGCTGAGCTGCCACCTGCTTCCTTGACTGTCCCCAGAGTGAGCCTCCAGGACCACCTTCTCCTGGACAGTGGCAGCCCTTTCTCAGGATGGAGCTGGGCTGGGCAGGTGTCTGGAGATCTGGTTCCAATGCAGGCCCGGTGGCCTCCTGCCCCCGTGCCTGTCTCCCTGAGTGAACTGAGGACTTTGCACGGCATGGTCTCAAGACCCTTCCAGCTCCAAGGCTGTTTTGGGACCCCTTACCTGGGGCCTCAGGGAGGTGACAGGCAGGATCAGGGACTCTTCTGTGGCAGGTGCTGCCTCCAAGGTGGTGAGAAAGAGCATGGTCGGGGCCAGGCTGGTAGAGGACTCCTCCGCTGCGGCCTCCAGCGCCTGGGCTTCAGAGAGCTCTGCCTTCTTCATCAGGGAGCTGGGACCTCGGACCAGGGCTCGGCCTGAGACATGGGGTGGGAAGCGCAGGGGACTTATCTGCTTGCCACCTCATGTCAGCCTACAGTAGAACCCACATTTTGTGCTGTGAACCAGGGGGCAGCAGGGACCAGGTGACAAGCCCATGGTTCAGTTAACATCCCTGCTGCCTGCCCTCCTGGGGAGGTGAAAACGGGGAACTCAGTAGGGGAAATGTCTTGGGTGAACTCTCAGTGTTGCTGGGGAGATGGTTCAAGGAGTATCCCTATAAAGAAGCATTCCAAGGAAATCCAAGTCTGGGTTGGCTGGGTACAGCCTGGGACATAAGTGTAACAAATGGGTACTGTTAGGATTAACTATGGAAGGCTTCCTGGAGGAGGTGAAGTTTGAGTAGCGAGCAATGCAATGAGGCCAAGAGGCATTGCAGAAGGAAAAGGCCTTTGAGAAAGCTGGGAGGTGGGAGCCACAGCTTATCACACACAAGTGAGTGCTTCCTATGTGGTGATAAATTAGTCATCACCCCATTTATTCAGCACCTGTGCTGGGTCCCACATGAGCCGCTTTGCAAGCATTGTTCATCTAACCATTGCAGGAGCTCTAGGAAGTGGGTGCTCCTTCAGCCCCATCTACAGGAGAGGAAACTGAAGCACAGAAAGGTTAGGTAACTTGTCCAAGGACACCCAGCTCATGAGTAGCGGAGCCTGGATTCGAACCCAGGTCCATCTGACCTTTTAAACCACTGATTCTGCCTTCCAAAACACATGGGCATGGGGTAGGGTAAGTGTGAGAGGAAGTCACTCAGTCAGTTGGGGTCACCCAGGAGTGGAAAGGGGACTCTGGGACCACTGAATTCATCCCATTCATTTTGCAGACAAGGAAACTGCGGCCCAGTTGGCCTGAGGTTTCACGGCTGGTTGTCAGCAGGACAGGGCCTAACCTGCGGGCCTCCTCTGTCCCCCACCTCCTGCCCATCATACCAACCCTCCTAGGAGGGTCCCCTGCTCCACTGGAGCCGGATAGATGAGTCCATGTCCCAGGTGTGCCCCTAGATTGACCTCAAAGATGCCAGCATCCCTTCCCCAAGCTGACACAGATGACCTCCAGGGGTGGAAGGTTGAAAGTCAAAGCTGGGAGCCCCAGCTGAGTTCTGCCCACTTGAGAGGTCTCAGTAGGTCTGGCAGGGGAGCGAGCCCCAGCTGTTTGCAGGGAAAGCGGGGCTGAGGCTCCATCGCCCTCCTGCCAAAGAAACACTCCCCCCAACACCACTGTGTTTGTGGCATGAGGGGTGCCCCTAGAGGCAGTCTTGTCACATGAAGAGACTCAGAAGCCCAGTTGCCTGCCTGGGCTCAGGGCCAGGTGAGGCAGGGGAGGGGCCCTCCGGGTGGAGCTGCCCCACATGTTTGTTCAGAGACTGCATGGGCTGGGAAGGGAGAGGCGGGGACAGAGGGTGGCTGGATGGCTCACAGGCAGACTTAGGAGGATGATCTATTGATAAGACCGAGCTTCCATTGCTACACATCCCTGTTCTCCTCCCATGTCACCCCCCCAGGCCTCTCCCTACCCCCTCCCCTTACCAGACCCCCTCTGGCTTTAGTGAGACCCCTCCTCTCCTGTGGGTGCCCACTGCTTGCCCCCTCTGGGGCCCCTGGATGTCCTCCCAGGGACCTCACAGCACTGACCCTTCCCTCCAGCCCCCTCCTGTCCTCTCAGATCTCCAGCTACCTCGGTGCTGTTTCAGCCTGTCCCTGCGTCTTTTGTGCTCCCTGCCACGTTTCTTGGCCCTCTCCCACCCTGGAGGCTGACTCTCCCTCTCAGGGTAGGGCAATGCCAGCCCCAGGAGCAGGTCCTTGTCCCGCAGCAGGCCTGCAGGAGTCTGCCCAGGTGGCAGCCCCTCAGCCCCTGGCATCCTGGAGGCCTGCCTGGTGGCGGTGACCGCAGCCCCATCCTGGGCCTGGCTGGGCATGCCTGGGCCCCGCTCCTTCTTGCCCAGGCCCTGCCGGCGGTGGTGGCTGGCCTGAGGCGGCCACAGTGCTGGGCCTGGGAGGTCGATGTGATTCTCAGGGAGGTTCCGAGCAGGGGTTCCAGGTGCGAGGGAGCCTACCAGACTCAGCCCCAGAAGCACGAGGAGGATGAGGATGAGCATGCGGGCAGCGTGGATGGCAGGCCCGGCCATCGGCTTCTCCCTGCAAGAGAAGCAACTCTATAACGGGGCGGCACCACAGCCGCTTCTCTGCCACCCACTCCCAGTCCCCTCACTCCTGTTATTACAGCCCAATCTTGCTCCTCCCCCACTGCCTCCTCCCTGGGGACACTGGGCAATGCCTGGGGACATTTTTTAGTTGTCAAACCTGGGGATGGGGCCGGGCGTGGTGGCTCACGCCAGTAATCCTAGCACTCTGGGAGGCCGAAGCAGGCAGATTGTTTGAGCTCAGGAGTTCGAGCCCAGCCTGAGCAAGAGCAAGACCCCGTCTCTACTAAAAATAGAAAGAAATTATCTGGATAACTAAAAATATACAGAAAAAATTAGCCGGGCATGGTGGCACATGCCTGTGGTCCCAGCAACTCAGGAGGCTGAGGCAGGAGGATCGCTTGAGCCCAGGAGTGTGAGGTTGCTGTGAGCTAGGCTGACACCATGGCGCTCACTCTAGCTTGGGCAACGGAGTGAGACTCTGTCTCAAAAAAAAAAACCTGGGGATGCCCCTGGCATCTAGAGGGTAGAGGGCCGGCATGCTGCTAAACACCCCACGATGCCCCGAGCAGCCCCCCACAGCAAAGAGTCACCTGTCCCAAAAGACAACAGTGCTGAGGTTGAGAACCCCTGGCTTAAATCGTTTAAGCAGCATCCAGGTTCCAGATTAGTCTAGAACTCCTTTCTCTGCACAAACCCCTGCCCTTTGCCAAGTCCCCTGGAACAGAGCGGAGTCCCTCAGAGCTCAGAAATACGCCTCTAGTCCCTGAGACTTGACTCGAAGCCTAAATTCACACAAATGGAACCATAGCCTCTGAGCACACGCCGTAGGCAGGACCTGCAGGAATTGTGTTACGTGCTCTGTGTGAGCTGATGCCACTCAGCCCTGCCAACAACACTTGAAATGGCTCCTGTTAGTTCCCCATTTTTCTGAAGCGGAATTAAGGCTCAGGGAGGTGAAGTCACACCTGTTAAGTGGCCTATGTCATTCCTGTCCCCCTCCATCTGTGCCCCTTGCCTTCTGCTCCCACAGTGAGTGCTGAGGCCCCAGGATGTTCTGACACTGTCCCTGCCGGGGCTGAGGGGCCTTGGGGACGGCTCTGCAGACTTGGCTCTGTGCCCTGCGGGGTGGGGTGAGCAGCCCTACCTACCCTCAGGACTGTCCCCACTTCTCTACCAGCAGTGGAGTCTCCTGGGGGACCCGGCGTCTTCCCCTCAGCCAGAGGACGAGGCAGTGCTGGGGGCGGTGGGGGTGTCTGTCGGACTCTGGAGACACCCCTGCCTGCAGCCCCTTCCTCCCACCCCTCCACTGCACCTGCCCCGCTGGGTCCAGACACGCTGACACCAGGTTAGCTGAGCTGATTGAATTTTTATGGCATCCTGAGACCTCCAAGTATTCCATTAGGCTCCCAAAGGTGCTTACACCACAGTTTCTTTGTGATCTGTGGCATAATTGCCCAGGCCTGCGACAGGCCCTGATTTCCGGCATCTCTCCCTCTGCCAGGCTCGGTCCCACAACCCCCACACTGGCCGGCCCAGCCCAGGCTCCCCTTAGCCGACAGGAGTGAGAGCGGGAGAGCAGGGAGGATGCCCACCCGGGGAGGGAGAAAGCAAACACCTCCCCCTGCCTTGTGGGGTCTGGCCCACGGGCTTTACCCTGCTCTGCCTGCACCCCAGCCCCGGGAGCCTGGGCCCCAGCCGCACCGCCCCTGGCGGCTCCCCCTAGGCCAAGGGCTGCGACAACAAGGGGTCCCTTGTTTTCTATCTCATCCCTGATCACGGGGTCCGCCTGAGATCCCGGGTGAGACTTGGTGAGGGGCGCAGGACACTGGGATGGACATGTTGTGACAGCCCTGTCTCCCGTCGCACACACATCCTTTCCTAAGACCGCAGGTCCTGCAGTCCTGCCTGTGAGCTTCTGCACAGCCCGCTCCGGATGCCTGCTGCAGCCCCGCGGGGAGGAGAGGCCCATTTTAAAGGCCTGTCAGTCAAGCATTGTTTGGCTCAGAGGGACTCCCCAACCCTGTTTCAGGGCCAGTGGCAGATCCGGGGCTACTCTCCTGGCTGGCATGTAGCCTGACTGGAGCCAGATGTCGCTCTCTGCTCCCCCGTGGCTGCAAAGGCTCCGTGTCCGATGCTGTCTACGTCCGAGACCCAGCCCTGCCTTTCTGTCCTGCAGGGCCGGTGATAGCCTGGGCGAAGCCCACAGACCACCCCCATGACAGGGAAGCTTCCGGACGCTGGCCGATAAATGGAATCCCCTCCCCCCTCATTCTGGGCGTCAAGAACAATGAGGCAGAAAACCCAGAAAGTGCAGGCAAGAGAGGTGGGCAGCCCCTCGGGCAGCTTGCTGTCCCCAGAGACGTACAGGAGGCTGTCAGTGACGCTCAGAGCCAGCTTCTGAATGCGGTGACCAGCCTGGGTGCTGGTCTTGGAGGACAGCTCCTTCCCCACAGAGCCAGGCGGCGCAGCCCCTGCTCCAGCACCCCCAGGCAGCAAGGTCCCGCCCAGGCTCGCCATCTTCCCAAGCTCCCTTGCCAAGCCCCTATCTAGATGTGGTCTGTTCACTGTACACAGGAACTCCCAGCTCAGCGCCATCTCTCTTCACACCCCATGAGTCACGCTAGCAGCCAGCCCGGGGCGGAGGAGGCAGGGACTTCAGTGCGGCACCAATGTACCCATGGGGGCGCTATCCCTCTCCACAGACCTGCCCCCAATGCCGCCACGTTGCTCTGACCGTACCTGCTCAAAACTGTCCATGGCTCCCTAGGGCCTTCCCGTTTAACCACAGACTCCTCAGTTTGGCACTCAAGACCTTGAATAATGTGGCCCCAACTGAACTCGACAGCCCTGACTTCTACTTTCTCCCCTCACAGCCAACAGCCCAGAAACTGTTCCCTAGGCTTGAAACACACCCCATCCTTCCAGTCTCTCTGTTCTCACTTAGGCTGTTCCCTCTGCCTGGAACAACCTCTTCCCTCCACCCCATCCCTCTCCATCCAAATCCTGCTCATTCTTTGGGATCATCCCAAATGTCTCCTCCTACAGGAAGCCTTGTGCAGTCCCCCAACTCCATGTGCTTCCCCCTGGGTCTTCCACACGGCTTTGTCTGGCTCTCGAAGACCTCTTGTGTCATTCTGAGCTGGGACTATCAGCTTTTAAATCCCCGACTAGACTGGGCGCTGCTAAGGGATCTGCCCAGGCTTCCCTGCACACAATAGGCGCTGACACCCACGGATCAGAATGGAAACGGATGGAGCACAGTCGAATTTATACCCGAGGGGAAGATCATGAATTATATCCCCAGGGTGTGTGCGTGAATGTGGGTGTGTGTAAGCGTGTGTGTGTGTGAGAAAGAGCTGAAGTAGGGGCCGGGGGAAGACCGCACGGACCCCCTCTCCAAGCCCAAGGATTTGTACGCAGATCTTGGCACAGCCCAGCAGCCGACATGCCAACCTGGCAGAGAGCCATTCAGGAAACGTGGGCTGCTACAGAAGTCGTGCCAAGGATCCACAGCGATGAAAGGCTCCAATCCATTTCTGTCACTTTGGAAACCAGTTGGAGGTTGTGTCACAAAGCACCAGGCATCCAGGGGGGGAGGGGGAGGCAGCGCCCCTTCCCTCCCCATCAGCGATGCGTGGTTCTGCCTGGGCTTGTTCACAAAGCTGAGCTCTGGGCTGGGCCCAATCCCCCCAGACTGGCGACAGTCAACAGCCCGGAGTCGCCCTGGACTAGTTGTCGAGGGACATCAGGAACGTCTGCAACCCCGAGACGGCCCTTCACAACGAGGTCTAATAGCGAATCCTTAAAAACGAGATGAAACAAAAGCAATCGAATTGTAACAGCAGGAGCCCAGGCTCCACGCGCAAACTTTGTCCTCTCAACTGCCCTGCGCGTTGGTAGAGTTTGCCACGTTTTTAAAATGAGGAAATTGAGGCTGGGGGTGGGGTGGTAAGCCACAAATCCAAGATGGCACAACTGGTAAGTGGGGAAGCCCACCTCAGGCCCGGGCCCTCCCCGCGCCCAGCGCACACGGGACACAGGCCCTGCCCCCATCACCCACAGGGTCACCTGCCTTCCCCTCACTATCGCCTGCCTCTCGTTGTTGCGAGAGGCTTCTGGATCCCTGCATGTGGTCAGGGCCCAGGAGGCCCTGGCAGCTGGGAAAAGGACACCGAGGAGGGAGGGTAAGGGGCTTATCTCCTGCCCCCATGCTGCCCCGTGCTGAGGGGAGACAGGAGAGCAACGCTGCCGGAGCTGTCTCAGTCCGAGAGGCAGGGAAG
Source organism: Propithecus coquereli (assembly GCF_000956105.1). Lineage (NCBI taxonomy): Eukaryota > Metazoa > Chordata > Mammalia > Primates > Indriidae > Propithecus > Propithecus coquereli. The sequence continues at coordinate 4,753,821 of NW_012153840.1, forward strand.
CAGCGTCTATGCCAACGAAGGCAATTCATCAAGCTTGGAGACTGCTTTGATTCCTGAGCCCCTCCCTGCCAACAGCCCTGCGTATGGGGGCCGGGAGATGTGGGGGCTCCTGCCCCACCCGCCTGGCAGACAACTGTGAAGCTCAGCCACCAGGCTTGTCAGGACGGCTGCAGGGCCAGCATTCCCACCCTCTGGGTGGCGGGTTGTGGGGAGCAAGTGGAGGAGGGAGGGGCGCTGGCTGGGGGTTCCGATGGGAGCGCTGGGTCAGGGACATCAGCGATGCTTGGATGGCCCCGAGGGATGACGATGTGTGCCGGCCGTGAACCAGACAACCACCCACCGGGGGACCTTGAGCCCGTCCCCCTCCCTCCCTTACCCCAGTCTGCTCCTCCTGTGCCAACGTGACAAACTTGAGCCACTGTATTTGGCAGCGATGGTTCAGGGGCTCTGTAAGCATCTGATTCTAACTTCATTTTCAAACAGATATTTTAAACTATTTTGAAAACTGTAGTAAAAATAACAGACATTCTCAAATGTGTTCTCTACCCAATTTTAACACGGGCGCAGCCCCATCATAACTTGGGCTTCTGGTTCACTGAAGAGTATTCCAGGGATGCAAGGTGAGCAGTTTGAAAAAGAACTGCTGCCATTGGCAACTACTTAATTGCACGCTCCAAGATTTTCTGAACGTGAAAAATCAAAGCCAGTTAGAAGCTCAGCCTCATATCCATGAGTGTAACCAACACCCATTGCGTTATTTTACATCATTAAGAACAGCTTTTTTTTCTTCAATGGTTTACTTTAAAATAAATAAATAGCTGGGTCCATTGGCTCACGCCTGTAATCCCAGCACTTTGGGAGGCTGAGGTGGAAGGATCACTTGAGTCCAGGAGTTCAAGACCAGCCTGGGTAACATAGCGAGACCCTGTCTCTAAAAAAAAAATTAAAAAATAAAAATAAATTAAAAGAAGTAAATATTGTAAATCGAGGCATAACCGTGGTTGCACAGAATGCGTGTAGGAGAGGCTGAAGAGAGATAGTCTGATTGTGAGTAGGGCTTAAAGCTGTGTCAGCATAAAACAGAGGAAATTTTGATTTGGGGGAAGAATTAATTTATGGTGGGGGGTTGCTACGCTACTTATAAAACATGGTTTTTGTTGGTTTTACATATTGGGGTTGTGGGTTAAATTTCATTTGGGAAAAGATTTGCCCTGCTCGAACACATTTTTTTTTTTTTTTGGCAGGTGGTAGGGGAGGAGGACCACTGGACCACTGGGGTTAGGTGGTCTCAGAGGCCCTGTCTGCCAAGGGAGCCTGGGAATTTAGGGTCCACGATGACAAGACTCCTCCATCTGTCTGTCTGTCCAACTGCCAGCCCCCTATGGGGAGTGGTGACAGATAATATCCTGTAGGGTCTGGATTGAGCCTCCAGGCACTAGGGACATATACTGAGCCAGCATGGATTCAGGGGGAATATTTGTGAATATTAAAGACAAAACACAACACGATAATAATAACCAATTCCTGGGCCAGCCCTCCCTCACGAGCCCTGGGAGAACCCTGCCTTGCTCTCTGTCCATCCCTAACTCACCTTGGGCATGGGTGAGATCCTTTATTGGTTTAGCTGATGGGAGGGGCACCCCGAGACCAGCACGGGGCCTCTCTGGGGTGACTGGGGCACTCCCATCTTTCAAGGGCTCTTTAGAAATGGATGCAAGTTGCTGGAGTAGGGGGCGCTGGATGGGGAGGGGTCCCGATTCCTGCCTCTCCCCTGGCCATGCCTCAGTGCTGAAATGCCCCTCTCCATGGAAACACTCTGACCCTTCTGGGCTCACAAGACACTTGAAGGCAGCCACCCTCTGTTAAATCTGGGCAGGAAGGGACTCTGACCTCTGAGAGTCAAGAAACATCTCCAAGGAAATCCTGTTCTGCTGTTCTGAGAGCACCTAGCTGGGGGAGAACATGGCAAACTCACCCCGACACCCTGACTCACTCCGGGGCTCTCCGGGAGGCCGAGAGCCGATCTCCGACCCAGGTGACAAGCCCTCCCTGCTCTGCTCATGGGGAAGCGGGTCTGGGGCTTGCAGGCCAGCAGGGCCTCAGCCCGGCGGCTCACAGTTTCCCCTCCAGGGACCCTGGGCACTAAGCGCTGAACTCTGTCCTCGGAACAGCAGCCTCAGGCACCTTGGCCTCTGCCTGGGTGGCCCCTGTGGTCACAAAACTCTCGCTGTGGTCCCTGCCTTGTTTTGTGTCACTGAAACAGCCTCCTCTGCTGCTCTTCCCTCTGTCCTTGCCTGCCACCAAAATATTCTCCCCTTCCTGACACTCCTAGCAAGAGCCCTGGAGGTAGGGGCAGAGACTGTGTCCCCATTAGTGCTCAGGACAGCTGTTGTTGGATGCAGGAGTCGCCTTGGCTCTCAGTCTCCGTACTTCCATGAAGATTTTAAGATGGCTTTAACTCGGAATTGGTCTGCCCAACTTTTCCCTCTGGCTCCTCCTCCTCACCCAGGTGGACACTTCCTGGAATGGCTGGGATGGGAGAATGGAGGGGCAGTCCCCAGGCCCCGTCTGCTCTTAGGACAGTGTGGCCTCCCTGTGGTCGGCCCATCTTGGAGCTCCTGGCACCTCCTGTCTTCTTTGGAGGGAGCTGGAAAATGGGTAATTTTGCTTGTTCAATCAAAATAGTCACATCCTCTATGAGAGTGGGGGATGGATTCTAAATTCATTCCTGGGCTGGGCTCTTTCCCAGGCAATTTGGGATCAGACTTTGTCCCTCTAACCCCTTTCCGGATTGCAGCTCTTCATGAATCTTAATGTCCTTGTCTGAGAAATGGGATTATTAGCCTGTTGTGAGATTTGAGTCCTGTGTGGGTGCTGGTGTTCGGGTACAAATGTGCCCAGCGGTGCAGGTGGGGTGGAGGGCAGGGAAGGAGAGCTCGGGGGCGGGGTGGCCAAGACCCACAGCTGCTGCCCTGCTCGGTGCCCACGGGCGTATTGGCACCTCGACAGTCCTGGGCTAGTTGCTACCCATCTCCCCGCCTGCCTGTGGCTCTGCATCCCTCAAAGTGCCACCCAGCCCATGGGAAGGGGCCTCAGGGCAGCCGGAGCCCTGCCTGCCCCTCCGCAGGCCTTAGGCAGAGAGCGCTGCCCTTGACCTGCTGAGCACTGCAGGGGAGAGTGAAGCCAGCTGGTGCACGACTGGCTGAGCCCCACTAGGTGCAGGACCAGGATGTCCTGCAAGGGAACTTGCTCCAGTCTGAAGGCGGGGACCTGGCTTCTGCTCCTGGAAACCACCAGTCTGGTGGGGGACACATGGCCCTGGCTCACGGTGATATGAGGGCTCCAGGTGATGCCCGGGAGGACTCCTAGGCTGATGAGAGACACGGGTCCTGCCCTCAGGGCACTCTCAGTCCCAGCGAGAAGCAGCCCCTGCCCAAAGGAAGCCCCCAGTCTAACGGGGGAGCCAGAGTCGATGCCCTCAGGGATTTCCCGATCTGATAGGAGAGACACGGCTCTGGCCTGGGGACACTCTCACAACATGGAGCTTCTAATCTGCCCGCAAAGACACATCCTGCCACCAGGTGTCCCCACCGACAGGGGAGACACAGTCCTGTGTCCATTACACACAGACAACACATTAAGCTGAGCCATGGGAGAACCCCCACTGAGCAGCGTGGAAGGAGCTATGCGACTTGGGCAAGTCTGAACCTCTCTGAGCCTCAGTTTCCTCTCTTGTAAATGCGGTGGCTGTGAAGATTAGGGGAGGTGAAGGTACACAGAGTGAGTGGGACAGCCCTGGTGTGTGTATTTGTGTGTGTGTGTGTGTGTGTGTGTGTGTGTGTCTGTGTGTGGGGGCTGGGCGGGGTGAGGGCAAATAATCAGGAGTTGTCATCACGGAGAGGGGAAAGAGGGGGTGTATGGCGGCTGGGGCTGGGGTGAGGTGGTGGGTTGGGGGGCTTCCTGGAAGCATTTGTGCATCTGTGACTGCATGTGCAAAGGGGCAGGCACAGGTGGCCGTCCTCTGTCCTCTGCAGGGTGATCGATGGCGAGGCAGGACAGGCCCAGGCCAGCCTGGAGGGGACCATTATCTTAGCGAATGAGGCTTGGCTGCCCCGCAGGGGCGGCTCCATCTGCTTTTATTGTTTCCAACAGCAGCCTTGGGATTTGCACCTCCCAGCAGGCCTCACACCTTAAGAAACCTGCATAGGGGTTTTGGGGGACTCTTCAGAGGCCCCACCCATCCAGAGGCTTCCAGCTTTGCGCCCCCCTCCCTCAGCATCCCCCACCTGCCTCCTGAGCTTGAGTCCTTCCTCCTGCTGGATTACAGGTACCCACCACCCCTCTTCCTCCATACTCCCCAAACTTCATTAGCTTGGTGCCCAGACAATCTAACATCATTTGCCAGTCGGTCAGACCCATCACTTCATCTTCAAGTGACAAAATGCCTGCTGTCAGGCTCTGGCAGAGGTCTTCATGCAGTGGAAAGACATCTGGAGCCAGACAAACCTGGGCGTGAATCCTGGCTCTAGCACTTAATAGGGCAAGGAGGCCTTGCCCTTTGAGCAAGGATGCCATTCAGTATAACACCTACTGTGTGCCAGGCACTGCACAGCAAGTGGAAGGAGACCCAGCCCCCACACGGGGAGGAGCAGACAATTCCAGATACAGATCATGCCATGCAGACCACGAGAGACAGGGAGGCATGGGAGAGCAGAGGGGCTTCCCACAGGAGGGGACATCTGACCTCGGTCTGCAAGGATGGGCGGGCTTGGATTGAACCAGGCAGGAGAGACATTTCAGATGAAAGGAAGAGCCCTAGCAAAAGCTCAGAGGAAGACAGGCCATGGATATGATCAGCTCTTCATGGTGGCTGAGATCTGGGGTGCAGAGGGGACATGGTGGGGGGGCAGGACAGGGCTGGCCTGGCAGAGGTCTCTGGAGTTACCTCACTGGCCACAGGGAGCCACTGAGGGGCTTTAGGTTGGGGAGAGGGGATGGACTGAATGAGGGGAGGGAGGAAGCAGAGGGGCTACTATCATTTTCACGTGGGTGAGAGGCAAGGCGGATCAGAGCAAGGTTCCCAGGTCTAGCAGGAGCTGCTGAGCTGGCTTTCCTGGGGAGGCAGAGGGCAGAGATGGTGGGAGGACCAGTGTCACCAAAGCAGGGAGGTCTGCTAGGCAGTGTCACAAGCAGGAGACTGGATGGAGTGTGTGCATGGGGCAGGGGGTAGCCCCATTCTTGCCTCTAAAGAGAAAGGCTTCGGTCGTCAGCACTGGCTGCGGCTGAAAGAAAAACTCAGCCAGGGGAGCCCAGAACCTGCCAGCCGGGAGGTTTCCCTCTGCCAAAGTTGCCCTCATTAAGCCACTTGGCCCATGTCACGCTGGGCTCCTGGGGTGGTGTGTCACCTGTTACGAAGACCTAGATGATGGTCAGGGGGCTTAGGTAATCATACAGCAGGTCCAGGGGCCAGATAATCCCCCCCCAGAAAAGGATGCAGCTCGTGGCTAGTGCCATTATAAAAGAAATCCGTGCAAGGCAGAGGTTCAGAGTTAGGGATGAGTCACAGGGACGCTTCCTGATGGATGGCCAGCTGTTGGCAACACTGACATGGCTACACTAATCTCATTTTGGAAGAAGTGCCCCCTTTCACCCTGACTGTTTTAACTGATTTTAGGACAAGCGGGGGGTGGGGAAGAGAGGGAGAGAGGGGAGAGAGAGAGAGAGGGAGAGAGAAGGGAGCTTGTAAGGATGTGCATGCCTATCTGGGTAGGAGGTGACCCACAATGGCATGGGGAGAGAACCCTGGTTGGTTACTGTGAAGTGTCTCTAAGCCTGGAATTTGTGATCCATTTCTGTGGACCCCTTATCCCCACCCCACCCAGGGACTGCAGACTCCCCTCCCCTCCCCCACCTGGTGTGTGACCCAGCACGCGCTCCATCGGACATGCTTTTCTCGCTATTTTCGCACACATCCCCGTAGGTAGGTACTAGCGGTGTCCCCGTTTTATGATGGGAACATTGAGGCTCAGAGAGGTGCATTCCTTTGTTCAAAATCGCTCCCAGAGCCCCTGTCTGCCCGACCCCAGACGGATGGTACTGAACCGGTTCCGGACACCTGGCGTGTCACCAGGCTAGGAGGTGGGCAGCGTGGAGGAGTATACTGGGCAGGGGAGATCACCGGATGGAGGGGAAGGCTGATGGAGCATCAGGCGGAGGGGAGCCAGGAAGACTTGGCGGGAAGCGCAGGCGCTCCCCTAGGGCGGCTGAGACCCTCGGGAGGGGGCTGAGACCCTCAGGGAGGGGAGGGGAGAAGCCAGCGGTGGGGAGAGGGATCTTCAGCCGGAGTTCAGAGGAGAGAGGCCAGAGCCGTCGGGGTTGCAGGGCGGGTACCGGCCCAGAGGGGAGGGCGCGGGTTCGCACCGGGCGCACTCCGCGGCCCCCTCACACCGCAGCCCCTGGGCGGCCTCCAAAGGGACAGGAGGCCACTCCACCGGCTCTGCCCGGGGCGCAGGGCGTCTTCGAGGCTTCTTCCAACGGTGGCGGACTGGAGTCCCCGGCCTGAGAGACCACACGGAGACTCAGAGACAGAGACAAAGAGAGACCGGTCCCAGAGGGAGAAAGCTAGAGCCAGGGAGGAGAGTGAGCGAGAGCCGGACCGAGAGGGCGGCGAGGGCGCGCGAGGCGGAGTGTCAGAGCGCGGAAAAGCGAGCGTCCGGCGGCAGGTGGGCGGACGGGGAGGTCGGGAGCAGAGCCAGGAGCCGAGGGCCGACGCGGGGAGGAGCGGCGGCGGCGGCGGACCGACTGGCGCACCGACCCGCTGACGGGTCCGAGGGCAGACAGGAAGCAACGTCCTCACCTCCAACATCCGTCCCGCGCGCCCCGCCCGAGAGCGCCAGGTAGCCCACCTTTGTCCGGCGCGCCGCCAGGTGCGGCGGAGGGCGGGGCCGGGGGCGGGCCGAGGCCGAGCCTTACCTGTCCGGCCGGCGGGGCGGGGGCCGAGGGGCGTGAGGCTGAGCGCCTGCGGGAGCCGGGCGCAGCGGAGGGCAGAGCCGCGGAGCGGGGACGGCGCGGAGAGGTGCGCGGGCGGCAGGAGGATGTGCCCAGGCTCAGCGGGGCTGGAAGGAAGCGGGAGGGGGCGGGCTGGAGGGAAGGGGGCGGGAGCGCGGGGAGGGGACGGAGGAGGGGCGGCGGGCGGCGGGCAGCGGGCTCAACCGCCCCCCGCCGAGGGGCAGCCCCGGGCCGGCCTCGCGCGCTCCCGGCCCGCTAGCCCTCGCCAGCTGCGCTCGGCGTTCCGGTCCCGTTCCCCAGAGGCCCAGCTGCCGCCGCCGCGAGGGCGCGGGGCAGACAAAGGAGGCAGACAAAGGCGGGCGCAGCCCAGCGGCCGTGCTGGCACCGGGCGAGGCGGGCACATTCCTCCCGGTGCGTAAGAGCCGTCTCGGCGCGGCCCAGGGCGCTTGGGACGGGAGGGGCGCCGACAGTGGTGGCGCATCTGGAGCGGCCCCGGCCCCGCGGGGAGCGGGCGACAAAGGGCCGCGGCGGGGGGTCCCTGGCGGACCCCAACAATGGATCGAGGCTGCGCGCTCAGCTGCGGCAGCGTCTGGCCGGGCAGGGGCCAGCCGGTCCCCAAAAGGATTATTCCGCCTAGGCTGTCAAATGGGACCGAAGAAATGCCCAGGGCAGAGGAGGCGGGACGCGGAGCGGCGGGGCCTTTGTAGCCTCTGACAGTGCGCGCGAGGGGCCGGGGATGGTGTGCGGGGTTCTCAGAGGTCGCTCTGGGATGCGGGGTGCTGGGGCTCTTCAAAGAGGCACCATTTCACCTGGGTCGCTGACGGTGCACCTGTGCCCCCCTTCTTGGTAGGGAAGGGAGAAAGACAACCCCTCAACACACACACACACACACACACACACACACACACACACACACACACACACACTCACTCCACCTTCTCGCCACGACCGGCTTGAAGCTCCTCAGCCCGGCGCAACCCGGACAAAGCCAGCGCTCGGGCCGGCTCATCCATCACTACGCGGGGCGCCGTGTCCTGACGACCCTGGGAGTCCGAGAATGCTGGGTTATGGGTCCCGCGGCCCCCATAACTCATGACCGGGTCAGCGGGGCAGCGGGCGCTGCAAAGATCAAAGAGCGATGGGGCGCGACTGCGGCACGTGGGAAGCAGCAGTCTTGTCCGGCGCCCAGAGCTCGCCAGGTGGCTTCCATTTCCACTGTTTTTTTTTTCTTTCTCCAGAGTGTGGCAAATTGTGGCTTAGAGTTTTTAAGAGCACCTGTCTGCCCTCAGGCTAGATGCCTGGGATCCTCTTCTGATGCCATCCCCCATGGCCCGGGGCAGCCTGCCTAACCTCTTTGAGCTCATCATTATAGGTACCTCTCAGGGTTCAAGGATGAAGTACACTGGCCTGTGTAAGGAGATAACGTTCCTGGGCCCCAGGAAATGGTCCAGAAAAATTAGCTGCCATTGTCGTTGTAATATTATTAGCCCGATAGGTGCCAGGATGGGTGTGTGAAAGGACTGGGCTGTTTATTTACTAGAAGGTTGAGTCGCTCATCCCATACGTGCCTGTCGAACGCCGACTATGTGCCAGCACCTGCGATACAGTAGTAAACCACGTGGAGGAGAATCCCTGCTCTCATGAAGCTTGCACTCCAGAGAAGGAGGCGGAACATAAACAAGCGAACAACAAATACATATATCAGGTGGTAATTGGTGCTATGAAGGAAAATAAGGAGAGAAAAATAAGAAAAAACTTAAGGAGAGAAAGGATGAAGGGAAGAGCTTGTGTTTTCCGTGAGGTCGTTAGTGAAGGCCTCTTTGTTTGGTAAGGCAGTTTTCTTTGGCAAAGAAAGTGAGGTAATGAACTGTGATGGGGCTGTGGGGAGAAGAGTGATGCAGTCAGAGCCAGTGCAAAGGTCCTGGGGCAGGAGCATGCTTGGTGCTTGGTGTGTTTGAGGAAGAAGAGGGAGGCTGGAACAGAGGGAGGTGAGGTCATAGGGGGAGCTGGGATGTGATCCTGCAAAGACCAGGGGAAGGACTTTTGCTGTTGAATCATTGGGGGGTCATGAGCAGAGCAGAGACATGATCCGACTTAGGTTTTAGCAGATTCACTGATTCCGTTAAGAATAGATTGCAGTGGGGCAAAGGTGAAAGCAAGACCAGTTAGGAACTCTGGCAGAGAAGAGGTGGTGGTGGCTTGGGACTGGGAGGAGAATAGTGGGTATAATTTTCTTCTTCACCCTAGCATTCTTGAGCCAGAAGCAAAACGTTGGTTCAAAGCCACTACCCTGGCTGGTCCCTGGCTGGGTGAGCTTTTGATATGCTTGGACTCTGTTCTCTGGATATTCCCAGAGTGATGCTGTAGGAAAACATGGATGTTAGGAGAGGCCTGGACGCCTATCCAATCCAGGTTATGGTGACTTTGGGCCTCAGTTCCCCCATCTGTAAAATGCTGTACTTCATTGGCCAAAGTGGACCCCAATATCCATTAGCTGATGAGTGGATAAACAAATGCAGTATATCCATACAAGGAAATACTATTTGCCTATAAAAAGGAATGAAGTACCAATATATGACCCAACCTGGATGAACTTTGAAAACATGTGCTAAATGAAACAAGCCAGACATAAAAGGCCATATATTGCACGATTACATTTATTTATTTATTTATTTTTCAGACAGTTTCATTCTGTTGCCCGGGCTAGAGTGCCGTGGCATCAGCCTAGCTCACAGCAACCTCAAACTCCTGGGCTCAAGCAATCCTTTTGCCTCAGCCTCCCGGGTAGCTGGGACTACAGGCATGCGCCACCATGCCTGGCTAATTTTTTATGAATATATTTTTAGCTGTCCAGCTAATTTCTTTCTATTTTTTTAGTAGAGATGGGGTCTTGTTCTTGCTCAGGCTGGTCTCGAACTCCTGAGCTCAAATGATCCACCCGCCTCAGCCTCCCAGAGTGCTAGGATTACAGGCGTGAGCCACCGCGCCCGGCTTGCATGATTACATTTATATGAAATGTTCAGAGTAGGCAAGTCCATAGAAACAGAAAGTAGTTAGTGGTTGCCAGGGGCTGGGAGAAAGTCGGCAGTAACTGCTAAGGGGTATGCGGTTTCTCTTTTTGGAGTGATGAAAACGTTCCAGAATGAGATAGTGGTGATTGATGCACAATTTTGTGACTATACTAAAAACCACTGAGTTGCGCACAGTAAAAGGATAACTTTATGGTTTGTGAATTATATCTTAATAAAGAAGTTGTTTCTTTTTTAAAAGTGGTGGTTGAGCTGGATCCACTGGTGATCCACGATGGCTTCAAAGGATCTGGAAACTCCTGAAGCTGTGTGAGACATGTAGTGTCTCTGTGCATTTCCCTAGGTAGAAGCTCCACATTTAAGAATAGATTATCACTGAGGTCTCCCTGACCAATGAGGGGCCAGGAACACGGGGAAGTGCGCAGAACCCCACACAGGGGATGGCACATGGGGGCTTTGCTCTGGCTGAAGTGTTGGAAGCCACCCGTGTTACTGGCCTATGGTCAGGGCTCTGGCTTGGGTCCAGGTCAGCAGTCGACCCCAGGATCTGGGACAGCTCTGCCGGTCAGGACTCATACCAGAAGGCCAGATGAGGGAGGAGAGGAGCTGTTTGTTGGCTGAAGCCCCTTGTCTTTAGGCATTTCGTGTCGTGAGGATGCATGTCCTCTCTAGGGTGACTTGGGGGTTGCCTGCTGCCTTGGGAAATGGAAATGGG
>NW_012153840.1:4764622-4780417 GCF_000956105.1 Propithecus coquereli
TTAATAAAGAAGTTGTTTCTTTTTTAAAAGTGGTGGTTGAGCTGGATCCACTGGTGATTCACGATGGCTTCAAAGGATCTGGAAACTCCTGAAGCTGTGTGAGACATGTAGTGTCTCTGTGCATTTCCCTAGGTAGAAGCTCCACGTTTAAGAATAGATTATCACTGAGGTCTCCCTGACCAATGAGGGGTCAGGAACACGGGGAAGTGCGCAGAACCCCACACAGGGGATGGCACATGGGGGCTTTGCTCTGGCGGAAGTGTTGGAAGCCACCCGTGTTACTGGCCTACGGTCAGGGCTCTGGCTTGGGTCCAGGTCAGCAGTGGGCCCCAGGATCTGGGACAGCTCTGCAGGTCAGGACTCATACCAGAAGGCCAGATGAGGGAGGAGAGGAGCTGTTTGTTGGCTAAAGCCCCTTGTCTTTAGGCATTTCGTGTCGTGAGGATGCATGTCCTCTCTAGGGTGACTTGGGGGTTGCCTGCTGCCTTGGGAAATGGAAATGGGGAGGGGAGTGCAGCTAAGGATAGTTTGGATAGGGTATTGAAAAGTGTGATGGCTTATCCAGAGTGTTTGCTCTGGGGGCTTAAATGGTGTGTATAGATCTTTTTTTTTTTTTTTTTTGAGACAGAGTCTCACTCTTTTGCCCGGGCTAGAGTGAGTGCCGTGGCGTCATCCTAGCTCACAGCAACCTCAAACTCCTGAGCTCAAGCGATCCTTCTGCCTCAGCCTCCCGGGTAGCTGGGACTACAGGAATGCGCCACCATGCCCGGCTAATTTTTTCTATATATTTTTAGTTGTCCGATTAATTTCTTTCTATTTTTAGTAGAGACGGGGTCTCGCTCTTGCTCAGGCTGGTTTCGAACTCCTGAGCTCAAACAATCCGCCCGCCTCGGCCTCCCAGAGTGCTAGGATTACAAGTGTGAGCCACCGCGCCTGGCCTAGATCTTTAATATCATTGTCATAACAGCCGTTAATTGAGCATTTATGTGGCAGGCATTGTACACTTTATATAGTGTCATTTACTCTTTGCTCAACCCTATGCAGTTGGAACCACAATTATCCCATTTTACAGATGAGCAAACTGAGGTTCAGAGAGGGAAGGGCCGCAAAGCTGGTTAAGAAGCAGTGTTGAGGGGAGAAGGAGCAGGTTGGACACATGAGCAGGCCTGCTGGGTGTGGGGGGCACCATAGGGAACATTCCACAACCCTTGCTTTGGTTTTGAAAATAGCTCTTCTCTGCACACCACCACCTAAGCCCAAGCACTGAAATCAGAGGTCTCTGCTCCTCATCCAGTCTAAGCTGGGATTCAAGTCAGGCAAGTGGTAATGAGGCACTGTCCTCCGGCATTTCATTCCTTTGTCATTCTTTCATTCACTCATTTAACACACACATTGAGAACTTGGATTTGGCCAGGCACTGGGTAAGGTGCTGACTGAAAGAATGAATGAGGCTGGGTCCCAGAACATCAGGGTATCTATCAGAGGGATTGTCACCAGGCTATGTGTGGCTCACTATATGTGCCCCCGCCCCAGCCATGTGTTTGGTGTCCCGGGAACCTTAGCCAGGGTGGGGTAGATGATCCGTCCTGTGGTCAGCCTGGCGGGTATGGGAGGGGGCTTTGGAAGCATCTTAGGCACCTGGACACCTGGGCACTTCATTGCCTGTTTTACCCAGTTGGCTCCTTGCATGTTGGTTCACCAAACCCCGGGACGACTCCTGTGCCCCTGCAGGTCTTAGTCTTTATGGGGCTGAAGCTCACACTATCTTGCAGCTTCTCGGTTTCCATTTAAATGTCTCTTGGGAGTGATTTTCTCTCCGTCCCCATTGCAGGTCCTCAGGGACCTGCTCCAGTTGGCAAATAAGCTCTCTCTTCTCCTAAACATCCATCCTTCCCTCCCAGCTGCCTTCCCACATATTGTCATTATGGTGAAAAATATGCAAATAACTTTGAAAAACAGTCTCCCAGCGAATGGGTTTTCACAATGTAATAAATTAACCCCATAATGTAATCTGGATCCCATGACCATCCATCATGCCGATGCGATTAAGATATGAAAAACCAGATGCCGTGGAGCCCCATGGATAGATGAGTCTCCACAGAGCTCCCCCGATGGTCCCGTGCTGACTCAGGCCCTGCCCCATCCCCAGCTTCTTGGTCCCCATGGGACCTGAGGCCATCAGAGGTTTCAGGAACATCTGTCTAGCCTGTTTATTTCGCAAATGAGGAGACTGAAGCCTTTTGGGGGTTAGGGGTCAGATAAATTTGAATCCTTCCTCATTTGCCTCCTAGCCAACCTGTTTGTGACTGGCTCGGAATCCAAGACCCCAAACCCAGACATTTTTATCCATGGGTTTCTAGGTGACAAAGTGGGTACCCCTGTGTCAAAGGCTGTCCTTCCTCATAGGAAAAATGAGGATTTATGTGCTCCAAGGTTTCTCTGAGATTCTTAGCTCTGTATGTCAGGAGATGTATGGGTGGCTTGTACTGTGTCTTCTCAGGACAGAGGGCTGGGGCTGGGGGCCCATATGCCTCACACTGTGTCCTGGAAGCCACCCCACAGGAGTAGTTGGGTCTGAGCCTCCTCACCCCAGGCCCCGGTCCAAAGGCCCCTTTTACAAGACTGCTACTGCCTATGGCCAATGAAAAACTGTTCTAGCAGCCTCCAGAAAGAAGGACCCTCAATTTCCCCAAGTTACTAAACATCTGCAACGATTAAATCTCCAGGAGCTGGGCGACACCGTCTACAAGCCAGCTAGCTGCCCAGCGGGCTGTGCGTGGAATGGCATGATGTGGGCAGGGTCCCCGTGTCTTGAGAAGGATTGCTGTGCTCAACATGTGCTGCCAGCTTCATCAATTCCTGAAACAAAATCATCCATCCCTTTGGGTTAAGCATGGCAATTTTACAAAATGCAGATATTCTCTGTGAACAGCCCAAACGTGTGGCGATCCTCACACCTTCCTGGGCATCCGGGCCCCTGGGGAGCTTGTTAAAGGGCCAGTGCCCTGCTGTGCACCCTGATTGGATCTGGTAGGTCGGCAGCTGTGTGTTTAATAGGCTCCCCAGGGATTCCGATGCAGATTTCCTAGGGCTGCATTTTGAGAAATGCTCTGCTGACATTCCTGATTTAATTAGCCAGGTTACTTATTCTCTCCCTGTCCGATGTGTGTAAATGCAGGTTTGAAGGCATCTGGTGGGGGGCTGGGCACAGGTCCCCAATAATCAGCAGTAAACGGTAAACATTCCTGGCTGGATCTGTGTACAAACAGATGGACAGGACCCCTAACAAGCTCTTACATCCCTGGAGGTCAGAGACAAAGTCCCCTTGGCTTCTGGTCCTAACTGGTCACGCATAACTCTGTGGCCACTTCTGTGACCTTAGTTTTCCCATCTGTAAAATAAGGGGGCTGTAAATAAGTTGAAGCCCTGGTGTCAGGATAGGAGTTAGAGCTGGGTTTGTATTTCAACTGTGTGATTTTGGTGAATTAGAGAACATCTCTGGGCCTGTTTAACCATCTATAAAATGGGGCTGTAAAATGGATACTTAGCTCCTAGGGTTAACGAGGGAATTAAAGAAATCAGTGTTTGACACATAAGTGCTCGATCATGTTGGTAATTATTTTAATATTAATATCATCATCATCTCTGAGGGCTCTTTCAGCTCTTCCAGACTGAGTCCATGCCTGGGGCGCTCGGGAGCAGTAAAGCACCTCCGCGTCCCCCCCCACATCCCCGCCCCTCAAGCTGTGATACTTGGCAGATTACTTGTCCTTTCTGAACCTCACTTGGCTCATTTGTAAAAAGAGGATAATTACAGTAAATGCGGCATGCAGTTATTCTGTGATAACCCACGGACACACTTAGCTCAGGCTGGAACTCAATAAAGGTCAGCTATTGTTATGAAGCTTGGGCAGTCACACCAGGTTGCATTTAGGTTCCGGGTGGGGGTGGGGTGGGGGCGGCCCCGGTGCACCCTCGTCCTCCTGTCCCCGCCCCCGAGCCAGCGGATGCGTCCGCGGTTGGGCAGGTGCGGGGATGGCGACTCCGGGCTAGCAGAAGACGCGGCTGCCCTTAGTCCCCAGCTGTGCCCTGCACCTGGCCCTCGCCAGCAACCCCTACCGGTCCCCTTCCGGCGCCTGCTAAAGTAAGAGAAAGGCCTTTGAGGGGAAAAGACGTAGCGATCCGACCCCAAGTGGAACCCTAAGTTGTGCTTTTTGCCCCACCCGAAGTGGAAGGGAGGCTGCGCGGCACTTTCCGCCCACTCCCCCGCCCGGCAGTTCAGGGCGCCGAGGCCGGGTCCCGTCCCCTCCCGAGCCCCGCCCCCGGCAGCCGCTCGCCCCGCCCTCGCGCTCCGGAGCCGCCCAGTGCGAGGCCCGGACTGGGCAGCGCGGGGAAGTGGGCGTGGCATGAGGCGGGCGCTAGGACCCGCCGGAGCCGCGGACGTCACCGAGCGGCGCCGCGGGTTGAGCGGGAGGCGCGAGCGGCGCGGTCAGTGGTCCCCCGCGTCCGGGCCGGGCCCGAACCGGGGCGGGAACCGAGGCTGCAGCAGGTACCGTGGAGGAGGAGGAGAGGGAGGGATTCCCGCCGCGTGGCGGGGAACCCAGCCGGGCAGGAGGCGGAGTCTTATCCCAACCTAGCCTCGCTTTCCGCGTGGGCCGCTTTACGCTCCCGGCCCTCCGCATCCAGCTGTTTTCCTCTGCGTCCGCGGCCCTGTCCTTTTTATGGGCACACGGGTCTTTCCTAACCCGCCAAGACAACGGGGCAAGGGGCCGCTGGGGACCACTGGGCAGAGGCTGGTCGGGGCGCCGCTGATACCCCCAAGTTATGACGCCGGCGTGGGGGGTCCTTCCCAGCTGCCCTACTGTGTGGCTGTCTTGCCCCATCCCCCCAGACGGAAGGGAGGGGAGGGGCGGTGGAGGCTGGCGGGCCCTGCTGCTCCTAGGCCTTTGGAACTAGCCCCTACCTTGTTCCACCTCCCAGGTAGCAAAAAGGATGACTACGCTCACGCGACAGGACCTCAACTTTGGCCAAGGTAGGGAGGCTGGACCTCCGGGCCCGCGGGGAGGGGTGGCCTGGGCCCGTAGGCTTCCCTGAGCGCGCCGGGTTGTGCCTCTGCAGTGGTGGCCGACGTGCTCTGCGAGTTCCTAGAGGTGGCAGTGCACCTGATCCTCTATGTGCGGGAGGTCTACCCGGTGGGCATTTTCCAGAAGCGAAAGAAGTACAATGTGCCGGTCCAGGTGAGCCTCCCAGGTGGGGCTGGGGCCACGGGTCGTCTCCGAACCACAGAGTGGTAGAAGGTGGATTATTGAAAACTTTTCCACTTTTAGGTCCAGTCCACCTTCGGCTTGCCCTTGCCTTCCAGTTTTGAAGTGTTTTTTTACTAGCCCCTCGGAAGGGAATTCCCCTGGCCAGAAGTTAGGGACCAGGCCCTCGGATTATAGTTGCCCTGGGGGCATGGTGGTGAACTGCTGAAAGAGCTCGAGAAACTGGTGAACCATGGTGTGGAGAGGGAATTGCTGAAAACTTCCAGAGCCTTCTCCCTCCTGCCATTCACCCTGAACTCTAATGGGTTGTTGAAGGTTAAAAGGCAAAGGCAGTAAACATGCCGCTGCTGTATCTCCAGTCCTTAGAAGTGCCTGTCCCTTGGCAGGCACTCAGTAAACATTAGAATAATTGACCAATTACTGGCAGAGGGTGGAAGCTTAAAGGATATACATATGGTCCCCAACTTACAATAGTTCACCTTGGATGATTTTCAACTTTACGATGGTTCGAAAGTGATGCTCGTTCGGTAGAAACCATACTTTGTATACCCATATCACCATTCTGTTTTCCACTTTCAGTACAGTGTTCAATAAATTCAGTAAATTACATGACATATTCAACACCTTGTTATAAAATGGGCTTTGTGTTAGATGATTTTGCCCAACCATAGGTAATGTTAGGTGTTCTGAGCACATTTAAGGTAGGTTCAGGCAAGCTATGATGTAGGTTAGGTATATTAAATACATTTTCGACTTAGGTTATTTGATGGGTTTATCCGGACATAATCCCATAGTAAGTCAAGGAGCATCTGTATAGGGAAAAAGAAAACAGAATGAACACTTACTGAGCACCCACTGTGTACTAGGTACTTAATTCATTTAATCCTCACTTGATGAGATCTTCACAGATGAAATAATTGAAGCTCAGAGAAGTTATTTGCCTAAGACCAGTTCTTAACTTTTGAAATCTGATAAAGTTTCTGGATCTTTTCTCTGGAAAAGTGCCTATCACAACTCCGTGTACAATTTTAGGCACTTTTCAGACTCTGGAGGAGTCCATGGACCCCACATTAGGAACCCCTAATGCTATATTAAATGCTAGTGTTGAGATTGAATTCTTGTCCTCTAGTTTCTCTTTCTCCACGGGTAGATTCACAGTTCTTAGCCCCCTGAGGGAAAGTGGTCTCTTGGGTAGGGAGCCCTAGGAGCTGCTGGACTCTGTCTGAAGGCAGGTGGGATCTTGGGCTCCTGGAGGGGTGTTGGTGGTTTCCACATCTGTGCTTTGGGCCTCACCAGCCACGTGGGGTTGTGTGCAGATGTCCTGCCACCCGGAGCTGAATCAGTATATCCAGGACACACTGCACTGCGTCAAGCCGCTCCTGGAGAAGGTGAGGGGGCGCCATGCCCTTCCAGCCATCTCATCCCCAATCTGTCCCTCCATGTTCACCGGCGCAGCTCCAGGATGGGGAGTCCATTCGAGGTCCCCATGGCTCTAACATCCAGAAGCCTGTTCCCTGTACTCTGTAGACCACCCCCACCCAGGGACAGGTCCCAAGGCATGTGGTCCATGTTCTGGGTACCTTGGGCCTGGGTTAGTGGAGAGGGCTCTGAGTAGGGGCTGCCTGGAGGGTTCTGGGTTCTGCCCCCAACCCTGAAAGTTGTCTGGGCTTCCTCCTCCTATCTTGTCCTGGTCTCAGACTTCCCAGGACCCCTGTGGGTCCCAGGCATCCTCTCTCAACCTGTATCACTCACATCTGAGGGTGCCAACTTGACCTTCTCAAACCTGCTCTCTGGGCTCTCAGGGACCTGAGCAGCGAGCAGGGCTGTGGGTGCACCCTTACCCATCCCTCCTTGGGCAGGGAGGGGTTGAGGCCGGTGGGGTGCCCGGCTCTGCAGTGGGGGAATTCCTGTTCTTGCAGAATGATGTGGAGAAAGTGGTGGTGGTAATTTTGGATAAAGAGCACCGCCCGGTAGAGAAATTCGTCTTTGAGATCACCCAGCCTCCGCTGCTGTCGATCAGGTGAGCTGCCTGTCCCCTCTCTGCCTGCTAGCTGATGTGAGGTCTGTCTCTAGCAATACATGTCCCCTGTCCCTACCTCTTTAAGGCAGTCCCTGAATAACTTGGTGAAGGTCTGAGAGGAGAGAGGGCAAGATGTGCCAACCTGCCAAGGGTTCACCCTGTTAGTGGCTGAGACAGGGCCGGGCACTGGCCTCTGTGGACAGTACACAGGTTACACAGACTCCACCCTGGGTCACACCTGGAAAATCATAGTATTGGTGAATGGCACCTCATTTAACAGATGGAGAAACCAAGGTTCAGAGACATGACATAACGACCCAGGGTCGCCTGAGTGGTGGCAGAGCCCAGGACACAGACCTGGTTTCCTGACTTCTCAGTCAAATGTCCAGTCCACAGTCAACTAGAAGTTGACCTTGGGCGCAAGGGTTAGCTGGTCAATTGCATGCTTTCTCCAGCGAGGTCAGGACACTAGAATCTGGCACCAGCCTGTCCCTACTGGCTGTGTGGCCTCAGACAGGCCCTTTCCCCTCTGGACTTGGTGTCCTTGTTGTCCAGCCTGGCTGCACATTCTGCCTTCATCTGGAGTGGGCCGGGCATGGGTTGTAAACTCTGGTGACAATAACTACGTGGACTAGATAAGGGAGCCGGGCCCTAGAAGCCAACACTCGGAGGCACCGGAAGCGCTCTGGACCCCAGGTCTGCATCCAGGGTTGGCTGCTGCTGCTGGTGGGAAGGTGGGCACCATGTGATGGGAGACTTCTCACTCCCAGCTCAGACTCCCTGTTGTCTCACGTGGAGCAGCTGCTCCGAGCCTTCATCCTGAAGATCAGCGTGTGCGACGCCGTCCTGGACCACAACCCCCCAGGTGTGCCCACTCCCTATCCCCTCTTCCCTTGCCATTTCCATGGTTACCTGGGGTTGGTCTGTGTTCCCAGGTCCCTGTTTGGCTGGCTGAACGTTTGGCTGGCTGAACCTCGTCTCTTCCTTCCTGCCCTTCAGAATCCCTCTGAGAGTCACCTCCTCCAGGAAGCTTCCCTGATTGACTCTACCTGGCCTTAATCTCCCTGTTGACTGCCTTTTCTTAGCACTTACTTTACACTCTGCTATGGGGCGGGGAGGGGCTGCTGAGCCAGCGAGGGAGGTGGGAAGAGGCTGGGCCCAGTGGCAGGCACCCCGCAGCCCAGCTCCACCCACCTCTTGCTCCCCAGGCTGTACCTTCACAGTCCTGGTGCACACGAGAGAAGCTGCCACTCGCAACATGGAGAAGATCCAGGTCATCAAGGTGAAATGAGACTGGGCTGGGGGGTGGGCAGGGAGGCTGCTGGGAGGCTCTGAAGATATGATGCCACAGTTCTGGGAGGGCAGGGGCATTGCCTGTGGCCAGGGCCTGGCACCCAGCGATTCTTGTGTTAATTCTGTGGCCACACGCTTAGCCATTATTCCATCTGGGCACTCAGCTGAGAGCAGCACAGATCGAGCCTCATGCTGGGGACACTGGCTCATATTGGCTCTTCTGAAGTGGGGGTTCTCCAGGGAGGGGGTCCTGGCCCACTAGTTTCAGAGTTGGCGCTTGGGACTTGTTAAGTCACTTGGGGTTCTAGAGACTCGACCTGTCCCGCCAGCAGCTCCCTAGTGATGCTGAAGCTGCCTCAAGTTGGAGGCCCACCTCCCCCTACCTGGAAGGGGAGGGGCAGCAAAGTGAGGGCAGGCCAGGGTCTAGCCCCTTCCATCCCTCACCTTGGTCCCTTCCCCAGGACTTCCCCTGGATCCTGGCGGATGAGCAGGACGTCCACATGCATGACCCACGGCTGATACCCCTAAAAACCATGACGTCAGACATTTTAAAGGTGAGCTGCATGGAGACCACAGAAGCTTTATTTAGAGGATGCTTAGGTGGTGAGGCTGGTGCTGAGGCCTTGCCAGGGAGCTTACAGATCAAGGCTTGGGGGCGAGGACCAAGGAATGCCCGGTGTAAGGCTTTTCCTATCTCTCCCCTTTCCCTTAACCTTGCTGGGCCCAGGGTAGGGGCCCTGGCTGGCTGGCTTACCATGGCTGTTTGTTTCTGTCCCTTAGATGCAGCTCTACGTGGAAGAGCGAGCTCATAAAAGCAGCTGAGGCTCACCTGCCACCCCACTGATGCCAGAACTGTCAGATTTTGGGGGCCCCCAGCCTAGGGCAGCGCTGCAGGACCACCCTTATTCCAAGTGCTCTTACTGCCTCTATGTAAGGACCACCCGCCCTCCAGCCCAGGGCTGCTCAGGTCTGGTTGCCTTCATGGAGGAAGCCTCCCCCAGGGCAGTGAAAGATGCTGGGACCTTGATTCCTCAGCCCCCTGGGGTTCAGCGGCCAACACTGTCTTGTCTCAAATACTGTACTGTGAGTTGTTTCAATAAAGGGGCCCCAAGGGCTGGGCTGAGCTGGGCTGTCACTAACTGGAGTGGGAGGGAGAGGTGTGGCCATATTAACCTGGGGGAGGGGCTGCTTCTCTACCAAAGTGCCACAGACCCCTCCCCCAACCTGGAAACCCAACCCCAGGCTGGCTTTACTGAAAATGTTTATTATGACAAAATATCGGAGCTACGTGAACGGTACGTTACCATGAGCTGGCTGGCGTGCCCAAGGTTGAAAGTGGGGCGGGAGCTCCTGGGACAGGGTGCCTCACTGCCCGCTCCAGGCCCAGCTCTTGCCTGGAGGGGCCTTTGGCTGAGCCAGACAGGGGATGGATGAGTGGCTGTCAGAGGACGGACTGTCAGAAGGGCCTGTGGAGAGGAAGTGCGGAGGGCCGGTGGGCAGCTTCCTCCTGCCCCTGCCGTTGCTCGAGCTGAGCAGTGGAGGCAGCCGGGTTCCCGGTCATCTCATGGCCGATGATGATGCTGCTGTTGGTGACCCGGGGCCCATACCAGCCTGCCCAGAACTGGGTATCCTTGCCCCCATGCTGAAAGAGGATGTGGCGGACGCCTGGAGGGTAGTCTGAGAAAGTGTGGGAGACCTGAGGGGAGAGGAAGTGACCACTGAGACTGGGGAGGGTGACCCCGCAACTGGAGAGGGGAAGGGAGGAGCCTGTCCTCGGGGAGAAAGCTGCCCAGGCCAGAAGGCAGGGGCTCCAGGTGTTGGGGCTGTCCCTTGTTTCCTGCCATCCTGGCCCTGGGGGAAGGGGGTGGCCAGAGCAAGCAGGGGAGGCCTCACCTCAGTCCACGTGGCATCGTTCCACTGTTGGATGGTCACAGGCGGGGGCTCGAAGGAGGCCAGGACGATGTAGTCTGCTGAGACCAGCTGCACTCGGATTTGGTAGGTGCAGCCACAGTCTGCTCTGGCTGCGAACCTGGGGAGGTGGGGTTGAGAGCTGCCCCAGGGGCCCACGAGGTGGAATTTCCTTTCCCTGAGCTTGGCTGGAACCCCCTTCTGCTGGTGCTGCCCTGCCCAAGAGGCCCAGCTGGCGTCGGCATCCCCTGGGCCTCACTGTGGCCCTGGGGTAAGCAGTCTGTCCATGTTGGGCCTCAGTTACCCTATCTGAGAAACAGGGCAACTCTTTTGGGCATTCTCCTCAAGATGTGACCTCATAAAGCAAAGGCCCTCTACAGAGACAGAGGCCCTGACTGTTCAAGCTGTGTCGCCTGCACTTCCAATGGACTGGGCTGTAGATTCAATGGCAGGCTCCAGGGGTGACCTGTGTGATGGGGCTGGTAGAGTCACCCTCTGCTCAGCCCAGCTGCCCCTCCCCCCGCAGCTCTGCATACCCCTCCAGGCTTCTTCCTTTCCCGTCAGGGTGGTGGCCCTGGGGGCTGGCTAGAACTGGGGTCCTGCTTCTGCCTTGGGCCAGGCCAGACCCCTGCACAGCTCTGTGTACAGAGTAGGAGCTCGGGAAAGAGTCGTGGGGTGAACAGGGAAAAGGGGCAGGGGAGGCAGGAAGGCCTGTGAGTCTCCACCAAGTCCAGGGTCCTCTGTTCCAGGGCCTGTTAGTGACATCTCCTCTGGGGGGGGCTGCAGTCTTCCCATCTGCAAACGGGGGCTACTGTGTCCTGCTGACTATGTCACAGGTTGATGGGGAGCCTAGAGGTGCTGCTGGGTGAGCAGGCGCTGGGTCCTGTGGCAGAGGGAGGGTGTGCCAGGTCTGCCTGGCTCTAGGGGCAGCCCCTGCCCCAGCACACTGCTGGGCACAGAGTGGGCACTCGCTATGAGTAACAGAAGAGGGACGGATGTAGAGTGTGGGGATACAGGCCACGCGCCCCACTCACCAGTCTTTGACCACGATGTTGGGCCGAAATGTGTCCATGAGCTCCTCCCAGTAGCCCTCGGCCTTGAGGTCCACCAGCTGGGACTTGAGGCACGTGCTGGGGAGCGGGGAGAGAGATTGCATCCCCTGGTGTGCTCCACAGGGCCTTCCTCGCCCAGGCGTTGGCAGCCCTGGTGAAGCCAGGGGGTGGTTCAGGGGACCCAGGGTATCCCTTGACTGCTGCAGGACCAGCACTGGTTGCTGCTGCCTCTGGCTCCTACCCTGGTGCAGGCCCATGAGGAACACATGCATGGAGTGTCACCCACTTGTGCCTGGGTGGCCTCTGATCCCAGTCCAGAGGCCCAGACACCTGGGACACCAAGGAGGGCACCTCTGTGAACTCACACGCCTGGATTAGAGATGCCTGCAGACACCCCTGACTTAACTGCCCAGTGGGCGCCTGGCCTCCTTCAGATGACATCCATTCCCACCACCCAGCCACTGAGTTACTCGCTCCAGGAAGCCGGGGACCCTGAGCAGGATTGGGGGCCACCTGTCTTGAGCTTCGCAGAGACCCTCCCTTAGGCCTGAGACTTGGCAAAGGTGTCCTGACCCTCTACCCCTCCACTTGAGCCTCCTGGGTTCAGTCTTTCTTACCTGTACGATGTAACAAAGTACTTCTTGACTTTGGGATCAGGAAAATCTGTCCCATGGTCTCCAGGGAGGCTCTCCACCTTCCAGTGGTCACCCCCATTGGAGTCGATTCGCCATGATCCCATATCCTCTAGGAAGATGGAAGCAGAGGTGAGATCCCCTCCCCACCAGGTGCTGGGAGGACTGGAGGGAGGGCGGCTGGCGTTAGCGAATCCCCTGGGGGGCAGGGCTTGCTCCCACTCAGATGTCTGGGGCTGTGGACGCCAAAGGGTTAACCAGCTTGTTCCTTCTTGAGGGCATTATGTAGCCAAGGTCAGCCCTGACCAGTTCAAGTGCACCTTGGAGCACCCCCACAAAGCTCCCTCCTCCAACACGTTCCCCCGTTCCCATATCATCTCTGACTGGGACCCTTCCCTCCCACATAGCCCAAACTGGCTTGACTCCTGACGTGAGGCTGGAGAAAAGAACACGAGTCACCAGAAATTCTAAACCAAACCTTTCCTCACTTCATGTTGTGGAGCTCTGAGAAATACCCAAGTATCAGTTCTTGAAAAATTAAATTACCAAGGGTCTTTGACAATACTGTCCTCAGTGGCTAACGCGAATTCATCCCTGTGTGGGCTGCTTCCCTGACCGCTGACATCCACCGACGTCCAGGAGGGAGAGGCCCCTGGTTAACTACATAACCGGTGTTGGAGGGGGACCCTGGGAGGACTGATTTGCGGTTTTGTTGGAGGGTTGTGGGGACCTACTATTCTGAAATGGCTCGGATGGCCTCTGCCCAGGGTGGGAGTGCTAAGAAGGAGGACAAGCATCCTCTGGGCTGGTGGCTGTGGTAACCCCCAATTTGTCAAAGGACCTCCATCAATCAGGCTCGGCAGATTTCGGGGTTATCCCCTTCAAACTGAGCTTAGAGGACCTTAGAAAACAGTGGCGCTTCTCTACCCAGGCTGTCCTGAACAATCACCAGGGCGCTTTTCCAAGTGACTCACTTGCTCCCTATACCAGGAGCCCTGGGCACCCCCAGGAGACAGCCAGAGTAACAAATGCAGGAGAAATCCGAGCAAGGCCTGACCTGACCACTGCCGGCCCAGGGCAAGGCAGGGCCGCAGGCAGCTGTCACGGCCGAGAGGGCAGCGTAGCTGGGCAGCTTCTGAGTGGGATCTGGGGCAGGCAGAGAGATTGTCTGGGGTGTTGTCTACGGGGTCTCTGGGAGGAGCCCAAGACCTTTACTGGCCAGGACCAGGCCCTGGAAGCTGGGCAAGTCACTCATCTTGGAGCCTAAAGCTTCCCATCTGTAAAATGGAGCCCATGCTAATTGGCCAACTCCCAGGATCCTCGTGAGGGTGAAGGGAGAAAAGGGATATGAAAGGGACCCTAAGTGCACAGACCATGCTTCATAATCTGCTGCTGCTGTGGCCCCAACGAGAAGCATGGTGCCTAGTATACAGTAGGTGCTAAATGAATGATAGGGAAAAAGCCTTGGCAAATATGAAAGAATATTACAGGCTAAACGGGGACCTCAAACTATATGATCACAGTCACCTCTAAATCCTCTGTACAACGAGGATAATGGGAGTGTGGAGAATTCATTTGTAAAGACTTCACAGATGTGACACAAGAGGCCCTCGAAGAGCACTGGGCAGCTTGGACTGAACTACAGGGACAGCTGGATCTGCAGTGTGTTCTCTCAAACGTTTCCTGAGCACCTGCTATGTGAAGGTGTCATCGTGGACACTGAAGAGTGGCAGACAAGGTCCATCAGGCCCCTGGAACTTGAAGTTTGTGGCAGAGAAAGAAAAGATAAGGTAATTATGAAAAGTGCTATCAGGCACTGAATGGGGGTGACATCATGGAGGTGGGGCAAGCTGTTTTTAGACTGGGGGGGTCAGGGCAGGTCTCTGGACTGAGACCTGAAGAAAAAGGAGGAACCAAGAGAGTGAGGTAGGTGTTAGGGGAGTGAGAGAACATTCCAGGTAGTGCAAAAGCCCTGAGGCTCAGGGTGGGAAGGAACCAGCCCCGTGGCAGCCCCCATCTCACCCCAGCCCACCTTCCGCACACGGGTTGCGCAGGAGGTTCCTGCGGAGGCTGCACAGGAAGTAGAAGATCTTCCAGTTGTCCACGGGCTGGTCCCAGTGCTCGGTGATGAAGCCCTCGAGCACGCACTTGCGCTTCCAGAGCGTCACAACGTCAATGAGGTCTCGCCAGAGGCTGCAGACGGGCCGACAGTGCAGCAGGAGCTGGCGGGCGGGCACGTGCGTGAACAGCTCCAGCAGGATGTTCTCCGGCAGCTCGTTGATGCTGACCAGGGCCATGGCTGTGCTGGGGTGGGGCGCACCCACAGGCCTGTGGGGGCGACAGCGGTTATGAGCCCTGACCAGGCAGGTGGGCCCTCAGATCCCTAGAAACCCGGCCGGGGACTCCTCTCTGATGGTTTCATCTTCCGTGAAAACCGGAGGGGTTAGACAAGCAGCATTTGTGAGGGTCCTTCTGGTACACAGGAGGCCCTCAACAGAGTGGTCACATGTCACGCACATTTGGAAGAGTACAATAAAAACAGTCTTTAGGGACAAATTCTTGTAAAGGTCTCTCGCCTCATTAAAAAAATGCTTAATTTTAGAGCCAGGGGGCGGGTGAACAGTAAGATTTTGTGGAGGCCTCTCTGTTGTCTGCGAGTCCTGCGGGCTCTGCTCTGTGAGGGTTTTGGTGATTGTTCTGTTACGTTACTGTCGTGAACTCACTGTGAGAACATGACATCTTTTTTACACCCCCGGACTCATAAATGCTCGCTCTGTGGGGGGCTAGTGCTGAGAAACACCCTCATCTCCTCACATGCTCACTTTGGCCCGGAAGCCAGATGTGACGTGATAAAACACCCCAACGAAGAGGCCACACAGCTGTGGGCCCGGCTGCCTCGGGGCGAGTCTGCTTGGGAATGGCCGGAAAACGAAGCAGGTGGAGGGTGCCTGAGCAGACTGCCTGGGTTCGAACCCCGACCCGCAGTGACTAGCCGGGAAGCTGTGAAAAGGCTCCGGGAACTGTCCTGACCCCAGAAGGGCCGGGACTGAGTATAACTGAAGCACCTGGCCCAGGCTGGCACAGAGAGGTGCGGTTACCATCGCTGCCACCACTAGGGCACAAACCTGACCCCAGGAACACCTTCCTCTCTCTACCTCTGCGCTGCACACAGGTTTTGGAAAACTTCCAAACAGTGCCACCCCCCCCCCCTCGCCGGAATCCGTGGCCCTAAGGAAACCCCAGGTACTTGCCCCAGGCCGGTGGGGGTGGGCTGGCAGCCAGGGCTCTGCACTGTCACTCAGATGGGCTGGATCTGCTCACGTGTGCGTAGAATGTTCACCTACATGTAGGGAAACAGAAACTTGCTGGCTGCTTCTGCTTTCCATAGAGCCCTGGCCAGAGAAGCAGTGCGTCGTCTTCTTAAAGCGCCCATCCCAGAAAACACGCAGGTGGGAACGAGTTCCAGCTGCTGCCCCGGGAAGGGGACTTCAACACGGCAGCGAAGAAAAACCAAGCTAAGAAAGGTACTTATGCCTCGTGAAAAATGCTTCTGATGGAAAAACCCCCGAGTGTGGCCAAATCTTCTCTTCAGGAGCAACTGTAAACACTTAAAAATATGAAATCTG
>NW_012153840.1:4780922-4851055 GCF_000956105.1 Propithecus coquereli
GGTGGGGCAGGGGGTGCCGGCCATCCCGGGGCGTTTTGTGGTGGTAAAGTCCACGCCAGCCCTAAGAAGCCACCTCACTCACACCTCACAGCGGTGTCACAAGCTCGCCATTTCAGCGGAGACCCTCCCGGCGGGCACTCGAGGCGCTCTTACTACGCCCGCCCCTGGGAAGCAGAAGCTGAGGCAAGTCCGGCCCGTCTCCGATCCCGCAGGCGAGCGCCGCCGCGGGGTGTGGCCCGGGTGGCCACGGACGCCGAGCCTGCGCCTAGACATCCCCGCGGCCAGGCCCCGAGTCAGAGGCAGGGCCCCGCGTTCCCGACCCGGCGCAGCGCGGCCCCGCGAGGGCGACCGGTCCCGTCCGGGCCACCCGGCACGGCGTTCGCGGGCTCGGCTCAGCCCCACAGCCCCGCGCCGGAGACCCGGGCGCCCCTCGCCCGCCACCCACTGCTGGTCCCCCGCTGGGCCGCGACCTGGGCCCGGGACCGCACTTCGGAATCGGCCTGGAGCCTGCGGCCTGGCGCCGTCCGCTGTCGCCCCGCCCCGCGTCACGCGCCACGCCCGCCGCCACCGCCGTCCGCACCGCCACGCCACGCCACCGCCATCCCGGGGCCAGCACGGGAAGACGAGCCTTGGGTCCGCGGCCTGGCCGCGCTCCGGAAGCCCCGGGCCTCGCCGACGCCCGCGTTTCCTGAAGCCCAGGCTCCCCCTCCAGGCGGCGGGCGGCCCCGCAGCCGGCACTCACCTCTTCCCTCCGCACCTCCCCGCGGCCGCTCCTCCCACGTGCTCCCACCTCCTCCCACTTGCTCCCACCAGCTCCTTCCAAGCCAGGGAGGCACGGGGCGGGGCCAGCTCTCGCCGGACCGCGGGCCCCGCCCCCGAGGCGGCAGCTGACTCCCGCCCTTTACTTCCCTAGGGCGTGACCTCGGCAGGCCTCAGTTAATTCAAAGCTAAAAATCTCTCTGGGTTTTAGTCAGGATTAAGTTCCTGAATTCCTTCCTTCCTTCAACAAATATTTATCAAGCACCTGGTTCAGGCAACCACCAAGGGTTGTGCAGGCTGTGCACTGTGCAAGGGGGCTGGCCCAGGCCGCATTAATTGCAGTCAGGGCTGCATCTTCTCCGTGGAAGGGCGTCTTTTTCCAGTTTGCCATACAGTTGGTGGGTGGTGGTCCCAGTCTGGCAGAGACCCTAATGTAGTGAGCTAATTAAATGTAGTGACTACTTATTGTGCATCTACTACGTGCCAGGCTTCATGGCATGTCAGTAAAGCTCTTGGTGGAGTAAAATCAGGAAGCAGTGTCTGAGTGGCACCGCCAAACCAGCATGCCGTGGATACAAGGGCTGCCCAGGGATAGCCACACACCCTGCCCCCAGCCTTGTGGCCCGGCCTCCAGAGGAAGCTGGTAGTACAGAAGGGCTGCTGGGCCGAGATGTCTGCAGCTTGTTGAGGGTCCCACGACCCTGGTTCTGCGATGGTCTGGCTCCTGAAATGTCAACCCCTCTCTGTACCTTCAACAGAAGCCACACCACTGCACCTCCTGTAGGTCCAGGCAGGACCACCCAGGAAGTTTGCCTTTCCTTCCAGAAACCACAGGGCACAGGCTGGGCTGGGAACACCTTTTATTTGGCCACATGCAACAGGACAAGGTCAGGAGAACACCGCTGCCCTTCCAGCAGGAGGGAGAGGCAGAAGCAGGGTGGGGTGGGGAGGTCCTGGAAAGGCAGTTCCAAGGGTACGGTGGGGCTTGGAATGCCCTCCAAGCCACAGAGAGGGGCTTGGATGTGGACAGGTGGTCCTTGAACACCCTCTACCCCATTCATCTCATTCTGAGAGCTCATACATTCAGCTCTCAGAAATCAGAGCCTTGTCCTGCCCCTCACCTACCCTGGGACACCCTGTGCAGCATTCCTTGGGTCCTCTGGGAGCCTTATCCCCACCTGGTATCGATCTGGCTTGTGGGGCTTCATTGAGAGTGAGAACAGTCCACACCCAGCCTGAACCCCACCCCACCCCACCCAGGGTCTGCCCGTCTCAGACTGGGCCTGAGCCTGTGGACCAAAGCCGCTGCTGAGCAGGCAGGCAGAGCCCGCCTTCTACTTCCCAGATCTCTCCGAGTAACATGGTCACCCCTGCGCCGTACTATCCAGGGCGGCGTAGCTTGCCAGATGTCTTGCCTGTCCCTACTCCAAGGGCCCCCAAACAACACAGGGAAAAAGGTCCCAGGAGGGGAAAGTAGAGACACAGATCTAGGTGGCATCCAAGCTTGGAGACCCACTCTCAGAGGAGCCCGGGGGAACACGCTGTACTGCCCTAACCTCAAGTGGTCCATTTCTTAAAGGGGCCCACAAAGGCCTCCCTGCCATCACTCAGGTCAAGACCTTGGGCAGCACATGAGGGCTGCCCAAAGTGAGGAGCTCTACAAAGAAGAGGCGACTGGGGGCAAGGGCGAACTCAGAGCTGGGGACACCTGGTCTCCACCTCCCCTTCCCAAGCCTGGCTCTTCTCTGACGGCAGTTTACCAGTCAGGGTTCGGTGGATGGGGGTTCAGGGGGCGTCAGTGCAGTGGGGGCCCGATGGTGATGCTGCTGTTGGTGACCCTGGGGCCGTACCAGCCGGCCCAGTAGTGAGTGTCCACGCCGCCGTGTTGAAACCAGATGTAGCGGACGCCGGGCGGGTAGTTGGAGAATGTGTGGGAGACCTGGGAGGGGGGAGCAGCAGAGGGGGGAGAGGTCAAGGGCGCTGACCCTGAGCATGGCACTGCCTGTGAGGCCAGGGGAGCAAGGATGGGGTGGAGTTTTTAGTGCTGGACCAGGAATCAATGGAATGTTGTTTTAGTCCTTGCTCTGTGATTTTGAGCAGACCACCTCCCCTCTCTGTGCCTCAGTTTCCTGATCTGTAAAATGCAGCAAAATCATGCTGGGTCGGCTCCACAGGATTACCATGTGGTTCACAGGAACTGACAGAGACACCGCAAGCTGCCAAAGGATGTCCAATACGGTCATCACTGGGCACGTGTGGCTCTTTGAGTTAAAATTAATTAAAGTTAGGTAAAATAAAATATTCAGTTACTCAGTTGTGTTAGGAACTGGCTCTTACTAAGTGTTCAATAGTCACAAGTGACTCCTGGCTACCTTACTGGACAGCGCAGACACAGACCATTTGTACTGTTGCAGAAAGTTTATCAGACGGTGCTGGTCTAGATCAGGGGTTGGCAAACTATGGCCTGCAGGCCCACTGCCTGTTTATGTAAATAAAGTTTTATTGGAACACTCTCATGTCCATTTGTTTACATATTGTCTAAAGCTGCTTTTACACAACAAAAGCATAGCTGAGTAGTTGTAACAAAGACAGTGCGGCCTGTAAAGCCTAAAATATTTGTATCTGCCATTTTAAGAAAACATTTATACTGGCCAGGAGCGGTGACTCATGCCTATAATCCTAGCCCCCTGGGAAGCTGAGGTGGGAGGATTGCTTGAGCCCAAGAGTTCAAGACCAGCCTGAGCAAGAGCCAAACCCCATCTCTACTAAAAGTAGAAAAATTAGCTGGGTGTGGTGGCACACGCCTGTAGTCCCAGCTATTCGGGAGGCTGAGGCAGGAGGATCACCTGAGCCCAGAAGTCTGAGGCTGCAGTGAGCTATGATGACGCCACTGCACTCTAACTGGAAGTGACAGAGCGAGACTCTGTCTCAAAAAATAAAAAATTAAAAAAAAATAAAAAATACATGCTACTTAGAAAAAAAAAAAAAAAAAAAAAAGAAAACACTTGCTGACTCCGGTCTAGTAAATAGTAATAACTGATACTAATAATTAGTAACAGTTAACTTTTTTGAATATTTTTTTGGACCCGGCCTTCCCAGCATCATGTCACTGACTTCTTTGCGAGCTCAGTTAGGGCTGCACTATCATACCCATTTTACAGAAGAAGTAACTGAAGCTCAGAGCAGGGGAAGCCAAGGTGAGAGGGAGCAGAGCTTGGGTCTGAACCTAGGCCTGTGTGACGGCAGTCTCAGCTTTGGGCAGTCTTCCTCTGTCCCCTGCCCCTCCCGGGCCCACACACCTCCCTCCACTTGGCATCGCTCTTCTGCTGAATCGTCGCCGGGTCTGGCTGGAAGGTCCCCAGAGGCACGTGCGCAGACGACAGGAGCTGAACGCACAGCTGGTACTTGGACCCGCAGTCCCGCCTGGCTGCAAACCTGCAGGGAGAGGGAAGGCCCATCAGGGCCTGGGAGATGGGGGGCAGGGTGGAGGTGGGGCGCCTGAGCGGCAGGCCCCCCCCCAGACCCTCGCCCCAGGCACTCACCAGTCCTTGACCTCAATGTCCGGCCGTGTGGTGTCCATCAGCTCCTCCCAATACCCTTCGGCCTTGAGGTCCACCACCTGGGACTTGAGGCAGGTGCTGGGGGTGGGCGGAAGGGTGGGAGGGGCTGGGGCTCACCGCTAGGGCACTGGGGGGGCTAGGACTGCCCCTCCCCAGGTGGGAGAGACCCCAGGGTGAAGTGACTTGGGCTTCCCTCCACCCCAAGAGACCCGGCTCTTACTAATAAGAAGTCACGAAGTATTTCTTGACCTGGGCATTGGGGAACTCCTTCCTCTGGTCTCCAGAGAGATCTTCCACCTTCCACTCATCGCCTCCGTTCACGTCCAGGCTCCAGAACTCAAACCCCTCTGGTGGGAAAGCAGAGTTTACAATGAAGGGAAGCCCCTCAGTGGCCACCCTCTCCCAAGTGTCTCTTTTTCCCTGCTCCTCTGCCTGGATCTTGGTGGCTGCCCATGCCGTGAGACACTGCAGATCAACAGTGCCCACCTCGTGTTCAGTGCTTCCTGTGTCCCAGGCACAGGTAAGTGATTTCCCTGGGAATCCTGAGACACAGGATGACGTGAATGAGCAGACCCCTTCTGTGATGGAGAATGATCTGACATGGGCCAGACAGACCTAGGTCTAGTCCCAGCTCTACCAATACTGGGCTGTGTGACCTTAGCAGGTTGCTTTCCCTCTCTGAGCCTTAGTTTTCTCCTCTGTAAATTGGAATAAGAAGAGGGGCTGGGAAACTTTTACTGCAAAGTGCCAAACTATTTTAGGTTTTGTGGGCCACATACTGTTTCTACTGCATAGTTTTTGTTATTTTCTTTTTTTTTTAAAAAAGGTAAAAATTATTCTTAAGTCCTCAGCCAGATTTGGCACGTGGAAGGACCATAGTTTGCCAAATGCTGGTCGAGAACATGGCTATTGGGGAGTCAAGTGAAGCACACATCTGAAAGCTCTGGATAGCTTGGAGGAGTTCATCATAATTTTGCTCTGGGATTTGGCCCTGTAATGGAGAATTAGTTTCCAATCCCATCCCTGTATCCACCTGACAAGTTGCACCATAGCAAGGGAAGAAGGGGCTCCTGGATGACTGTAGATCCCTTGTTTTACCTGTTTTTATAACATGCTGGAAAGAAGACTGGATCTCCCATTCTTCCAGAAGCAAAACCCCCCTTGCCATCTGGGACAGTCTCTGTAGGCCTAGCCCTGGAGTCTGGGAACTAGGCCAACAAAATGTGACTCTGACTTCCTGGTCTTGTGTCCCGAGCACAATTAGTCCCAACTGGCCAACATTCCCCTTCGTAGGCAAGGTCACTGGGGAAATATTCTTAAGAGTGGAATAAGAAACACTACTCTTGGCCTCAGCTTGCCCATCTGAAAAATGTGTGCACTATCAGTATCTACTTCCTAGGGTTATTGTGAGGGGATTAAAGAAGCTAAGCATCCAAAGTACCTGGCTTATAGTATGTGCTCAATAAATGTTAGCTGATTTCATGACAGTGTGTGTTGAGGGCACGCCAGACCCCCTCTGTGCCCCACCTTCAGCACATGGGTTGTGCAAGAGGTTCCTGTGGAGGCTACGTAAGAAGTAGAAGATCTTCCAGTCAGCCACGGGCTGGTCCCAGTCCTCGGTGATGAAGCCCTCGCGCAGGCACTTACGCTTCCAGAGGGTCACCAGGTCAATGAGGTCTCGCCAGAGGCTGCAGACCAGGCGGCAGCGCAGCAGCAGCTGGCGTGCTGGCACGTGTGTGAACAGCTCCAGCAGGATGTTCTCCGGCAGCTCGTTGATGTTCCCTACAGCCATGGCTTGTGGCTTCTGGACAGCTCCTGTGGTTATGGAAAGCTATGCTACAGACCCGGCCCTCTCCCAGAACCATTTCATTTGCAGCACCTGGTGGTGGTGAAGGTCCCCATCCCAGCTCTAACATTTACTAGCTGGGAGAGTCACTATGCCTCTCCAAGCCTGTTTCCTCCCCTTACCTCCAGGGTCACTGGGGCTGTCTGGGGAGCTTTGGACACAGCATTTGCTCAATAAAAGTTGAGCTCTGAGTTTTCAATGGCATTTCACAGCGCCCTCTGAGGAGGTTTAGGAGGCCCAGGATGGTAGAAGGAACTGCCAAGGTCAAACGGACAGGCGCGGGGGGGAAGTGGCTTGGGGGTCTTCTCTGATTCTAGAACGAGCCTTTTTAAATAGGCCATACAGTCTTTAGAGAGGAAATAATGCGCAGCCCCGCGGAGCACTCCAGGCTGCTCCGTCTTGTCTCCATCATCCTCCCTCCCATCCTCAAAACGTGATGTTGGGGGTTGGGGAATAATTATCACTGCCTCCCACGGAGGTCAAAGGGCTCAAGCGACTTTCTCAAGATCGCAGAGGCACTGGCGAGAGGTGGACGATGGGGAAGGGCCCTTCCTAGCTCCCCACCCCGATCCCCGTGCCTGGGCTCCAGCCCCAGGTCCGCCGACGCGTCTGCGCCTCCCCTTCCCACGCTGTGGCCTTAAAATGTCCCCCAAAGTCGAAGCGCGGACCCCAGCGCATCAATGGCGACCCCAGCCCGGATCCCGCCCCCGCCGCCGCTCGCGGCCGCAAAGTGCGTCCGGGGCAAGCTCGGCAGCCTGGGCCTCCTCGGCGGCCCCCGGCCTCCCTGGGCGCAGTGCGGCGCGGTCAGGAGCAGCCGAGCCCGCCCGCCAGGCCCCGGCCCGGCAGCGCCCCCTCCCCGGCGCTCCCGCGCGCCCCCCCTCCGGTCACCTGCGCTCGGCCGCCGCTGCGCGATCGGGCTCGGCCGCCCGGGCTGAGTCGCCCGGGCCTGCGGTTGCCGGTGGAAGCGGCCCCGCCCCCGCGGCCTCGGCCCCGCCCCGCGCCAGGCCAAGGCCACGCCCCCACCGCATCGTAGGAAAATTACCTGGGAGGAGGAGGCGGAGCGGGCCTCTTACCCCGCACTCCGCCAGGGCCGTGCACCCCGCACCCTCTGCCTGACCCAGACTCGCCCTGCCCCCTCGCCTCCTCCGAGCACCCCCCAGGAGCGAGCTGAGGGACGGCCCCCATCGGACCCCGCTACTTAAAAACACCCGACTCGTGACCTTTCCCGGCCTCCTGGGTCCGCCGGGGAAGCCGGAGCCTCAGGCCTCGGCGGATCCTGGGACTGCGGGGCGGCCGGGCGCGGGGCCAAAGGCGGGGCGGGGGCGGGAGCGGGGACCTTTAAGAGGCGCGGCCGCCGGGACCGACCCAGACGCGGACAGCGCCGGGACTCGCCACCGCCTCGGCCGCCGCGCGCAGCCCGCAGCGCTCCGGCTCCTCCTCCTCTCGCGACCGCCCTCCGCAGCGATGGACGGAGACGGGGACCCAGGTAGCCGCCGCCGCCTGGCCTCGATCGCTCCAGCTGGGAGGGGGACCGGGGCAGGCGCGGGTACCACAAAGCGGGGTCACCGGAGAGCCAGGGGCCCCGAGACCCAGCGCGGCAAACTTTCACGCAAGCAGAGTCCTTGAGACAATCTCAAAAGAGCGCAGCCTTCTCCCCGGTGTCTTGGTCTGGCGGGAGGCCTTGAGAGGCGACAGGCTGGGAGGAAGGACTCCTGGGTCCCATTTATGCAGGAAGTAGCATGGGAGGACAGCTTCTTGAGGGTCTGTCGGGCGGGGGGTTGGGGCGGTCTGGGATGGAGGCTGCAAGCCGCCTTCTTCATCAGCTTCCTCCCTTTGCCAGCTTTGGCCCTTCTGTGGCCTGAATCCCCGCGGGTTTCTTGGGGTTACCTGCCTTTCCCCACCCATCCCAGCCTTCCCCCTGGGCTCCCTCATCTGGAGGGGCTGCCCTTCACCTGGGGGGCAGGATGCTCCGTGGGCACCAGGCCAGCAGTGCGGGAGAGTTGGGGGCAGCTCTTGGCTGGCCCTCTGAGACTGCCCAGTCATCTCTGGCACCAAGGGCCCCCCCATCCCTCCAACTCCCTTCTGGGCCTGTAGGGGTTGCCTGCTGAGTCAGGGTGGGAACAAGAGCTGCCTGCAGACTGCCCTCCCCCTTCCTCACGGGTCCAGCTGAGGGTGGGCATTGCCTGGAGGAGGTCTCCAGACCTGAAAATCCCGGCTCCTGGAGCTCCCTCGCCACACCCTCTGTAGAGCCCCAGAATCGGCCCCTGTGTTTTCCCAGGGCCCAGCTATTCCCTGGACTCTGGGGCCCCATCCAGGTGAGTGAATCAGCCTCAGAGGCGGCTTCCAGGGGCCAGATAACTTTCCGACAACAACAATGTGGGGAGTTGTGTGTGCGAGAGAGGGTGGGGGGGCTGTAATCGGATCTGGGGCCTCAAATGCCAGGCCTGGGGGCCAGAAGAGCAGACTGGGTGAGGTGCACCTTTCGGGGGAGCATCAGGTGTCCGTTGGGGCCAGGGCAGGGCAGGGGAGAGGGGTGGAGAGGTGAGGACACTGGGCCCAGCTCCCCAGAGAGCTGTGGGCATGTGGGTGGGCAGGCGATGTGGCTTCAGGGCCCAGTATTTTCCTCTCTGCCTTCCTGCTGTTCTGCTGTGTGATCTGGGAGAAGCCACTAAGCCTCTCTGGGCCTCCGGTTCCTCTTTGCCAAAAGGGAGAGTGTAAACCTCCATGTCCTAAAGATGTGGCCAAAAAATGCTATTAATGGAGGGACAGTGCTGTGCTCAGTGAGATTCACTCAGTAAGGCGTTCTGAGGACTCACTGTGTGCTCTGGGCTCTGAGAAACAGGTAAACCCTGGTCGTCACTTAAAGGCCTGACTGTGTGTGTGTGTGAGGACTGGGCCCTGCCACCTGTCCCCTCCCCCAGGGTCCGGCCTGTTTCCCCCACTGCTGTGGCTTTCCGGGGCCCAACCCTCAGGAATCCCCATCCTAGTCTGAGAGCGGTGGCCTCCCCCATCACCCAGAGTGGCCTGTCTCCTCACTGGCGCTCCCTCCTCCAGAGATACTGGGCACTCCGTATCTACTTACTCAAGGCTCCGGTGGCCCAGCTGAAGCTGGCCGGGATCCAAGAGACAGTGCTGCCGACATCCACCCACCTCCTTACGATTCAGAATGCCCTTGCCCCCTCCCCAGGGGATTTGAACATCAGCACTGTGAATCTGGCATCTATAAAATGATTGCCCCATTTTATAGATGAGGAAACTGAGGGCCAGGATGGGAGAAGAGGTGAAGAAACCGTCCTTTCCCAAGCCCCTGTTTGATATACAGAGTTTCTTTTAACGAGCCCCTCCCTATCCCCAAGTCACACAACAGAGGCTGGCTTCGGACAGCTGGGTCTCCAGCCTTAACTCTTTGCCCCCAACCCCAGGCTTCAGGTCCTGTGTCCCCTCCCCGAAATACTAGCAGTGTGTCCTTCAGGAAGTCACTTCATCTCTGAGCCTGAGCATTTTCATCTGCAAAATCAAAACCCTAACAGTGCCCTAACAGTGCCTACTTCCACGAATTATTTTGTCCCCTGGCCGTGGTGGTTTAGGGTGGCTCTGGGGCCCGGCTGGGTTCAAAGCCAGGCTCCAACCACTCATCAGCAGTGTGATGCGGCTGTTTCCCCTCCCTGTGCTTCAGCGTCTTCCTCAATGAATCAGGGGCAGCAATGGCTATGGGCAGCCCGGAGGAAATGGGGTGAGGATTTAGCGTAAGGAAATTGAAACGCTCAGGACAGTGCCTGGCGCTTGCTGAGTGCCCAATAAGCGTGCGCTCTGACGCGCACCAGGCACTGGGGGTGAAAGCAGAGGGTTTCCCACACTTGGTTCCCGCCCGCATGAAGCTTGATCTTGTCTGGAGAAAGGCGCTCATCAAACTACCACACCTGGGGACAAAAGCTAGGAAGCTGAGAGAGTCTGGAATGGGGGGAAGTCCAGGGGGGCTTCCTGAGGAAGTGAGGGGAGCAGGCTCTCAGAGGGTGGCTGGGAGGATTAAAGGAGTTCATGTGTGAAGCCTTAGGACAGTGGTCTAGATGGCTCTCATTAATAACACGACCCTGCTGTTATCTGCCCAGGGATGGGGTTTACCCGCCCTTCCGGGGAAACAGGTCTCTGAGCAACTCTTAGGACTTAGGAGCTGCTTGGTGGCCCCCTGTCCCTTGGGCCTCCTGCCTGCGCACCAGTCTCTTGAGTCACAGACTCTCTGGCCCCAGCTGGGGATCGTCCCAGGGTGGGTGGGGGCTGTGGAGGGGACAGTCTGGGGGAGTCACTGCCCGCCCTGCCCGCAGAGAACGTGGGCCAGCCGGAGGAGCAGCCGGAGGAGGCGTGCGAGGAGGCGAGCGCCGAGGAGGGGCGGCCCGAGGACCAGGAGGAGGAGGAGGACCAGGAGGCGGCGGCGTACCTGGCCGAGCTGCCCGAGCCGCTGCTGCTGCGCGTGCTGGCCGAGCTGCCGGCCGCCGAGCTGGTGCGGGCCTGCCGCCTGGTGTGCCTGCGCTGGAAGGAGCTGGTGGACGGCGCCCCGCTGTGGCTGCTCAAGTGCCAGCAGGAGGGGCTGGTGCCCGAGGGCGGCGCGGAGGACGAGCGCGACCACTGGCAGCAGTTCTACTTCCTGAGCAAGCGGCGGCGCAACCTGCTGCGCAACCCGTGCGGGGAAGGTGAGAGGCGCCCGCGGGAGCTCGGCGTCCCCGCCTGTAAACGGGCCGTGGGGGCCCTTTCAGGGTTAAATGCGGCAAAGCGCTTGGCTCAGTGTCCAGCACGGAGTGGCCCCAGTAATTCCTGCCTAGTACTATACCCCGCTGGCCGCCTGCGCCCTGGGTCTCTTAACCGGGTCCTTCCACCCTCCGTGAGCTGGGACCGGATGGGCCCTGGCGACAGTCCTCCAGGAGGGAGAATCAGGAAGTTCCGCCCCACCATCCCTCGCGTGCCCACCCCGACGCCACTGAAGTGCCGCGTTCGCCCAGGCCCCCTCTGTCATGCCAAGAGGCAGCCCTGCCCCAGCCTCAGCAGGGACTGGGTGACCAGGGTGGGCCTGTCGTGTCCCTACAGAGGACTTGGAGGGCTGGAGCGACGTGGAGCACGGCGGGGACGGCTGGAGGGTGGAGGAGCTGCCTGGAGACTGTGGGGTGGAATTCACCCACGATGACAGCGTCAAGAAGTTCTTCGCCTCCTCCTTCGAGTAAGGAGAAGGGGGGAGGGCGGGAGGGGGCGTCCATTCCGTCCTAATTCCCCTTCTCCCAGGTGGTGTCGCAAAGCGCAGGTCATTGATCTGCAGGCTGAGGGCTACTGGGAGGAGCTGCTGGACACGACTCAGCCGGCCATCGTGGTGAAGGACTGGTGAGGCCCAGGCGGGGCCCGGGCTGTGAGCAGGGAGCCGCAGCAGAGGGGGCAGGCGAGAGGGGGCCCCTGCCGCGGGGCTGCCGCCTACCGATTAGGGATTGTGGCCACGTGGGTTGACATCTCCCCTCCTGAGTTTTAAATGTTGGCAAAATACACACACACACACACACACACACACACACGTTTGTAATATGTATATAAGTGTATGTGTGTGTGTATATATATTTTCAATCAGTCTGTGGTGCAAACAAAATGTGACTCTGGGTTGGCTTTGGCCCCAAGGTTGGGTGTGGCCGACCTGGGATTTTGTCTTTGCCTTTGGATCTTGGGTCACTTTCTCTCTGGTCTCAGTTTTCTTATCTGTAAAACGGGAACATGGGTGGTACCGGCCCCAGATGTAAATGAGGACTTGGGTAGAAGGCTGGGTTCCTGGGACGCACTCGCTCCCTCCCTCGGGGCAGGTACTCGGGCCGCTGCGATGCCGGCTGCCTGTATGAGCTCACCGTGAAGCTGCTGTCTGAGCACGAGGATGTGCTGGCAGAGTTCAACAGCGGGCAGGTGGCAGTGCCGCAGGACAGTGACGGCGAGGGCTGGATCGAGGTGAGCCTGGAGGGGCAGAGATGACCGGGTGGGGCCTGGGCTCGAGGGGTGGGACCCGTGGAGACCCCACCCACAGCACACCTGGGCTAGGCCATAGAGGGGCGGTGGAGACTTGCGTACTCCAGCGGAGAAACCCAGGGGAACTGGAGGCCGGGGCGGGGTGCCCGGGTGAGGGAGCAGCGGGAGGACTCCAGACCCTTGGGGCTGACTCTTCCTACCTCCGGTCCCCAGATCTCCCACACCTTCACCGACTATGGGCCGGGCGTCCGCTTCATCCGCTTCGAGCACGGGGGGCAGGACTCCGTCTACTGGAAGGGCTGGTTTGGGGCCCGGGTGACCAACAGCAGCGTGTGGGTGGAGCCCTGAGCGATCCTCCTCCCAGCTTCCCCAGCTGCCTGGGGGGGCGGAGGCTGGGGCAGATAGGCCTTAACTTAGTCGTAGCATCCTCGCCTTCCCCAAGCCACCAACCCTTCTCTCACTCCCCTTGCTCCAAGCCCAGCCCCCAAGCGGGGAGAGAGGGGTTTATCGGCATACATTTGCTTCTGTTTGCACCTCCTCGGCAGCTGGCTTCTAGAATGTACCATCAGTGAGGGCGTGGGCCCTGCTGAATCTCCTGCACCTAGCACAGTGCCTACCTCAAAGTGGGCACTTA
Organism: Propithecus coquereli; assembly: GCF_000956105.1. Lineage (NCBI taxonomy): Eukaryota > Metazoa > Chordata > Mammalia > Primates > Indriidae > Propithecus > Propithecus coquereli. Next base: position 4,793,710 of record NW_012153840.1, read on the forward strand.
ATAAATATTATTTGTGCAAGGAAGGAATGAATGAACAAAGGATGAATGAACACCTCTCCCCTCCCATCCTTTTCTCTCTTCTGAGGGCCCAGGCTGGAAAAACACTTGGTGGGGCTCCAGCTGCTCCGGTTTCCAGGGGCCCTTGGGCCGGTATGGAGCCGGTCAGCTCCGGGCCGACAGGGCTGGACAAAGGCTGGGATTGTGAGGCCAAGGAGGGGTGAGCTGGGCCTGGCGCCTGACTGACACCCAAGCTGCCCAGAGGCCAGAACAGGGTGTGGGGGGGCTGCCCCTCAGGCCTCTCTTGGTCCAGCGATTATCCTACGATTATCCTACGCCTTGCTGCCTCCCCATCCCTCTCCGAAGGCAGGGTGGTGGAGGTGGTGGTGCACTGGATCTAGGGTACCAGTTCTCCTGGGCTGGGGTCTGGGAGGTGGGCGGGGGGAGCACAGAAAGGACCGGTTTGGCATCCCTCCTCAGTTCGTGCCCACTCTGTGCTGTCCTGGTGTTGGATTGGACCGGAGTCATTAGCATCTGGTCTCATTGGTCATTTTCCAAGCCCAGCCCAGAGGCTGGCCCCTGGCACTGGTTTTAGGGAGGGGAGGATGTCGTGCCAGAGTCTGTGCTTGGGCACTCTCCTCTGCCCTCCCCAGCAGCTCTCCAACCCAGCCCCTGCCCAGGACTCTCAGCTGCTGGTGCTGGGGGCATTTGAAGGGCTTGAAACATCTGCCCTCCTCTCCTGAAGTGGACCAATAAAATCACTGTGACCCTGCGGCTTGGCTTTGCTTGTGAACCCGGATGCTACCTGCTGCTCAGGTGGGGCCACAGGGTTCAAGCTGGGGTCTGCCTGCAATTGTTCATTGGTTCATTCATTCACTCATTCATTCATTCACAATTCCCGGAGCCCCAACCCCAGCCTGTGTGAGGACTCTGAAATTACAAGGGTGAGAAAGACCCAGGTTCTTCTGTCCCAGGAAGAACCTGCAGCCTGGCCACATCCAGGGGGCAACACCCTGGCGAGGGATATGTCTTGGGGCCTCCAGTCTAATGGTGGAGGCATACTCCCCGCTCTGGGGGCATCCTCAGCCTGACAGGGGAGACAAAACCTTGACCTCCCAGAACTCTCAGCCTAAAGGGGGAGGCATAGCCCCTGCCCCAAGGGCACCCTCAGTCCTTTCTAGCGGATTTCGCAGTCTGACGGGGAAGGCCCAGTCAGACTAGGGAAGCTGTGGAGGAAGAGGCCCAACCATGAGCTCCCCTGTCTGAATAAATGGGTGACAGGCAAGGTGGAGCTTTGGGGAGAGGATGGGGTGGGGAGCCCACTGGGGCGAGCGAGGGGAGGACCAGAGCCCTTGCTGGGCTGTGGGAGGAGGCTGGGTGGAGACAGGCAGTGGGCATGAGGGGCCTGTGCGAGGACTGGGTGTCAGGGCGGGAATGTGGGCGGTGTGGGAGGTGCTGTAGGTGGTGGGGAGCTCCCCAGAGTTTCGAGTGTCCACGGGGCATCAAGGAAAGAGGTTCCCGGGGAATCTGGGGCTCTGGGCTGGAGAGGTAGCTGTAGGAGTTGCAGCGTATGTGGCCAGCAACCAAGGCCAAGGGCGCTGCTGGGGAGGGTGGGAGCAAGTGCAGTGGGAGGCAGGAGAGGGCCTCAGGGGCCACGACGGACAGACAAGGGACAGGGGAGGCAGGGTGGTCGGAGGTGGGAGGGTACAAGCCCAGCAAGGCTACCTCTGGTCAGTTAGTTGCCTGGTCTCAGAGGAAGGACCCAGAAGCCCAGAGGCCTCAAGGCTGCTGTGGTCTCTCCCCAGGGCCCTTTTGGAGGGACTCAAATAATGGGTGCCCCAGATATGTTCTCCCTGGGTGTCTGTCACTGGAGGGGCGGTTGGATACATCAGCGGTGTTTAGTTGAGGAAGATGAGACAGCTGCTTCTGAGCCATCAGAGGGCTGGACGAGGTGGGCACTTCCCGTTACGTCACCCACGCAGTCCGTCAGAGGTGGGCCTGGGGGAGAGGGCACCGTCTTCCCTTCTGCGTAGGAGGAGACTCAGGACAGGCTTTCCAGGCAGATGACACGCACAGTAGCTGCAGAAGCGCCAGCTCCAGTCCAGGCTCGTCGGCTCCAAGGTGGACGCTCTTAATCCCTCCCAGCTTTTCTGTCCTTTCCTCTAGAGCCCAGAGCTGGACCCACATGGGAACATTATGGGAAGGCAGATATCAGCCTCTTTTTTTTTTTTTTTTTGGAGATAGGGTCTTGCTCTGTCACCCAGGCTGGAGTGCAGTGGCGTCATCATAGCTCACTGCAGCTTCAAACTCCTGGGCTCAGGGGATCTTCCTGCCTCAGCCTCCAGAGTAGCTGGGACTACAGGTGTGTGCCACCATGCCCAGCTAATTTATGTATTTATTTATTGTTGAGATGGTAAGAAAAAGACTGGTGTGCTGTCCAGCAGGGGATACCCCAGGGGCTTCTCTTGACAGTGAGGACTGTTGAAGCCAGAGCTAGCAGATGGGCCTGCATGTCTCCCGAGATCCCTTCTCATCATTCGATTTATCGAGTGCCCACCACGTGTCGGGCAGGGATGGAACAGACACGGTCTCTGCACTCCTGGAATATGCAGCCTGGGTGGAGAAATGTAAACACAAGCAATGAAATGAATGAACGAGATAAGTGCCCACGTGACAGAGCCCTTAGTCTGCATACCAGGCACCCCTCGAAGACTTTATATCTATTACTTTATCATAATAACTTCAGGAAGTAGAAACTTGTTATTAATAATTCCATTTTTATAGATGAGAAAATTGAAACACGAGAGTTTTTTTTTTTTTTTTGAGACAGAGTCTCGCTCTTGTTGCCCGGGCTAGAGTGCCGTGGCGTCAGCCTAGCTCACAGCAACCTCAAACTCCTGGGCTCAAGTGATCCTCCTGCCTCAGCCTCCCGAGTAGCTGGGACTACAGGCATGCGCCACCATGCCCGGCTAATTTTTTCTATAAATTTTTAGTTTCTAGCTGATTTCCTTGTATTTTTAGTAGAGACAGGGTCTCGCTCTTGCTCACGCTGGTCTCGAACTCCTGAGCTCAAACGACCCACCTGCCTCAGCCTCCCAGAGTGCTAGGATTACAGGCGTGAGCCACCGTGCCCAACCCACGAGAGATTAAGCATCTTGCTTGAAGCCATGCTGCTAATAAGTGGTGGAGCTAGAATTCTACTCAGCCGCTGTGGCACTTGGCACTCAGTAGTGGAGTAAACAGAGCAGAGAGTGAGAGTGGGAGAGCTACTGTAGTCAAGGTGATCAGGAAGGACTTCTCTGAGGAGGTGACATTTGAATTGATCGATGAGGAGAAACCAGCCATGCAGATATCTGGGGGCAGAGCGTTGCAGGAGCAGCAAGTGCAAAGGCCCTGGGGTGGGAATGAGTTTATTCACAGATCAGGAAGGCAGTGAGCATGGTTGTAGCGGTGAATAAGTAGGCAGGGATTGACATGAGCTTGGAGCTGTAGGCAGGTGACCGAGAGCCCTGTAGAGTACATCAGTTTCTGTTGAGGATAAACCTTGCTCCGTCCAGCAGGAGCTGGGGGATGGGGGTTAGGCCTCAGCACTTTACCATCTGGTTGATGACACCAAACTTCCCAAGAGTAATAATAGGATGATCAGGATGATGACGATGGTGATGATGCTGATGACAGCAATGATGGCAATGATGACAGGCATTTGCTGAGGACTTACGGTGCCAATTCCAGTGCTGAGTGCACAGACTCATTTAATTTGCTCAGTGGCCCTCTCTGGCAGATGCAGATGTTCCCATTTTACAGATAGAAAAGCCAAGACTCAGGTGTTGAGTAACTTGCCCAGGGTCACACAGTGAGGAGTTGAAGCCGGGTCTCCGGCTCGTCTTATCCACTTCGTTGTGGTATCGAATCAGAGGTGGGCACGTGCTGGGGGACAGAGCAGGGGTGGAAGCTAGGGGCTCCGTGGTGGGGAAGAGTGGGAAGGGCTGGGCATGACAAGGACATTGAGCTCCGGCACTTCTACGCATCCCATTATCCCAGGAGCGGGTGCTAGGTGTTTGGGGGCAATTTTGATTGAGGGGTCAGGGAAGGTAAAATGAATTTCCTCTTAGATTTCTTGGTGGATAGCTCTATTTAACAGTTTTGTTGTGGAAAAAGTCCCTCTTCCTCTTTCTAATGAATCTACCTCGTAAATCTGGATTTTGTGTTTAGAGTATATTCAGCTGTGTATGTAGACGGGAAGGAGGGGCCAGTTCCTCTGAGTGCCACTAGGTGTCAGCATTGTCAAGGCAGTCTCCAAGCTGGGCTGGTCCCGGCCAGTTCTCTGCAGAGCAAGGGGCCTCGGAAGCGGGCATTTGAATCCAAAGCCTGGTCTCTTTCCATTGCTCGGCACTGGGTCTGGGTCCTCAGGGCTGGGCTTTAAAGCTGTTCTTACCGCAGAGTCTCCTGAGAAACAGTTAGGAAGCCTGAGTCCTATAAGATCGGGAAGGGCTGGTGGTCTCCAGGGATCTGGCCCCAAGTGGGTCTGTGGGCCTAGACCGGCCCCCCAGTCTGTCCCCCACCTCAGCAGAGCCCGGGGGGCCGGCAGTGAGCACGGAGCACCCAGGTGGCTCCGACCCTGATCTCCTCGTGAGTAATGACTTTGCCATTTTTTCCCCCGTAAATTAAACCTAATCTTGTGTTGACTCTGCTGAACAAGGAGAATAATGAAGAAGATTAAGATGAGATGGTATTCATTCTCCTCCAACAAGAGCCAATTCATTGTCAGTAGGATTAGTGCTCTGAGCCGGGAGCTGCTACCAACTCTGCAGACAGGGTGGAACCGGGCCGGGGGCTGGCTTCGAGGGCTTCAGCTGGCGTCTGTTGGTGATGCAGCAGGAAAGTCTTCAGTCAGATGTTAGGAAGAACTGCCTGGATGAGGGAAGGGACTGGCGCCAAGGAGGGGGATGTGAAGAGCGTGGAATCACCCACCCAGGTGACGTTTGTAAGTCATGGAGGGAGGCTCCATGGAAGTTCCTGGACCCCCACACATACCTGGCATTTGCTTCCTGAGGCCCTGGGCCACCTGGCCATGTCCATCCCAGGCCCCCTGGGACCCTCCACTGCCTTTCTGGGGTCTCCTCCCCAACCTGCTTCCCCTCCTCCCAGGAATCAGAGAGGCTAAGAGCGTGAGTTTGGAGACAGAAACACTCGGGCTTCACCTGGCTTTGTCCCTTGTCCTTATCTGCACAAATGGAACCTGGTTTAATGCTCCTAGTCACTAACGTGCCTGAAGTTGCCGGTGCCTGCCGGGTCTCTGAACACGTAGTGAGGCTGACTGTGTCCGGAGACTGCTGTGCGGCTGTTGCTGAGAGGCTGGGGGCGCTCACCTTTGCGGATCTCCTAAGCCATCTTGTCCGCTCCCTCCGGCAGCCCTCCTAGGGAGGCTGCGTTTTGTCATCCCAATTTATTGGAGGGGAAGCCAAGGCTCAGAGAGGTGGGCCTCTTGGTCGAGGTCCCAGAGCTGCAGCCTGCAGGGCTGGCTGGGACAGGGCCTCTGTCCGAGGGGCCCCAGCGCTTGTGCTTTCCCCATCTCCACGTCGCTTCGTGCACGTGGAAGGCGTTCGGCACGTGCTTGCCGAATGAACGGAACTCGCGGCAGGTGCGTTTCTGGTCCAGTAAGTCCCTGTTTCAGACTCTGCCACATCTTGATAACTCCCAGAAGTAAATGGATTGCGTGCGATTTGTGACATTCTTTTTGGTAATTCTTGGCAACTCAGCCATCTTACTACTACTATTATGAAAAATCCACCCTCCCATCCAGATCTCAGAGCTTGCTTCATTGACTTGGATTGATAAGGTTTTCTTATTTCCTGAGTGTGGCAGAAGTATCCCCAAAGTCCAGTTTTATAGTCCGTGATATCTCACACCTGCTGCGTGCCCGCCATGTGCTGGGTGTGTTCAAAGCGTCGTTTGCGTGGCTTTATCTAATCCCCCGAGCACCGTTATCGTTCCCATTATAGAGACCGAGGCGAAATTCAGGCTCAGGGAAGCCCCAGGTCGCACAGCGAAGGCTTTGCAAAGCTGGAATCCACCCCAGAGTCGGACCCCTCCCCACGGAGCGGGCTTCCCCAGGCGCTGTGGCGCTCGTGGGGGATTCTAGGCTGGGGGGTAGGGAGCTTGGTGGAGGGATGGGCTTCAGGGTCCAGTTGGAGCTGGTGGGGTTTTCTGTGTCCCACAGGCCATACATTTAGGCTCAGCCCCAGGGATAGACCCGTGGTTCGTATGTGAAAGGATTCAGCACTCAAGCATTTATGCAACGCCTTCTGTGTGCTAGCACCTTGCTTTCCTCTGAGGATACAAGGAACCAGTGAGGTCCTTGTCCCCTGGGAGCTCACAGACTGAATGGGGAGACAGATCTGGGTTCTCAGTTCCGACCCTCCCTGGCTGTGTGACCCTGGCCAAATCACTTAACCAGTCCATGCCTCAGTTTCCTGATCTGTAAAATGGGGACGATCATAGTACTTACCTCATAGGACTGTTATGAGAATCAAATGAATTAATAGAAGTTTGTTAAATAAATAAAGTGGAAAAGTCTGGCAACTACAGTCTGACGGTAAAAGGGCTGTGAGGGGAACGCCTGTTGTATTTTGGGAACCCAGAGGAGAGACATCTGACCTGGACTTGGTCAGGGAAGGCTTCCTGGAGGAGGCAGTGAGTGGACTCTTGACCTGAGGGACAGTGGGAGGGAGAACTGCTTCCCACGCCAGCTCTGAGCTTCCTGTGTCTTCAGTGGGAGCTGCGGTTCTAACTAGTCTTTTCCTGGGGCTTGTTGTCATAATTTATCAATGTGCTAAGAACCACAGTGGCATCTGGATTTGAATAGAAATCTCTGTCCTCAGGGACCCATGATTTAGGGGAGTGGGAGGGGAGGGTCCTGAGCCTTTTCCAAGACAGAAGAACAGGACCCCGGCTGCTGTGGGCAGCGTGTGGGCAGGTCTCCAGTGGGGTAGAGCCGCACAAAGACGAGGATGTCTTTGAAAAAAAAAGAAAAAGAAGGAAAAAAAAGGAAGAGGGAAGCAGGCAGGGAAAATGATTTTCTCGGCTGGCATTTCTCGGGGAATTAAATCTTGTTTTTTGTCACCACCGAGTGGAATAATCCAATATATTAAAGCAGAGCCCCCCCTCCCATTATTGCTGCGACTTTGACCTAACAGTCTCGGGTCTGCATCTGGAATCAGAGCATCCTGGGGAGGGAGAGAAGGAGGGAAGGCGGCGTCAGCCCCCCGGATCAATTACTCTCCTCTCAGACACCGGAGAGATGAATTATTCCCTGAAAAGCTGGCTCCTCATCCGATGGATTCTGCACTGCAGAGCTGGCAGAGTTAGACCGAATTGAACTTGGTCTTTGAGCCAGGTGGAGTGTGTGTGTTGCTGGGGGTGTCTAACAGCCATGGGGCTTTTGCCAGCCTCCTCCCAGTCCTCTGGGGTGGGGAGCAAGAGGTGGCCATCCTGCTTGCCCCGGGCCCCCAGCACTCAGGAGGGGCTAGATATTTGGTTCCCAGCCTGAGGCTCAGATAGGTGACGTTTCTTGTCTGAGGCCAAACAGTGAGCTGTTAGCCATGGCAACCTGTTACCTTTATGTCCCCGTCCTCTGGGTCCTGCTGAAAATGCTCCCCCGACAGGAAACCCCAGTTTGAACAAGTTGGGATTGGGAGCTTTCCACTCTGGAGCACTGGTTCTGCCCATCCATAGCTGTGTGACCTGGAACGAGTAGCTTAACCTCTCTGGGCCTCAATCTCCTGATCCAGAAAACAGGTTTGACTATAATCCTTGTACCACTTGCCACTCTGTGGGCTACAAATGACAGGAAGGCAATTCAAAGTGGTTTTATCCAAAAGCAGATTTTTTTGCTCATGTAATGGAGAAGTTCAGTATAGATTCATCTCAGGGTTCTTTCAGGTACCGCTGCATCCAGAGGCTCCAGCGCCATGTTGAGAACTTTCTCTCTGTCTCTCATCTCTATGTGGCTTCATCCCAGGCAGGCTCACTCCAGAAGGGATCGGCCACCCCCAGGCCTACGTCTTTCCCACATCAAGCCCAGTGGGTTCATGAGACAACCTCCGAGCCAGTTCCCGATGGCAAGGCCTGGCAGGGTCACCCAGTGACAGCCACATGGCCACGTGGCTGAGAGAAGGGGGCAGAGGATGTGGGGCTCGAGGAAGAGGGACTGGGTGCTGGGTCAGAAACCCAACACGGGTCCCAGCCTCATGGCCCTGAGCATGGACGGGTGGGTGGTATTCACCACGGTGCTGGCACAGGGCGAGCCCTCAGCCAACCACTGACAATGGCTGTCCCCACTGCTATTGAGGGGGATGCAGCGTCCTCCTGAGCAGGTGTGAAGGGCTCTCCCTGGACTCCCTCTACCTCCGTCTTGGCCTCCACTGCATCTGCTCCCCCAGCCCCGTCCCCAGGCTGGGTCCCCCGGGGAGGTGGGGCACACCTCACCCCACACAGCCTGGGAGCTGCAGAGGCTGCAGTTTCGCTAATGATCTGGGGAAGAGAGGAAGAAACCAGCCGGAGATGGAGCTATTTTAGCTGGAACCCTCCCCCTGGATTAGCAGGTTTTTCAGGGCTAATGAGCTGGGGCCAAGGGAGTTGCCAGGGGGAGGGGGAGGGGCCGCATCTGCTCCGGGCTCTGGTTCTGCAGGGGCTGGAGGTCTGGCCAGTGAGAGGGGAGAGGGGGCCTGGGGAGGGGGCGATGGGGGACTCTGCCCCCAGCTCGCTGGCTCAGCCCACAGAGGCACTGCTCACTCCACGGCCCCCGCTCTCCTCATGCAGGAAATGTCCCCGGTGGCCGAGACGAGTTTGCCAAGCTTTATTATCTCCAGCCTGTGCTGTGGAAACCTGGGTATCTGGCTTATTTTTCCCCAAATATAAAGGCATGTTATAATATTGAGGTTGTCTTTTTATATTACACTCCACCCCGCAAATCCAGAGAGATGCCGCTTCTCTCTGCACTGTGCTTGAACGTTTGCCCCCAGGGATCAAGAAGGAGGAGGAAGAAGAGGGAGAAAGGAGAGTGTCTGGTTTCACACTCGCTGCTGAGCACCTTCGGTTCTGTCTTAGGGGCTTTCCCTTCGTGCGCCCTGCGCTGCCCCTGCCCAGGTGCCGACGAGGGCACCAGGGCTGTGTTGGGGGAGGAATGAACACGGGTCTCTCCGGAGCCTTCTCCGGGGCCCTGCGCCTTGGCTCTGGGATCAGGCTGAGGGCATGGGCTGTGCGGAGGGGAGGGGCTGGGAGAAGAACCCACACTGGGGACAGAGTGCAGGTGTCGTTGGAGGGCTCTGGAGCCAGGCAGGAAATGAAGTAGTAAGTGGCAGAGCCAGCAGAGACATGGCTTCAGGGGAGGGGGGTGGGTGTCCCCTGGTGCCTGATCCGACTGCCTAGCCCCTGCCCACCAGGGAACGTGGGACCTGCGGAGACAGAATCCCCAGGAGTTGGGATTCTGAGAGCTAGCAGAGCTAGAAGTGCCCACTGAGGCCTGGGTGTAGAGCGGCCAGCTCCGTGTCTTCCTGGCTGTGTGACTCTGGGACAGGCTTCGGGCCTCTCTCAGCGTCAGCTCCTCCTCTGTGAAATGGGGATAAGGATTGGCCCTACCTCGCTGGGCAGTCACAAGAGTGAAATTGGACGCCAAGTGTGAAGCACTCAGCACAGCCCTTGGCACAGTCAGTGCTCAGAACAAATATTAGATTTTATTAGCATTTACCCTTAAAATGCAGAGGCTGCTCCATGGAAGAGGGGTGTGGGCAAGAGGCCCTGAGACGGACAGGCAGCAGGGGTGTCCAGGGTTTCCTCCTGTGGCCCACAGAGCTTTGGGTGGGAGGCCAGCAGGGCCAAGCCCTTGGCCATGCTTTGTCTGTCCCCAGACCCAGGACCTGCAGGAAAGGGACTCAGGAGGGACCCTCTTACCACCTCTTGGAAATTTGAGGGAGTGTTTCCACTTTGGACAAGGGCAGTGGGGGAAGGCAGGAGGGGCACATCAGAGGAGGGAGGAGGAGGGAGAGGCTGGAGGGAGGGAGAGGAGCGGCAGAGCTGGGGGAGCTTTGGGGGGATGACCCCCTCCCATCTTTCCCTGAACCCTCCATGAAGATACAGTGTCTCTTCTAAGGGTGGTCCCGACTCCTTCTTTCTTGGCGTTCTTAGTGGCCCCTGCACTTTACCTCCTTCTTCCTCCCTGCCCCCCACTGCTCTGTGTCTCAGGTCCTTGCCATGACGACCCCCAGCAGCTCTTGCCTCTGCGCCCCTCATCACAGCTCTCCCAGTCCCCCCTCAGCCGCTTCATTCCCAGGGAGGAGGAGGCAGGAGAGGGGAGGCTTGACCTGGAGCAGGGCAGACTGATGGGCTTAGGAGGGGTGGCCCCTGGTGCAGAGTGGAGGCTGGGCAGGAGGGATTGGAAAGGTCCTCCCTCCAGGGAGCCCTTCCAGAATTCCCTCAGCCCTCTCTCACCGCCCCCACCTCCCAGCCACTGGTTGGGCGGTGGCTGTGGCTGGAAAAAGCGCAGCGGTGCCTACCTTCACATCTGCTTTCTGCCAGTAGCACGCTGGGTGGCCTCGGGCAACTTATTTACCTCTCTTAGTCTCAATTAAATTTTTTTTCTCTTAAATGGATATGTAATGTCTACGCCACAGGGTTAAGTTAATTCTGTGTAAAACTTTAGGCACACACCAGGTACTCACTAAAGACTTTGGTATTGATCTGGCTTTGAGGTGTGCAGAGTGGGGGTCACGGCGCTTCCTGGGTGCAGGAAGGTGGCAGGGAGGGGGAGCCTCGCTGGTCACACCTGCTCCGAAGGTTTGGAGAACAGGGGGCAGAGGCTCGAATTAGAAATGCTGGAAAGGTCAGCAAGAGGGCGAAAGGAGGTGAGTTGCCTGGGGAGACGGTGCAGCAGCCTTACCTGGGCCAGGGGCACCCAGTCCTGAAGCACCACAGGGCCCTTTTCACTTGCAGGTGTGCAGGGGTGGGGGTGGCGCACACACCATTTGCCTTCTCCAGTCAGGCCGGAATCCCTGGAGCTGCAGTTTCAAGCCCCGCATTTTCGCTCTGAGCGGGCATTGGCTCCCCTTGTCTCCCCCAGCTCCCCTTCCCTCCTGAGGCAGGTGGCCTGGGGCACGAGAACAAGGAGAATGGCGTGTCTTGAGCCCAGAGTGCAGGTCCACATGCTGCCGCTTTCCCCCGGGGCGGCCTTGGGCAAGTCAGTTCTCCTCTGTGAGCCTCAGCTTCCTTCCCTGGGAAATGGGATAGTCGTATTTGCTGCATGGGGCTGCTGCAAGGTTGCCAGATTCAAAGAGTTTCCTCGCTGGTCAAACCCTCCGCTGACGCTCCGAGCATGCTCCAAACATACGGACTCGGAGATACTGCTTTAACCGGATTCCGGCTGCAGCCTCATGCCCCCACCCCAGCCCCAATTTCTCTGGGAGGACGTTCACTCAGTTGGCTAGCCCTGCGGGTGGGCTGGGGCTCTAGACCGGACCTGACACGCTGGGTGATTCCTGGTTTCCTCTGGGCCTTTTTAGCCAGACTATAATGTGAAGCGGACAATCCCTGCCTTCTCTTTCCCTTAGTGGCACTTCTGCTTAGCTGAAGGTGAGGGGTTTCATGTGAAAAAATGGGCTGGAGGTCAGGGACCAGTGATGCTTTCCCTTTGGGTGCCTCTGCCCCTGGGTTTTAGTCACTTTGGGATGTGGGGAGGCAGAACCTTAGGGACAAATTTGAGCCATTGCTACTCAGGTCACCTGCAGTGGCTGCCTTGGGTGGGGTGAGATCTTAGAGTGAGCTGGCCGGGTTGGAGGAGGGAGATGACCCATCTAGAGCCCAGACCAAGAGATGGGTGTGCTTCAGCACCGCGGACAGCACCCCGCCAGCCTCTGAGACCTAGAGACCGGAGGAGCAGAAATCCTGAATGGGAGAGCCCCAGGTTGACAGGGGTGACCCAGTCCCTGCCCTCAGGGAAGGAGAGAGGGGAGGCACAGGGGTTGTCAGCCAGCACCGGTGCTGGGCACTTTCATACATCATCCCGTCTCAGCCTCATCTTTATTCTCAATTTACAGCGGAAAGAACTGAGGCTGAGCAAGGTTAAACGGGTTGCCCCAGGTCACGCAGCTAGTTAGTGGCGGAGTGTGGACTTTGGTCCAGGTTTATCTGGCTCCAGCACCTCCATCTTGCTGTTTCTGCAGTCAGACTAGAGAGGCACGGCCTTGGAACACTTGTGGCGATCGTGACCTCAAAGCTGCTGGCATTCGTAGCTGGGAGGCCGGATCTGCGTTTGCGGGTTTGGTTTTGTGAGTGCCTCTGGGTGCGCACGAGGCTGAGTTTAGTGGAGCGTGACTGTTTACAGGGGGCCGTGTGCATCCCCGTGGGAGCCAGACGAGGAGAGCTGGTGTCGCATCTTGAAGACCCTCCCTCCTCCCGACTCCTGGAAGGAGACCTAGAATTCACTGCTGGCCTTTTTTTTAAGCACTTAAAGAACAGACCAGAACTGATAGCTAAATTGAACCTGCTGAGAGCTCCTGTTTAATTGAAAATGCCATCTGTAATTTAAATGTCAGAATCGGGATGGTTATTACAGGCGCCTTGAAGACTGGGGCTCATTTCATAGTTTCAAAACAGACCAGGAAAAGCAGCAAATGGACCATGGCCTGCAGCATCGTGGAGCGATTAATAACCTCTGGTCCCGCTGAGCGCTGGCTCCCACTGCCGTCCCCACAGAGGGAGTCTGGGAGCTGGGATCTTGGGGCTTGGGCTCCAGGACTCTGCCTCCTGCCTCGCCCCTCCACACCTCTGCACCATCCCCCACCCAACTGCAGGGCAACCTTTGCAAAGGGCAAGACTCATCTGGTCCTCTTCAGGGTCTCCCTGGCCCTGCTGGAGTGAAATCCTAACCTCTTAGCCTGGCATTCAAGGCCTCTGGAAGGCAAGGCCCTGCCTCCCTCTCCAGCTTCGGCTCCTGATGCTGCCTGCTGCAGACACCCAGAATGCCCCTAGGCCTTTGCGCAGGCCGAGTCCTCTGCTTGGAAAGCCATGGCTTTTCTTATCCACCTGGTGAGCACCACTTATCACTCATGACTCAGCCCTAGTGTCACCACTTCCAGGAAGCCTTCCCTGAGTGCCGCAGGCCTCTCCAAAGCACTGACCCAGGCCAGGTGAAGGGCTCCCTTCTTGGTCTCCCACTGTCCCTTGCTTATCTCCATAGCTGACTTCCCATGGGACTGTCTCTTCCCTACTCTCTGTATTCTGTGAGCTCCTCGAGGTTCTTCTGAGACCCAGTCCTCTGCCCTGAGCAGTGACAAAAACTAACATTTATTGAGCACTTGCTGAGACTTGGACGGAGGCCGTCTGCCTCGAGAGGCCAGGCTCTTAACCTCTCTGCTGTAACGCCTCCTCCAGGGCCCTCAGCTTGGAGAATGGCAGTTCACTGAGCACATAAAGGGCTTGTCTGGTCACTACCCAGGGAGGAGATGCCATAACCAAGGGATTAGGCATAAACTACAAAAGGAGTTAAGCCGGCCGTCGAGATGAACTTCCTGTTCCTGGAACCAGGTCCTGGCACTGCCCTGTTGCACAAGGAGCTTTTAAGAGGGGGTCCCTTTGCGCCAAGCTGCCCGGGCTTCAAGGGGGAAGTCTTTGTCCCCTCTTCCATCCCTCCTTAGGCAACTCTCTGCCTGCCCCGTGCTCTGCCTGTGATCCCCCAGTTGCACGTCATGAGGCAGTGGGGTACAGCTGGACAACCACAGTTGGTGCCCCAGCTTTGCTGCTGACAGCCACGGGCCCTTGGCAGGACATTTCAGCTCTCTGACCTCGCTGTCTCCATCTCTGAAATGGGCTCACAATAACACCTAACTCAGAGTGTTGAGGATTAAGTGAGATCATGGAGGTACAGTGCTTAGTAGAGGCACATAGCAAAGGCCTAATGTATGATAGCTGTAATGTTCATTCATTCATTCATTCATTCTTTCCTTCTCAGCCCATGTCCAGGGGTAAGAGACTGTGCCTACTCTGATCCTGGGCCCCCAACTTCCAGCTTCGGGGCATTTTAAATTGCTCAGTGAAAAGAGAGCTTCCAAGATCACCCTCTGTTCCATGTCTGGTGCTGCACCCCTCACGCTCTCAGCGTGGCCCTGGTCTCCCCGCTGCCCCGCCCCACAGCCCGTCTTCGTGTTTTGTGTGGCCTCTGCCCTGCTGCATCCTTGACCTTCTCTTCTCTGGGGTTGTCGTGCAGCCATTTATTCCCTGAGCCAGGAGAAAAACAGAGAAGCTCACCCCTAATTAGATGGGTTTCTGTCTCCCCAGGTCTTCACTTCTTGCGTGTTCTCAACTTGTTAGAGGAAATCGTATATCGACATTGGTATTGATTTGCATAATTTAGATATAATTAGGAGAAAGATTTGCCGGAGTGGGAGGCAGCGGGCTTGGTGCTCCTGTATCTTGCTGACCTTGGGGAGAGCTTGGAACTGGGCCTTTAATTCTTACGAAGTTCATGGCTCCTGTTCTCCGCACAGCCCTGTAGGCGCTGGTCCCAGAACTTTACTCCTGCGTGAGGGTTCAAGGCAACAGGAAAGCCCTCTTGCCCCCAGAGTGTCTCCTTGCCTGCCCCAGCACCTGGATTTCTGACCACGAGGCTGTCCCCGGGAACCTTCCAGGGACGTGGGAAGACATCGTGCTGTTCTGGAGGTCAGCGGACACAGGGGTCAGCTTCCAAGGATGCCCACCATCTGGAGTGGGGAAGAGGACTTCAGAGGAGTGTCATCTTGACAGGAGGAGGAAGGGAAGAAAAACCAAGCAGCGCTTGAAGCAAGAAATTAGTCTGGCCCAGTGACTTATATTGCTGCTGTGATGAAAAGGGGTGGTGTGTCCTTGGGAAGATTAGGAACATAACGAGGCAGAGAAATAGATGAAAAATGCACACCCAAGCCCGTTCTGTTCTGTAGCCGTTTCTTCATGCCTTTATTTATCCATCTATTTAGTCAACAAGTATTTATTGAGGCGCTATTACATGCCAGGCAAATAGTGAAGAGTAAGGTGTTCACACTGGGAAAGCCGATGTGATCTTGTATCACCGTCACTGGTGAACTTGGTTCCCACCCACCCGGCCTAGGAGGGAGGATCTGGGGCCGGGGCACAGGCTCTGGGGGACCAGTGCCCACAAGACCATTTGGTGCCCCCTCTGAGTTGTGCCTCTGTGTTTCTCCTGCAAGCTGGTTCTGTCTCAGGAAGGCCATTGACAGCACGAAGGTGGGGACATTCCCGCTCACTGTGACCACACTGGGGGTGGCGGAGTGAGGGGCACTTCACAGGAAGCAGGAAGATGGGGGATTCTGCCCCACTCCTGCCCAGTATGACCCTCCCACTCCCTCGCAGCTCTGCAGAGTGGCTGTCACCAGGAGCCACATCCAGTTTCCCCAGGGAGCCATCTCCAGGTCACTGATGTACTCGTTAGCTGTCACCACGGGCACTGAATAATCAGGCCTCTTCCCGCGGAAAGGATATTAGAGGCTGCGGTGGGAAGGGCTAGGGCAGCGTGATATTTATTTCCCAGGCATTTGTTGCCATGAATCACAGGGCTGTCTCCAACCCGCTCTCGAACGGCACCGCTGGCCATCGGCAGGCCCCAAGACACTCTCCCAGTGTCCCCGGGGGCGGCTGCCTGGAGATCATTCCAGAGCCCGGCCCACAACTCAGGCCACCTGACAGGGACATGCGTGGGCACGTCTGCGTGCTGGGGATGCTGAGAGAGGGGAGGGGGCAACCACCCTCCGTTTGGAGAGGATGCTGTGATTCATTCATTCGTTCACTCGGCAAACATTTATTGAACAGCTGCTGTTTCCTGCTGTGCGCCGGGCTGGGGGCTGGGCACGCAGGGTGCACCGGCCAAGCCCGTCCCTGTGCTGGGAGCTTAAGCAGTGTTTCCAGCTCTCTGCTGCCATCCAGCAGGCGAAGCTGCTCTGAGCGCTGGCTGGGGGTGGGAATAGATTCCTACCTTCTGTGTCCTGCCCCCTCTCCCACCCCACCTCCACCCACCCCACCTCTGCCCAGAGGGTTAAACAAGATTTTCACTCCCTAAATGCTCCAGGGACATTCCAGCTGTGTCCCAGGACTCCCGTGCTTTCCTTGGGTGGAGAAGGAAACCTTCACTTTGTCAGCACCAGCTTTTGCCAGGCCCCTCGCCGCGGTTACCTGCATCATCTCATCCGATCCCACTTCTGAAAGGGCAGTGCAGGGAAGGCAGTGGTGAGCTGGGCGGACTCGCACCGGCCTGCGCCTCCTCTCCGCTTGCCTTCTGTGACCGCACGTTAGTAGTTTGAGGTTGGCCAGGGTGGGAGCATTTACACCATGGAAACCGGCCGATGCTGCCATTCAGGCCTTTCCCCTTTGGAGAGCTGCCTGTTCGGCACCTCCAGCCACCACTGCGCCTGCACGCGGGGACTGATGCTCCTCTCTGGAGCAGCAGCAAAGGACGGTTGGTTGTATTGGAGCAGCAGAGGATGCCCCTCCTGCCAGTAAGCGGCTGCTTCGTTCTGGAAGAACTGAGGAAGAGTCAGATTAATTCCCCTTGAGGAGTCAGGAGTTTTAAGTCTGTTTGGCCACTTTTTAACATCACAGGTTGTTTTAAGAATCAAATGTGGCTCCCTGCCACCACTACCCGCCCCCTGCCCACACCGCGCAGGTAAATTATGAAGTGAAGACTTTGTTACTAATCGAGGTCTCGCTCAAGGCTAACGAGGGCTATTATCGGGGTGAGCGATGTGTTTCGCCGGGCTCCGGGAAAGAGGCAGGAACCTGGCCGGGGCTGGCGAGGCCAGGGCCAGGGCCTCTGAGGAGTCCTCTCCTCAGAGATCGATGCAGACCTTCCTTGAGAATACACTCTTTATGTGGCTGGTGGGTTTTTTCTTCCCTCATCCTTTTGATACCAGCTCAAATGTCACCTCCTCTAGGAGACTCTGACCATCCTATCTATGGTGCATTTCTCTGCCCCCATGAGTCTCTCTTTTAGTTTATTTTCTGTTGATTTGTTTCTTTGTCTATTTCTTTTTTTCTTTTTTTAAGGGTGGGGGATTGTGAGGAGGGGTGCTCGGTTGCCTTGTTTGTTTTTGTTGAGACAGAGTCTCACTCTATTGCCTTGGGTAGAGTGCAGTGGCATCATTGTAGCTCACTGCAGCCTTCAACTCCTCGACTCAAGCGATCCTCCTACCTCAGCTTCCCGGGTGGCTGGACTACAGGCATGCGCCACCGCATCTGGCTAATTTTTCTATTTTTTGTAGAGATGGGGTCTCACTCTTGCTCAGGCTGGTTTTCATCTCCTAGCCTCAGGCGATCCTCCTACCTTGGCCTCCCAGAGTGCTAGGATTACCAGTGAGAGCCACTGCTCCCAGCCCTGCAATTTGCAATTTCTCACGCTGCTTGTTCATCATCTCCTCCCCGTGGCCTCCTGATGTCTGTTCTGGGCAAGACTTCACTCCTGGCAGATTTTCCCCTGACGCGCTATACCCATCAGAAAGCCAGCGTCAGCGTTAGGTCCCCGGACTTGGAGCCAGAGCCCTGACTTTGCATCCTGGTTTTGGAGCCCACTAGCTGTGGGGCCACAGGGAGGGAACAGAAAGGACAGCCTGGAACAGAAGCTGTGGAGCAAATGGCGCCCACTTCCTGCTGGCCCCAATCCAGCCCCCTGGAGTTCCATTCTCCAAGGGACACTTTTTTCTTTTTTTTTTTTTTGAGACAGAGTCTCGCTCTGTTGCCAGGGCTAGAGTGCCGTGGCGTCAGCCTGGCTCACAGCAACCTCAAACTCCTGGGCTCAAGCAATCCTTCTGCCTCAGCCTCCCGGGTAGCTGGGACTACAGGCATGCGCCATCATGCCCGGCTAGTTTTTTCTATATATTTAGTTGTCTGATTAATTTCCTTCTATTTTTAGTAGAGATGGGGTCTCGCTCTTGCTCAGGCTGGTCTCGAACTCCTGAGCTCAAACAATCCACCCGTCTCGGCCTCCCAGAGAGCTAGGATTACAGGCGTGAGCCACCGCGCCCGGCCCAAGGGACACTTTTCTAAACACTCTAAGGTCTTCCTTGCCTTAAAAAAATTAACTTTTGATACTATAAAAAGAATGCTTTCCACTAGAGAAAATCTGGAAAATGCAGAAGAATGTTGAGACAAAATGAAAGTCATCTTTTAGACAAGAGAGAACTGTGCTGACTTTACTGCTTTTCTTTCCTGAATTAGCCCTGCCCACCTGAGCCCAGGAACTGCCTCCTCCAGTAATTATAAGGAGCATTAAAACTGCCTCCCGGACCAAGTTATTGCTTCCAAGAATAATAGTCTCTGTTACTACAAGAAACTAATTAACAGCATGCAATGAGGGGGAAAAATTCAATTAATTAGTGGCTTAATAAGTGCTCACGACAACTCTGGGCTTGGCTTGGGCATTGGGGTGGGAGGGATGGAGACCCCCAGAGGGCTGGGGTGGGGGGCTGAAGAGGTAGGGCGAGCAGAGGCCTGGGGCTGGGTGGGGTCCTGCAGGGGCGTCCTTCAGCTAGTGCTGTCCCAGTGTGGTGGCTCGGCGCCGTAGGGAAGTGAGGACAGACTTGCTTTTCTCTGTCCTGTGGGCTTCTCCCTCACAGCCCCCACCCACTCCACCCCTGGAATCCCCCCAGCTCCCAGCCAGAAGCTTGGAGTCAGCCGTGACTTTGCCCCTCCCCAAGCCCACCTCCAGCCTGTCACAGTCTGTGGCTGCCACCTGCTCGGTGGCTCTCCACACTTCTCCTTCCTCACTCTCCCCACTGCCCCGATCGTCCCCTGCCCTCGCTGGGACTCCTGCAGTGACCTGCCCAGCGTCCACCCCTCTCCTCCAGCCCACCCACCTGCCAGCCGCTGTCATCTAAGCCTGGCACTGCCCCGCTCACCACTGGGGAATCGGACGAAACCATGTCTGTGCCCCTGACACCACACCTGCTTCGGGCCATTTCAATGAGGCCAGTGTGCATTTGCCACACTCTGGTGGCCCTCAAGGCGTAGGGGCCTTGTCCCTTCCGAGGCCCTGAGAGGGGCCCTAGCGCTGGGTCCACATGGTCGTGTGTGTTTGTAAAATTTGCAAATGTCACCCATGAAGACCGCTGTCCACGCAGACTTCTCCACCTTCACCCCGCCGTCAGGTCGGGGGCACTAGGGGGACCGTGGCAGTTTTCAAGTCCATCTAAGGCAGAGTTGAGCGGGGGATTCATTTTGTTCGGGTTCAACAGGATAATGTATGTGGGTCATAGTCCCTGAGTCTATTTAGGGAGCGCTCCTACCAGCCGCCCGTGACTTGCTCGAGGCCAGGACATGAAGACGCAGGGCCAGGGGTCGATGCACGAGGTGATCCCGTCCTACGGTGCTCAGGGCAGAAGGCGCGATGTGTATGGACCAGGAAGCTGGTCACCAGATATGGACGCTTTCGAGTGGAGGATTTGGTTCCCATGAAGCTTTCCTCGAAACGGGAGCTCTCCTTTGAGGAATGTACGTGAGGATGCGTCATGGACAAGCACACGTGTGTGATATGTAATTTTTTTCAGTGGTAATCATGTAAAATGGGATCGATCAGAATTCCCGTATGCGTAGGTGTATCAGCCTCCTACTGCGGCTGTGACAGACACGGGTAGGGGCTCGGACAATGCGAACGTGTTCACTTGCAGCTCTGCAGGTCCGAAGTCCAAAATGGGTCTCCCCGGGCTGACACCAAGGCGTCAGCAGGGCTGCGTTTCTTGCTGGAGGCTTTAAAGGGAAAATTCATTTCCTTGCCTTCTCTAGCTCCTAGCGGCCACCTGCATTCCTTGGCTTGGGGCCCCGACCTCCGTCTACACTGGGCTGAGTCCCTCTCGCGCTGCCGTCTCTCTGGTCCTCCCTCCTCTCTCACGCTTCCGCTTTTAAGGACCCACACTTGGGATGACTCTGGGCCAGCTGGGTGATCCAGGAGAATCTTCCTATTTTAAGGTCAGTTTATTTGCAGCCTTCATTCCCCTGTGCCGTGTCACCCAACAGACTCACACGTGCCGGGCAGTAGGGTAGGGTGTGGACTTCCTGGGGCAGCATTACTCCACCAGCCACAGCAGGGCACAAACCCAGAGCAGCTTTACCGACAAAAATTGCGTCCGCGCGTGAAGCCAAGTGTTTCGTGCATTTTGTGTAACAAAATATGTTTATTATACATGTATGTAGATGTGTCGTGTATACGCGTGTGTGTGTGTGTGTCTCACGCCACCGTGCTGGAGGAATTATCTATCCTCTATCTCTCTCTCTAGAAAATAATATTACAAAATCTTGACATTTGAAGAGGGAATCCAAGAGTACGCAGCCAAAAATGTAAGAAAAAAAATTATAGAAGTGTGTTAGGCAGTTAATAAAAATATTTTTTTCTGTATTTTGTGGTATTTGTCAGCTTTAAAAAAATGTATCATCAGGCTGGGCATGGTGGCACACGTCTATAATCCCAGCACTCTGGGAGGCCGAGGCAGGAGGATTGCTTGAGCCCAGGAGTGTGAGGTTGTAGTGAGCTAGGATGACACCACCACACTCTAGCCTGGGCGACAGAGTGAGACCTTGTCTCAATAACAACAAAAAAGTGTCATGGGCCAGGCGCGGTGGCTCACGCCTGTGGTCCTGGCACTCTGGGAGGCCGAGGCAGGTGGATCGCTCAAGGTCAGGAGTTCGAGACCAACCTGAGCAAGAGCGAGACCCCATCTCTGCTGAAGATGGAAGGAAATTATTTGGACAACTAAAAATCTATATAGAAAAAATTAGCCGGGCATGGTGGCGCATGTCTGTGGTCCCAGCTACTCGGGAGGCTGAGGCAGGAGGATCGCTTGAGCCCGGGAGTTTGAGGTTGCTGTGAGCTAGGCTGACGCCACGGCACTCTAGCACAGGCAACAGAGTGCGACTCTCTCTCAAAAAAAAAAAACTGTCATGTAACACTTTTCCACTGTAAATAAGCATGAACTTTTATGCCGAATTTTGCATTCTTTTTTTAAGCCCTCTCCCCCAACCCAAGTTGTGTAAACTTCAGGCCGCACAAAATGAGGACCCTCTGCAGCTCCCACCAGGGCCTTCGCGCGCACTCCCCCTGTGCTGAGAGTCTCTGCGGCCCCCTTACCCTTTTCTCTTGGCTTATCCTTCAGATTTCGGCTCCAGCCTTTGGTTCTTCATGAAAATCTCTCACCACGTGCCTCCTTCCCCGACTTGGTTGGGTCTCCTTTGTGGCCCCTCGGCCATTACAATCCGTTATTCATGGATGTATGTCTGTCTCCCGTTGGAACGTCAGCGGCACGACCTCGCTGCTGCCTCGCTGCTCACTGCTCCCCAGTGATGAGCGTGGAGTCTGGCGCACGCCGGCACCCCACAAAAACGCAGAGTGAGAGAACGTGCAAAGGGGGGCTGGGTGGTGCGCTCGGGGTGGCAGGGAGGGAGGGAGAATGTTCCTGGACACACGTGCCTGTCCAAGGTCTTGTTGCTCGCATGTGCTGGAGCTGGGATTCAAACCCAGAACTTTCCTGTGTCAAATATGCCTTTTCTACCACCCCATACATGTGAGGCCAAAGGCCATCTGATGGATGCCCAGGTGATGGGTGGCAGAGGTGTGTGCCAGCAAATCCTAAGGCAGGAAGTTGGTAAAGAGCCAGGCTGGATTAAATCGAGGGGTGATAAAGAGCCACTGCTGGTTCTGGAGCACTGCTGGCTGTCGTGGCCCGCCCTTGTGGGACTGTGCTCTGGAGAAGGGTCCCCTGACCTGGCCCTAGCCAGTTTGGGCTGGCAGCTGAGCCTGCAGCCTGCCTGGTAGCAGTGACCTGTCTTCCTTCAGTCCCTCCATTATGCCTATCAAAGCCAGCTGCTGTGGGCCAACCATTTCCAGAGGGAGGCCGAGAAGGCGTTTATTGAATTTATGATTTTAATTTATGACAATTGTAATCCCATTATGGCTTCCCTTTTGTCTGCAGCCTGCGCAGCAGTGAAGTTTAATTACGGCCAAGCAAGATCTCCCCTACTCAGGGGACCTTTCCTGCCAGTCCTGGTGGCCCTTCTGGGTTGCTGGCGGGAGTTTCGTGGTGGGGAAGGAGCGGCTCCCTGGTCCCCGGAGCGGCGAGCTGCCGCAGCACTTCCTGCGGTTGGCAGCTGCACCTCGCAGGATGCAGGACGGGTGGCGATGCCTCGTGAGTGACAATTAGCACTGCAGCATGCGGCTGTGCTGGGCGAGCAGTGCACAACATGCACAGCTGTACGGACAGCCTTGGGGGTCTCCAGAGACAGAGTGCTGGGAGTAGGAGGGAGGGGGCGCTGGGGGACCCGCCAGGCTGTGTGTATCAAAGGCTCTGAGAGAATGACTGTCTTGGGGTGGGTCCGAGACTCCACTGCCCACCTCAGAAAAGGGGACGTCTCTCAGGCGGTCAGGGTTCCCAGAGGGAGGTCCAAGCAGGGGGAATGGTCACAGGGTGGAGAGAAAAACATGGTAAGACAGAGATCGGGGTCAGGTACCGATCCCAGCTTTGCCAGAAGTCACCGTGACCCCTTGGGTCACACTTACCCTCTCTGGGATGCTTCTTCTTCAGCTGGGAAATTAGGGGCAGAATCCATGCCCCACCTAGGCCCGGAGGGGGCGTGTAGCTGGGGCAGTGTGACATGGAGGAGGCAGAATGGCGGGCTGGAATATCGGGCGGGGGCCTTAGGGGCAACACTGGGCCAGGCGAGCTGAGGGGCCCAGACCTGATCCCAGAGCTCAGGGACTGACGGAGGAGCCGGGAATGATGGGAGGGAAAACAGTCTTGGTCCTTGGAAGCGAGAGCAGCCTTAAGCGTTGCAAAGAGAGACCCAGCGTCCTGCCTCAGCTCCTTCATCCGTACAATGGGCACGAGAACAACATCAGCCCTGCTTCCCGCACAGACAGGAGCAGGCACGGAGGCCTTGCTGGGGGACAGGACTTGATGACCACTAGGGGCGTGGCCAGGGGGAGCAGCATTTCCTGGCTCTCTGAGCATCGGTGTCCTCATCTGTCACTGATGGGTCAGAACCAGACGACCTCCAAGGGTCCTTTCAGCTCAGACGTTTGTGGAGCTGATGACTAAGCAGGGAAGGCTTCCTGGAGGAGCTGGTCTGAGGAAGAGGCAGGGTGGAGCTTTTTGTAGATCTGCAGGCCCCGAATCTTGATTCCTTAAGATCCAGATGGGAGTGGAGGAAGCATGGTTTGGGGGCGGCAGTGTGGTGTAGGGACTGCAAACTCAGACACCCATGGGGCCAGAGCAAGTGATTTAAATGAGCCAGGCAGACGGGTATAATACAATAGCAGGTGGTGGGGCCTGTGGCAAATTGGAATGGCATGCTCCACCCACGGGGGCAGCCCCTTCTCTGCTCCAGTGATCATTGCCGTGGGAGCGTGCTGATCTTGGGTTGTCAGAATGTCTCGGTCTTTGCCAGTGTCCCCGTCTGTAAAATGGGCACAGTAATAATACCCGTCTCACTGATTTGGTGTGAGGACTAGATGAGCTAAGAAACGCAAAGTGCTTAGAACAGTGCCGGCGTGGGGGAAGCAGCGATCACCTGCGCCGACAATGACTGCAAGTGGTGTCGCTCTGTCTGCACGAGAGACCACACGTCTTCCTTCCCCGGCCCCCAACACATGCCTGGTGGGAAGCTGGGGAGCGCCTCATCATCGGGGTCCGGTTGTCTGGGGTCTTCGGAGCAGCGGGCCGCCCTGGCTGCCTGGGGGCTTGTCTCGCGTGGCCGCTGCAGATGAGGAATGTTCGCGACGCGGGGAGGAAGCACGGCCGGAAATGCCGCCGCGAACAGAACCCCGCAAGTCACGTGAAATCACCTCGTGAGGGTGTGTTCTATGTTGGGAGGTTATGCTGAGCCTGGGACACGCACGTTTGCAGGAAGGATTTGCCAGGTTTCGCTGGGCTGGGAGAGCGCAACCGAGGAGCTTGGGGAGAGGGAGGGTCACGTGGGCAGCTGTGGCAACAACGCCCGTTGGAGAAGGGGCCTAATTGTGAACCTCAAAGAGATTCCCATCCGTGTCCAAGGACGAGGCGGGAGAAATTAGGAGCGGGAGCGACAGGGAAATTGTCTAGCCGGTGCTCTACACCGCATGCATTCTTAATTCAGCCAGCACTGGCGGAAAGAGAGGGTGCACACGTGTGTACGTACATACATGTGCGTGCGTGTGTCATGTGCTTGTCTACCCGCTGCTCCATGCATTTAAAGGCAGTGGGCTCACGGGCAAGTTTCCTGCCGTCTCTGGGACCTGGCTAACCCTCCAGGGTCAGCAGGGCCCTGGTGTCAAAGTATCGGAGCGCAGCAAATAAAAGACATGATTAATGGAGAGGCGTTGCTTGCCCAGTCAGGGTCACAACGCGTAGGAGCGGAGGAACTCAGAGGTTCTGGCTGTCAGTCCGGTGCGTTTCCCTCTGGCTGGCTGTCTTCAGGTGGCTTCTCCCAAGACTCCATGCCTTCCTCATGGACCGACACACGCGTCACCAGTGCAGGGGGTGGAGGGTCTCCCTAGAAAGTCACAGAGGGAAGAGGCTGAGGGCAACTAAATTTCCTGCCCGCCCTCCCACCCCGCTTTTTGCCTCCGAACAAATCTGCCCAGAACCTCTCTGTTAGTCAGCACTCTTTCGGTTGCTAAAGACAGAAACCCCACCTTAAACTAATTTAAGCCAAAAAGTGAGTTTATCAGCTCAAATACCTGAGTGTTCAGGCTTGTGCAGCTTCAGGCAAGGTTAGATCCAGGAGCCCAAATGCTATTCTCAGGACGCCATTTTCTATATTTTGAGTCTGCTTCCTTGTGGGTGTTCTCCAAGTGTTAGGGAAAAAGGGCATTGGTAGCTCCCAGTCTCACCCCTACAACTTGCTCCCCAAAAGGAAGAGAGATCTTCCCTGCCAGGGTTAAAATATTGAATCTCAGGAGAGACTCTGATTGGTCTTCTTGGGTCAGATGTTCGTGCCTGAGCCAATCAGTGTGATCGGGGGCTGAGAGCTCTGTGCAGCCTGGCCTAGCCTCACACCCACGCACAGCATGTGTTCCTATGAATGGGCTGTGGGGAGCATTGTGACTAAGCCACACCAGGACCTCGTGGAATGGGGGAGAGATGAGCAGAAACAGGTGGCATCTGTCCCTAATTCAATGCTCTCCATTCCTGTGTCACAAGTTTCCATGAAGGTCTTGCTCTGTGCTAAGCATGACCTCCTGCCCTGAGCTAGAAGGACTTTCTTGCAATCCCCCAAGAAGTCTTAACAGAAGGGTAAGCATTCTGGCCTGGGAGCCAGGACACCTGGATTCAGGTCATATCCCTGTCACTGAGTCACTCTGTGGCTGAGGACAAGCCCTGTGAGCCTCGGTGTTCCCATCTGTACAATGGGTGGGCTAGGCTAGAAGGTCCTTAAACTGCCCCTAAGTTTGACCCTCTGTGAGTGAAGTGCTCTGAGCAGAGGTTCCAAAGCCCATTTGCCAGAATTACTTTGGTGGGGACAGGGGCTTTTAAAATACAGACTCCCGGGCCCTCCCCTAGAGCTGTTGGATCACACTCTTTTGGGAGTGGGGCCCAGGATGCTGTTATATTTGAGAAGTGATTCCAAGGTAGCTGGTGCAGAGCCTGGGAACCACTGCCTCAAAAGGGACAGGAACTGGTTCCTGGCTGAGGCACCTGGGCGTGCCTCCCCTGCCAGCCTGAAAGCTAACAGGGCATGTCTTGCAAACTGTTGGCAAGAGACCGTAGCTGTGGAGCCCAGGTTGGGCTGAGAGCCTCATGTGGCAGGTGGCCCATATGGGGATCCGGCCCTGCCAGCTGGTGGAGCATCTTGTTGCTGGGAGCTCTTCCTGGGACCCTGGCAGGACGTCTCACTCCGTGCCGTGTTGGGGATGAGCTGTGAGGAAGAGATGAGGGCGCCAGCTTAGGGTGGCACCAGGACGCTGTGGAGCAGGCTGCTTGAGTCCAGCGGAGTGGGAGCGGCATGTGGCCTTGGGCAAGTCAGGTCATCCTCTTTGGGGCCTCAGTCTTCCCACCTGTAGAATGGGCATGGGCGTGGAGGAGACAACTTGCCAGGTCTTTGTAGCTCAGACGTTCTGAGTGTGCTCTAGTCCTTAGGGAGGGTGCAGCAGGAAGGGGGCACACAGGGGAGAGGGAGGGAGGGTAGCAGCGGCGGTGGTGGCTGCTGTGGGAGCCAGGAGCAGGGGCTCAGCCTGCAGGAGCCAGAGGGCAGCTGGCCGGCAGGGGTAGGGGAGCAAGAGCTCAGGAGGGGAGGGGCGGATGAGGCAGAAATGCTTCTGCTGGACAGCCTGGGAGGGCCACAGGATGACTCGAGGGTCCCACTGTCCCTGCGTGAGGGCGAAGGGGCTAAAAGCACAGACCCTGGAGCCGCTCTCTCTGGGTTCAAATCCCAGCTCTGCCTCCAGCGGTGTGGCTTTGGGCCAGCCACACTCCCTCTCTGTGCCCCAGTTTCCTCCCTATAACATGGGGGATGGTGACAGCACCCCCCTCGGGGGTCCTGTGAGGACTGCGACACAGGTGAAGGGTGTAGAGTGGTACTCTGCGCTGGGGGCCACCTGGCTGCAGTTGCTGTTACAGGATTAGCGCGAGGGCCACGCACACTCGGGGGTACGAGCCACCTGTGGACGCTGAGCCGCTGACTGGCCGGGCAACTTTGCAGCCTGACCTCACCCTTCCTCAGTTTCCTCACTTCTGAAAGGGGGACAGTACGTACTTGATTAGAGTGAGTCTTTAATGGGGTGATCCGGGTAACGGGCTTAGACGGTGCCTCGCCCGTGGGAAAGACTCAAACACAGCAGCAGTTGGGGTCGCTCTGTGTGTGGCTGCCCTGGGTTAAGGGTGTCAACAGTGTCACCCACACGTCTTCCTGTGAGCTCCAGCGGGAGGGGTGCAGGTGGGCTCTGGACCCTTCAGCCAGCTGTGGGGCAGTGACATGGGGCAGAGACAGGGGCCCCTCGGAGCCTGGCGGGGAAGCATTGGGGCAGGGGACCTACAGGACCCCAGGCCCAGATGCCACCCCCAGGGGCTCAGCCAAACTCCGTGTGTTTTGGTTCAACCATCAACTTTCCTGATGTCTGTGCCCTGGTGAGAGGCAAGCACGGGCCTTTGGGTCCCAGGGCCTGGGTTCAGTTCCCAGCCCTGGCCTTGGCCAAGACTTGCCTTTGGCTACTGTGAGCCTCGGTTTCCAAATCTGTGCAGCGCGAGGATGATGATGTCTGCTTCACCAGCTGAGGGCAGAGGGGAGGACGAACCCAGCAGAGCTGCTGTGCAGATGGGAGGGGCTGGTGGCTCAGCCTGGCAGGTGATCAGAGGGACTTGAGCTGGCTTCCCAGCTCTGTCGCTCACTGGCTGGGCAACCCCAGGGCAAGTTCATTAACCTCTCTGAGCCTCATCTCCTCACCTGTACCGAATATAGGTTATTACTGTGAGGCTAAATGAGATCACACATGCCAAGTGGCCAGCGCCCAGGACAAGGTGGCTGGAGGGAGTGAGGCCGGGTGGTGGGTGTGGGAGAGAGCACGCAGTTGTCTCTCTTCCTCCCCTCCTACCCCAAATCTTCCCTCCTCCTCCCGGAGGCCCTAATCTCACCTCTGCTTCCCCATTCACTGCCTCCGCTCTCCCCCTCCCAGCTTCCCTTGTAGTTTAAGATTAGACTTTATCGCTTGTGTCTTGAGGACACAGATATGACATGCTGGTATCTTCGCATGTTTCTCCCCAGCCAGCCTGAGCCCTGCAGTGACGGCAAGGGCCGGATTCTGTCGCTGCGATAGAGGGACAGGTGCCGGGGCCTGTCCTCACGCGGCTGCGTAGACACGGGAGGATTTTTTTGTCCCTTTAGTTTGTACTTCTTGCCTCCTTCACCCCGGTGCTAGATGCGGTCTGCCCCCTTTCCCTGTGATGTTCGAGACTCTAATTAAGTGGAAGAGGCTTTTACTCCTTACAATTCTCCGGTTATGAATAATGATACTGGCTCATGAATGAACATTGCTTTTCTATTTAAATTCTGGAGGGTTTTTTTGGTTTAAAAAAAAGAAGGTATGAAACTAGGGCTCTTGGGTCATTTGCAAGTTATTAATTTCAAGCGGAGCTCTTAGCTAGCTTATTAACAGTGAGAGTATTACGGCCGCGTTAAATGGCGGGGCTATTAATTTCCTTGCAGGCTCTCATGTATAGAGAAATGGTTTGTTTCCGTGTTGGTGGGTGGCCTGGGTGGGAAAATACGACTCCGCTTCTGGGAGGCGTGGGCGGAAGGGGGTCCTGGTGACATGCTCCGCTGGTAGATGCTGGATCCCAACAAGGGGGGGTGGGACCGTTTTCCTGGGACTCCGGCATTCTAGGGCAGGGTGGCTGGACGTGACATGGGGCCTGGGCCAGGGGTCTCAAAGGTAACGAGGCACTTCTTCCTGACACACGCGATCACCTCCCCTTGCCGTCACTTCCATTGACAAGGGCCGGGTGGAGTGGGGCTGGCACGGTGGCAGGAGACATTTCAACCAGTCCAGCATTTCTAAAAATTTCAGTCATTTCATCTCTGTTTTGGCCATATTGACATACTGCCTGTTCTATTATTTACCTACTCTTTTTATTTCCATTGACTCACTTTTAAAAAACTGAAATTTAGTTTAAGGAGCATCTTTACATCACCGCCATAAATGGGAAACCAGCATCCCCAGCCATAAATTCAGAGCAACATAAAAATGAATACATGACTATGAAAATAAAAAATGTCCACTCGCGCGCCACCTGAAAGCAACTCCCACGTGGGCAGAGGTGCATTTACACAGCAGAAAACCTGGATCAGATTGAAGAAGGGGTTTTTCTGATCTGTGGCTCATGTAGCCTCAGGGCCAGCGTCAGGGGACAGGAACCAGCAGGTGGCTGGTGACCAACCCAGAGAATCGGTGCTCCCCGGGGTCCTTCCAAAAAGATGCAGCTGAAACTAGGAGGCCATAGGGGAAAAGGCAGAACTGGGGAATTTCTGTATATGTCGAACTTTCGAGCACAACATGTAAATGATATGTAAATTGCCTGCCAGCCTGCATTTGTTCTTTCAGGCATGTACTCAGGTGTGTTGCCTGTGGCTGCTGTTCTCATGTGGTCCCTGGGTTCCCACGAGCCATGCGAGAGCAGGGGGGCTGTCCAGAGGACACTGAGCTGGGGGTCAGGATGGAGGCAGCTAGGCTCTGCTGTTACATTGCTGTAAGACTTTGGGAAGACCCCCGGGCCTCTCTGAACCTCTGTTTCTTCTTCTATGCATGAGGGGGTTGAACAAGATGCATCTGGGGACCCTGTGATGGTTAGTTTTATGTGTCAACTTGACTGGGCCATGATGCTCAGATATGTGGCCAAACTTTATTCTGGATGTTTCCGTGAGGGTGTTTTTGGATGAGATTAACATTTGACTTGGTGGACTTTGAGTAAAGCAGATTGTCCTCCATAATGTGGGTGGGCCTCATCCAATCAGGCGAAGGCCTGAATAGAACAAAAGACTGACCTCCCCTGAGCAAGGGGGAATTCCACAGCAGACGGCCTTTGGACTTGAACTGCAGCATCAGCTCTTCTCTTGGTCTCCAGCCTGCCGGCCCGCCCTGCAAATTTTGGACTCGCCAGACTCCATAGTCACGTGAGCCAATTCCTTAATCAATCAATGTCTCTCCCTCCCACCCTGCACTTGTGCACACAACCTACGGGTTCTGTTTCTCTGCAGAGCCTGACTAGGACAGACACCCCCCAGCCGTTGGCTCCTGTGGCATCAGGGAGGGAGTGGTAGTTCATCTGCATTTCCCTTAGCTTTCCTGCTGCCCCTGCAGAAATGCAATAGAAAAACTCAGCTCATGGTGGCTTAAACCACAAAGGGGACTTGAGTGTGTGTCACTGGGAGTCTAGTGGTAAATCAGCCTCCAGGGTTGTTTGACTCAGCTGCTCAATAGTGTCATCAAGGGCGCAATTATTTCCCCATTTCTCTACTCTTTTCTGTTCCTGGTATAGTTTTGACTGGAGGATGTCTTCCTTGTGGTGGCAAAAGGGCTGCATAGTCCCAGCCACACCTCGTAGTCCAGAAGGAGAGAGTGTCTGTGTCTCAGAGTCCCAGCAAAAGTCCTCAGCCATGAGGTGGGCTGACTGGCCCACTTCAGAGCCAATACCTATGGCTGGAGGATGACACAAATGGATCAGCTCAGATCTGGTTTATCTAAACCAATCACTGTGGCAAGGGTCAGCTTGTGGTAAGGGGGATTGGGGCTAGAGTGGGGTTAGCCTCGTGCAAACAGGGTGGCTGCTACACAGTGATGTGTGTGTTTTGGGGGCCCACACAGACGCTGAGCTCGGAGGTTCAGCCCTGGGGGTCAAGGCCCCATCCCTTTCCCTTTCTCCCCTCCACTTCCGCCTCCTCTCTTCTCCTCTCCTCCCCCTTGCACCCCCTCCCTTCCCCTCTCCTCTCCTCTCCTCTCCTCTCCTCTCCTCTCCTCTTCCCTCCCTCCTTCTGTGGTTGCAGCCTGCAGCTCTGCCCTGGCAGCTGCCCGACCACCCTCCTGGGAACCCCTGACATACCCACGCTGTTGTGTGTGTGCCGCATCTCTCCTCCCGCCTCTCTGGTGACAGAGCCCCCTCCTCTGGGGGAACACCCCCTACCCGCTCTATCTGGCTGTGGGGAGCCCTTCCTCCCTGCCCCCCTCGCTCCTTACACAATAGCTCCGTGATCCGGGCTGGGCCAATCCGAGTTCTTCTCTGGGATTTTGGATTCTCTCTTTCCTCTGAAGCCATTAGCCGGATGAGCTGGAGCTGTCTGTGGCCTCACCCTGCCCCTGCCACGTGGAGGAAGCTGTGTGCACAAAGAGGCGGGAGAGAGAGATAGAGAGAGAACGAGCACTGAGAAGTCAAAGGATGTAGTCTAGTCCTGGAGCCAGCTGTGTCTGACGACAGCCCTGTCATCCGGGCCTTTCAGCGATCAGAGCTGCTACATACCTTTCCCCACGGACTGGCTGGGGCTGGGCTTTAGTTGCTCGTGACGGAAAGCACCGACTGGCTCGCCCCCTTCCGTTCCTTCTTCAATTTATCCAGTAGGCATTCGAAGCTTTCTTTGAGCCAGCGAATTCCGGAAGGTGGGTACTGTCGTCATCCCAGTTTCACAGGTGGGGAACGGAGGCGTGGGGACTTCAAGCAAATGCCCCAAGGTCGCTCATCAGTCACGGTGGAGCTGGCCTTGAGCCTGGCTCTGCCTGTTTGCAGCCTGCTCCAGCCGGGGCACCGTGAGGCTGTTCACAGCGTCCGGCAGCGAGGAGAGGCTTCTCTTAGACGTTAATAGTAACAGTTATAACAACAGCATCACCAACAACACGTAATGAAAACGCTTATGTGCCAGGCGCTTTACGTGGATAATATTCCTGAGGTGGGTATATATTTTTAATCCCCATTTTTCAGATATAAACACTGAGGTTCAGAAAGATGACAGAATTTGCCAAGGAGCATGCAGCCAGGAAGTGGTGGGGTTGGGATTTTCTCTTGGCAACAGTTTTCCCTGGAGGGTGAGCGCCTCGGGCGGGGGTGGGGGTTGGATCTCTCCTGTTCCGGGGAGGGCGGGGCCTCCCAGGCCATCGGTAGTGACAACTGCTCGTGGTAACTGCCCGCTGCCTGGACACAGGCCCTCTCCCTCCACGGCATTCAGAGCTGCCGGGTCAGGGGCCTGGCTGATTTCCCGAAAGCAGAGCCTTAGGGTGAGTCGCGCAGAGGGTGAAAGTGGCTTTGGCCTGCCTGTGACTGCCGCACTGGTGCTAAGAACCCGGTTCTGCCCCAGGCTGGAGGCAAAGCCGAACGTCTGGTCTTTGGTGGCATCATGCCCTCACAGGGCTGCCCCTTCTCCCCAGGCTCTTCAGGGTCCTGGTCTCTCAGGGGTGTTAAGGGGGAGGGGCTGACGTGTCACCCGCTCTCGATCCTTCTCAGCAAGAAGTGTGCATCGTAACAGGGGCTTTTAGAGCCAAGGTCGTGCCCCAGAGATGGAGAGTGGCGGGGCTGAAGACATGAGCGTAACACATTCCTCTTCCTGGGGGGCCCTGCAGGGACCAGGCTCATGGAAGACCCCAGAGAGGCCGGACCGTTCCTGGGGGAGTCTTGTCACCGCCTTGGCTCTTTGGGTCCTCCCCGGCCTCCTTGCCTTCGCCCAATGAGGCTGCGTTTCCTGCACCCGGAAACGCTGGCGCTGTCTGTGGCCCCCTTGCGTGCCCTCCGCCCGGGTCCGTCTCCCCGCTGTCCCTTGCCTGGACGGCTGTGGCCCGTGGTCAACGTGTGGACGTTCAGTGGCAGTTGGTTATATTCAACTCAGCACTTGGTCCAGCCCTGTTATTTGCTTTTTCTCAAATTGTTTTCTCTTTTCCACCTGATTTCAACCCTGCCCCACTCTGGCGGCACCCTTGGACTGTACGCGACAGCACTGCTTGGGTCCCTCCTGGGAACGGCGGGACCCGGGTGACCGCTCGTGAGGCTGGCTTGAAGGGAATCTCCTCCCGCCTCAGCTGCGTGCCCGACGCTGCCCTGGGCGCTGGGGGAGCGAAGCCACAGGGAGCCTGGGACGGTGTCGTACGGGCTTCGTGTGAGTCAGGGTGGGTTAGGTCGTGCTGACAAGAACCACTGCAAAATCTCAGGGACTGACAACCACAGCCCTGTCCTTCCACAGGGATGACCCAACTGTGGCACTTCCTGCTGTTCTTCCCGATTCCAGGCTCCCCGCCTGTCACCGACTCTCCACAGAGCAGCCAAAGGGATCGTTTTTCAAAAAACTGTTTTTATTGAGACATGATTCCTATAACATAAAATTCACCATTTTAAAGCGAACAATTCAGCGGTTTTTAGTATCGTCACCATGTTGCACAACCATCACACTATCTAATTCTAGAGTGTTTCCACCCGCCAGAAAGAAACCCTTGTACCCACTAGCACTCGGTTCCAATTCTCCCCTCCCCAGCCCCCGGCAACCACTAATCTGCTTTCTGTCCCCAGGGATTTACCTGTTCTAGACATTGCACATAAACGGAATCGTGCGCTATGTGGCCTTTTGCGTCCGGCTGCGTTCGCCGAGCACGATGTTTCCCGGTTGCGGCATTTCTTCCTTTCTTTTTATGGCTGAGTAGTAGTCCGTGCTGAGCGTGGACCACAGGTTGTTAACGCAAAGGCTCTTCTGAAGGCAGGACGGATGGGTCCCTGCCCGCAGCTCTGCGAGGCCTCCGCGGCGATCGGCGCAGGCTCCACTGTCCTCCACCGGCCCCGAGGCTCTGCGAGGCAGGCCCCTCCTGTGCCTCTGACCCGGCCGATGCTCCCGGCCTGGCTTATACCCTCCAACTGGCTAACCCCACATCTGCCTCGGGCCTTGGCAATGGCCTCTGATACCGCTGTCTAGAAAGTTCTCACCCCCATCCTATTATGTTTGTTTTTACTTTTTATTATGGAAATCTTCCAAACAGGTGGGATGGGAAAGACCACGTAATAAGGAAGCTCCTCCCTACTTATCACCTTTAACTCACGGCCAATGAATCTTGTTTTATTCAAAGCCTACCCACTTCCCCACTGTCTTATCCTCAAGCAAAAATCAGACATCTTGTCATTTAATCTGTAGATGTTTTATTAAATAGCGCATCTCTGAAAGATAAAGACTCTTCCCCCAAACATAACCACAGTGCTCTTGTCACACCCAAGAAATAAACCACATTCCCTTAACACCATCCAACATCTAGTCAGTGTTCAAATTTCCCCCGTTGGCCCATACGGTTTTTTTAATGGCAAGGTTTCAATTTATTTTTATTGGATTTTTGTTTGGAACACCATGAGTTCCTGCCCTTCTCCGGAGGCAGGTGGCTTTTTCAGCAGCTAAATCTTCTGTTTTACGCTTGACTATGGCTTCTGCCTCATCTGTTCTGCTTTCTTTGAGAGCACGCGTTCTATTAGGTTAGAGCCTTAGTGATTTGTGATGTGTATCATTTGTGTCGTTGTGTTGTTCTCTTCCCTACACGGCTAACCTGATTTCCCGCAGTGCCTGGTGTGCTTTACTTCTTCCCATCCAACTTTTGGTTATCATCTTTAAACAGTTCATTTTGTTTTTTGGATAATCCGGACATTGCAATTTGTTGATACGTCTCTTACATTTTATTTAACCCATCACCCCGCACCCCCATCCTTGCCATTGATGTGGTGACGAAACTGAGCCGTGTGTGCTTTGGAGTTTGCTGGAGTCTGGAGTTTGCTGAATGCATCTTCAGTGTGTCATTGAATGTGCTCTCCTGTCCCTTGCTCCTGCAAAATGGCAGTTATGTCTAGAGGCCTTATCAGAGTCAGGTGAGATATTTTGCAAGCACACATCGAAGGCAAGGCGGTGTGCTTCCCTTGGGAGGCTCACAGTAGCCCGCTCTCTGTCTCTGTGTGCGTTTAGCCGGTACTGATGTTGCACAGGTGCGTTAACTTATCGTACAACGGTGGTGTCTAATCCAGTGGCCCTCAGCTGGGGGCGGTTCCCCCCGCAAGGGACATTTGGCAATGATGGGAGACATTTTTGGTTGTCACAACTGGGGAGATGCTACTGGCACCTGGTGGGTAGAGGACCCCATAATACACAGGACAACACCCCCGCCCCCCAAGCAGTTACCCAGCCCAAATGTCAACATTTCCGAGGTTGAGAGTCCTGTCCTCATCTAGCAGCCCTTCTTTGTGGTAGACTGAATCGTCGGCCCCAATGCTTGATTTCTCCATGTGAAAGTCTATGTCCACACAGGCTGGGGCCTCGTGGTGGGTGCAAAGTTCTTCCCCATCTGTTGACGCTGGGCTTGTTGGAGCCCAGGGGGTGTTGGCAGACCTGCTGTGAGCCAGGACTTGAACGGACCCTTCCTGGGCTTAGTTTTTAAAAATATAAGCACACACACGCGCACAATTTCTTAGACAAATGGCAGCACGTTGTACACACTTTTTTCCTCCCTGAACTTTTCACTTAACATTGTATCCTCAAGAACCGGTCCCTGCGTGGGGGGCTGGGCAGACGCTCCTCATCCCTTTCCGCAGCTGCGCAGGGCTCGTGTGGCCGTGCCAGTGTTGATCCAGCCCCTCCCCTGCCGATGCTAGTTGAGTGGTTTCCAGTCCTGCTTTTACAAACAGATATCTTTGTTACTGCAGATATTTCCTTGACTCTTTTTATTATACAGGATTCAGCTTGAATAAATGTCACCTCCTCAGAGTGGTCCCCCTTGATTGCACTGGCCAAAGTGGCTGCCCTCCTCCCCAAGTCACTGTGGAATCTATTCCCCACCTTGCATCATTTTCTGGTGTTATCCTGGTTATGTGTTTGTGTCTTTGCCTCCCACTGTGTGACTCCAACAGGGTGGGGACTTTGTCTTATCCTCTCCCCCGACCCTCCGCCCCTGTAGCACCAAAGCTTAGCACAGTATCTCGCTGAAGACTGAGGCAGTTCCCAGGATGCGAGACTTTTGGCCTTAAAACTGGGACAGTCTTAGACACATGGGGGCTATTTGGTCACCCTACCCGTCACATAGTAGGTGCTAATTAAATGTTTATTTAGTGAAGGAATTCCTGCGAGCTAGAGGTAGGTATGTCCTATTTTTTTTTTTTTTTTTTTTGAGACAGAGTCTCACTGTGTTGCCCAGGCTAGAGTGCCGTGGCATCATCCTAGCTCACAGCAACCTCAAACTCCTGGGCTCAAGCGATCCTCCTGTCTCAGCCTCCCGAGTAGCTGGGACTACAGGCATGGGCCACCATGCCCGGCTAATTTTTTCTATATATTTCTAGTTGTCCAATTAATTTCTTTCTATTTTTTAGTAGAGATGGGGTCTCACTCTTTCTCAGCCTGGTTTCGAACTCCTGAGCTCAAACAATCCGCCCGCCTCAGCCTCCCAGAGAGCTAGGATTACAGGCGTGAGCCACCGCGCCCGGCCGGTATGTCCTATTTGACCTGTTTTAATTAGATGGCTTTTACAAGTCGGGCTATTTCATATAAAAACCTGAATTTCTGCTTTCTGGAAAAAATCAGATGATCTCAGAACACAAGGCCTACATTCCCACATGGCAGCTGTCACCCCCAGCTGAATTTTGCCATCGCTGTAGGTGGGGCCTGTGCTTGCCAGCTCCTTGCAGTGCCCACTCTCACATTCTGCTCATCTCCCGGCCTGCCCACCCCGCAGGCAGGCCTTCGGGTTTTCTGCGGCCTGACAGTCCAGCGGTTAGCGCACAGACTCTCGAATCCAGCAGATTTGGACCCAGGTCGGGGCAGGGACTACCAGCTCTGCAGTCATGGCTGGGTCCCCAAGCTCTCTGGGCCTCGGTTTCCTCGACTTCACCTTCGGCTCTTCTCCTCGGGGCTGAGGCATTGTCTCTAGATACCCCTATGAAAATGTGACCGTCCTACGAGGACAGGGATGTATCGATCCATTATTCTTCCTTTTCTGGCCCCTACTGTCCCGTGGGAGGGCTGAGCCCAGAGGGCCTGGTGTCCCTCCTTTCCCATAGCGTCGTGGGGACACTGAGCTCAGTGCCTGGCTTTGCCAAGAGTGGCGGTGTCTGTGTAAGACCTGGTGTGCTCCAGGTTAACGGGGGGACAGGAGCCCCAGTGTGGGTCGCCCACAGGATGAGTGCCTGGGCGCTGGGTCTGGAGACCAGGGCGGGCAGGGAGAGGAGGCAGAAGGCTCCCTGGGGCAGAGGATGGAGAACGGAGTGGAGCCCACATGGGGCCTTCCAGATTCTGATCCCTCTTAAAATGCAAATCCCCGGGGAGGGCCAGGCACCGGTCAATTTCAGTTTCTCCTGCTGCTCTGGAAAGTGGAAGATTTGAGGACCTGGCAGCCTGAAATCAGGACGTAGACCCGCTCCGGCGGCTCCCCTCCTCCTTCCCAGTGGCCACGTGGGTGCTGCGGATGGAGGCCTCGGGTCTGGCTTCCCCAGCTTCACCCGCCCCTGTGGGGCAGCTTCTGCCCGCCCTGGGCTCTGGTGGGGCTGAATGGGCCATCCTGGCTCTAGGCTCCCTCCAGGAGTCCCCTCTCCCTTCCCAGCTGAGCCGTCCCCTCCTCTAGGAAGTCTCCCCTGAACACTCCATGCTGTCCTGGTGAGGCGTCCCCACTGGGCATTTCCCCCATCAGAGCGCGGGTCGTGCTCTTGTCACTGCTGCACACGTCCATTTCTCCAGCAGCGCTGTGAGCTCCAAGGGCGCAGGGGCTGCGGTCGGCCTCGTTCGTGGCTGTCTCCCTCCCACCCAGTGCCTAGTGCTTGCTCACGGTAGACGTGGATAAATGTGCTCCAGTGAGTGGAGGAGGACACGAGTCACTTCTGCATAGTTGAGCTAGGCCTGCAGTGGAGGCCGGAGGGGGACAGGAGTGATGGACACAGAGCTCAGGGAGGAAAAGGGATTTCTCCGGCTTGGACAGGGGCTTGCTGGCCAAAGCCCACCCCCGCGGCAGCCTTGCAGTGGCCTCCTGTGAGCTGCCCTTGCAATTCATGGCTGGTGTGGGTAGAGTTGTCCCCCGCTGGGGTGATGGTGGGCTGGGCAGCTCCCTGGAAGCCTGCCCAGCCTCTTAAATAGCCCAGGGGACAGCACTGGGGGGGAAGGAGAGGGGATCGTGTGTCTGTGGCTGGAGTCACTGGCCCCCCCGACGTGGACAGTTCAGGACCCAATCACTATGCTCCTCGTGGGTGGGCAAGTCTGCCAGGGGCCTCCCTTCCTCTCCTCTTCCCCTGGGTGTGTCCCTGTCTCTCTGGCCTTGTCCCCCAAACCTACTTGACTAGGTAGAGCGCTCTGGTCAGCCGGCAACCTCGGAGCCCGCCTGGCGGAGGAAGGCAGCAGCCCCAGTCACCTGTCCTCAGTAAAGATACCTGGAGGTGGGGCTCGGGGGCGGGGAGGGGCCCTTCAGCTCCCTTTGGGCGGCACCTTGTGCCGAGAACCCCTCCCTGGAGCCTGCCCCAGGGCGCTCTGCGCTTGCGCTGCGCAGACGCTTTCTTGGCAGAGCTCGTCGTGACCAGGCTGTTAGGTCACAGCCGGGCAGCCCTGCCCAGCCCTGCCGCGGTCAGCCGGCCGGCCGTACGGGGGAAATACTGCAGCCCCTCCCCATTCTCCCCCCCTTTCTCTCCGTTGAAAAAGAGAAGTCATAAATGTGGCAGGTTCGTTAGCCAGAAAATACACTCCAAACCACGCAAATGGAATTCAACCGACTGGCAAAATAACATTTTTATTGCTTTGCTCTTCATGGGTGAGAGCCAGGTTTTTGTCTCTGTCTTCGTGTGGTTCTGAGCATCTCTCCGTGAGGGCGTTGCCGGCAGCCCCCGTTGCCCTTGGCCTTGGCCTGACCAGCTGTGGTTCTAAAACGCCCCTCCCGAGGCCCGTCAGCTCTGCAGGGCTCACCTACTGCTGGTGAACAGGATGGGGAAACTGAGGCCCAGAGAAGTCCTGTTCCCTGTGCAAGGTCACACCAGGGCTTGGGGTGACTGATCTTTTAAGGATCCTGCAAACATATCTGAGACCTTAAAATATTTATTGGCTACCAAATGGGAAAAGAAAACTATGAAATCAAAATTAATAAATGTTAAATGTCTGCAGAATGTAACATTAGGTCAACTGCATTAATGACTACATTTGGTATTCATAAGTGTGTCATTATGCCTGAAAGCAATTTGTCAGCTACATTTTCTCACTTGGTCAGAATTCCCGAGTAGGCAAGAGAAGGGAAGCGAAGGCACAGCCCACTGCCTGTTAAGTCGGTGCCTGGTAGCCAAGCAATGCCAAGAACAAAGTTATAAAAATCCCTTGAAAAACCGTTGGCAAACACGTTGTGTTTAATGTGGACTGTTAGTACACTTTGTTTGCTCTGGTGCAGGGAGGGCTCTAGAAGTCCTTCTGTCTGGGCCCGGCCCAAGCCCGGGGCCTGC
Source organism: Propithecus coquereli (assembly GCF_000956105.1). Taxonomy (NCBI): domain Eukaryota; kingdom Metazoa; phylum Chordata; class Mammalia; order Primates; family Indriidae; genus Propithecus; species Propithecus coquereli. The sequence continues at coordinate 4,832,643 of NW_012153840.1, forward strand.
CCTTGGCTTTCGTGAGGTCTCGGTCAGAGCCTTTCTGGCACCATCACCGCCGGGGACCCTCTCCGTGGCTGCGGGCTCAGAGGAGGAGCCAGGAAGGAGCCAGCTGGAGCCCTTCCTGCCCCTCTTATTCCATCACCGAGGGCCCTCTGCGGGGCTGGTTGACATCTCCCCATTAAAGAAACCTCCTTGGCATCTGGGGGTCCACCTGCAAGCCCGCAACCTGGGCGATGTTGGGTCAAAGCCACAGGCTTGATCGGGGACAAGTGAGGTCTTGGGGGGATCCCAAAGGCTGGGCTGAGCCTGGCCCAGCAGGCAGAGGTGTCTTGGACTGGCCCGTGAAAGGACGCCTATGACTGGACAGGTGGCCCATCTCCAGTCCAGCATCAGAGCTTTGTCTGGCTCTTCCACGAAGAGCTGTGTGGCCTTGGGTGAGACCCTGTCCCTCTCTGAGCCTCAGCTCCTTCACTGGGAGGACTGGATCATCCCCTGATGTTTGAGAGCAAGGAGGAGTGGTCCGTTAATGAAATGTGCCCATCTTATAGCTAAAAACAATGAGGCTCAGAGAGGGGAAGGGATCTGTCCAAGGTCACACAGGGAGATAGGGTCAAAGCAAGGCCGGAATTCCCTCCCGGTCCCCACCTTGCCCTCCCACTTCCCATGTCTGTTCCCACTTCCTCCACTGTGGGGCCTTCCTGCAGGGGAGACCAAGGGACCCAGCCCCTGTGGCGGCCAAAGTACCCAGGGCCTCAGGCCGCCAAGAGCAGGTGACCCCAAGTCACTCCCTTGAGAGGTTCTCTCTCTGCACCCCTTCCCCCACCCGAGGGAGAGCACTGGACGTGGAGCCAGAAACCTGGGCTTCAGACCTTCCCTTCCACCTTTGACAGGCATGTGACCTTGGCCAAGGCATTCAAACTCTCTGGGTCTCAATTTTCTCTTCTGCAAAATGGAGCAGAGATGGGCTCTACCCGCCTGAGGGGTGGCAACAGCCACCTGGCAGCCATTTCCTGGGGCCTGGTCCTTCTCTGGACGAGGAGAGATTGGTTAAATCTGTGATTTGGCACGTAGAAACCGCTCCATCTGGAGAGAGAAAACGAGAGCATGTTCCTTCCAGAGGCTGTGGAGGGAGGGGCGGGCCTGGTGCCAGGGGCTACAAATGCCACTCTGCAGGGCCCGTCCCTCTCCCAGGGCCCAGGGAGACCCAGGGGGCCCGGGCTTGAGGAGGCTCCTGCTGCTGCTGCTGGCGACGGGCCCAGCTCTGGCTCCCTGATGTCCCCATGCCCAGCTGCAGTCCCCTCCTTGCCCTGATCAGAGAGTGGCCCCGGGAGGCCAGAGTCCCTGAATGTTTTCAGGAGTCCTGGGTCCTTTGCTGGGTGAAGTCCCTGCTCCCTGGACTTGCAAACTGTTTCCAATTTGACCAGCTGACTCTGGAGAATGTTCTAGACAATGCTGAGCACAGCCTCCCCTGAGTCAAACAATCTGGGAGGAAATGAGATTGGAGACTATTCACGGAGGAAGGCTATGGGCCTCTTTCTTCCATTGCCCCCTCATCGTGAAACAGATTCGAAGATGAAATCTAACGGACATTGATATTTCTTGAGCACCTATTAGGTGCCAGGCGTTGTCCTGAGCATTTGACCTGCATTTTCTCATTTAACCCTCCCCACAGCCCTCTGTGGGTGCAGACTGTTTATTGTCCCCATTTTACAGACAGGGAAGCAGAGGCTCAGGCGACTGGCCTCAGGCCGTGTAGCTGAAAGTTGCAGAGGAGGGGCTCTGGAGTCCAAGCCGCTAACCGCTAGGTGACACCGCCTTTGCTGACACTCTGGGAACAGATACTCCTCTTGGGCGGGCTCAGCTGCCCTCTCCTCGGCTGTTTTCTGCAGGACGCTCAGCCTCCCGAGGTCTCGGTGCCAGGCCCTGACACTGGCCCCAGGGCACTCACCAGTTCCACTCTCGCTAGCAGGGAGCCAGGGACGAGGACAGATGAAGAGCTGGGGCCTGTGGGCTGAGGCCAAGTGGGAAGGTCCAGGAGGGGTCCCTCGGGTTAATGACACAGCTGTCCCTGCATGTCAGCAGCCACACCACCATGATTGTTTCTCCGCCGCAGGCCCCTGGCCCTGCCCCATTGACTGGACTCAGTGTCATCGATTGGGGGGGCCCTTGTAAGAGCCAGAGGGCAGGCAGATCGATGTCCCGGGGCCTGGTGGGGCGCCCCTGCGGAGCTGTCAGGCAAAGACTCCAGCCCTGGTCCTGGATGACATTTCAGACCCCTGTCTGCAGAAGGGAAGGAGGGGTCTCCCAGGAGACCATGTGTCGGGGGTCCTGTTTTTGTGGCTTCTTCTTGGTGACCCTCTGAAGGACCACCCGGGTAGGTTCCCCAGGCACAGGTTCTGCTGCCCCCTTGGCCTATCTGACCAGCCCCTTCTCTTTAGGTCCCCCTAGCACTTGCTCAGAACCTGCTGTGGCTCCCAACTACCTCCCGTGTTAATCCACCATCTCTACACGCTCTTCAGACCTTTCCCAGGGAGCTTATCCAGATTCCCACATCTAACTCTGAGCGCTGTCCTGAGTTCCGAACCCACAAGTCCTGCCCTCTGGGCGTCCCCCCACCCCCCACCTGCCAGCCAGCCCCAGGGTCCTCAGACTCACAAAGCCCAAGGAGACTCACATTTTCCTTCCATGCTCCTCCCCATCATGTGATTTGCTCTGCCCCAAGTGTGCGCGTCCCAGTGAATGCGAGAGACACACAATTTCTAGACACCCAGGTGAGCACGAGTGTTTCAGATGCGTTCGGTCAGCGTGATGTAGGGAGCTGGGGGAAGCTGGGATGGAAGCGGATGGGGGTGGGGTGGGTTGTGTCTAGTAGGGGAGCCCTCTCTGAGCCAAGGACATGTGACCCTAGCGCTGAATGATGAGACAGAGCTGTCATTGCAAGGAGCTGGAGGAAGCAGGGGGAATAGCAAGTGCCAAGGTCCTGAGGCAGAACAGCCGTGCCGGTGTGTTTGGGAAGCCGCAGGAGAGCCAGCTCGGGGCGAGGGTGGTGGCCGAGGTGGACTGTTGTGTGGGATGAAGTCGGGGACGTCGGCAGGCAGAGTTTGCATTTTTTCTACATGCAGTGGGAGGTGCTGGAAGCAAAGCGTAACATAATCTGATTTATATTTTAAAGGATCCCTCTGGCCGCTGGCTGGTGGGGGAGCCGGAAGCATTTGGGGAGTTGACCTGGAGAAGGAACACGGGCACAGGAGTGCTGTGGGAAGCAGCTGGAAACGGAATATATTTTGGAGATGGAGCTGATGGGATTTGCCAGTCAGATGCAGGGGTGGGACAGAGAGGGGTAGAGCATGTGCCTGGACTTTTTTTGCCCTGAGTGACTGAGATGGGAACAGGGGCCGGGGTAAGGGACACGGAAACTCCTGTTTCGGATTCCCGTTGTGTGGACATTTCAAGCAGGCAGCTGGATACACGAGCCTGGAGCTCCAAAGAGCTGTCAGGGCTGGAGATACGAACATCAGCTGATAAACGACAGTCTCACCTCCTGGCTTCTTGCTCACGCTTTGACACTGACCTCCCTGCTTCCCATCGGACCGTGAACTCCCAGAGGGCAGCGCTGGGTCTTATTATTGTTACAGCTCCAGTGCGCCGGGCCGGAAGCCACTCCATACATAGTAGAGGAATGAATAAAAGCATAAATATCTGTTTCACTTATTCATTTAAAAATATTTGCTGAGCACTTACTCCGTGTCCCGTTCTATTCTGGCGCTGGAAATAGAGCCATGAGTGAGACAACATTCCTGCAACGTAGATTTCAGTGAGGGAGGCAGCCAGAACCGAACCAGTGAATATATGCTGTAATGAGGAAGAGCAACAAGAATTAGGAAGAAAAATTAAGTAAGATAAGGTGCTAAACAGCGCTTGGGATGCTCTTTGGGAAGGAGGTTAGAGGAACCCCCTTAAGGAGGGGAGACTTGAGTAGAGACCTGAGCGAGTGAGGTTAAGCGGTGTGGACACCTTGCAGGAAGAACACGCAGGCAGAAGGAGCAGCATGTGCAAAGGCCCTGAGGCCAGGACACAGATGTCATATCCCTGTGCTGAAGGCTAATGGTGCCTCAGGGCAGACACATTTGGGGGCTAATGGGTGTAGATAAGGGTCTTTCTGTTTCCCACACTCGGGCCAGGTACATTCCCTTGCTAAGTGGCTAAAGATAGAGGCTTGGAAATTTGCTAGCAGCAGCAATTTTCCTTTCCCATGATATCTAAGTTCAAGAAGGAGCCACTGAATAGAGAGGTCAAGAGTGTCTTTTGGGGAAAGAGAACAAGAGAGGCAGGCAGGACTCAGCTTCCCTAGGGTTTGTCTGGAATCCCATCCTTCCATTGGGTGGGGGAGGGGTGCGAGGTACGTTCAGCCACATAAAGTACCTGATGATGATGCGGCATAATAACGTAATGCCTTAATAGAGCTATTATCTACAATCACAGAAAGTGCCGCCAGGCCACGTTGCCTAAGAGTGCTGCGACGCCTCTGCCCCAGAAAGCTTTTGCCCGATGATGTCGTTTCGGCTTCACTGTATCCTCACTTGGAGGCGGGAGGTGCGGGAGCAGCACCCCCAGGTTAACGATGTTGACTTCAGAGGGTGGAGACAGACCGGGGTCGGAGGCTCCAAACTCCCCACTCCGGCTCTTCTTCCTTCCCCACCAACCTCTGGGGATTTGGGGGAAACTGAGGCTGCTATCGGCTCCGTGTCTCCGTGGAGAAGCCCGGCAGGGCCACGCGAGGGCCCAGGCAGACGTTCCTGCTGCGCCAGCCCCCAGCCTACTTTCCAAAGCTGGATCTGGCTGGCGTGACCCTGATCAGACTCCGCCCAAAGGGGAGGGGGTGGGGGGTGGGAAGGGATGGATGTGAAGGGGGAGGGGACAAGGGCCTCCCAAATTCCCAGAAGAAAAAATTAAATTGTTTTGTTTCTTGGTAGCTGTGATTCTTTGCAAGTGCTGTGCAAACTCACGTCCCGATTTCCCCGCCACACCTGTCTAGCAGCCTCCGCCCTTGGCTCCTGGTCTGCAGTCGGCCTCCCCTCCAGCCTCTCTCTGCCCTACCTAGGTCAGAAACCCTGGGGAGGCTGGACGTGAGTCACTTGAGTCACGGGGTCAGGACAGACAGCAGTTCCAGGCGACAAAATTCATGACCAAGGATGGAGCCACCTCCTCTTTAGACTCACTATGCCAGTCACAGCAAGAGCAGCAACAGTAATACTAACGCACTTGTTACGTGCTGGACACGTTTCATACGCAGTCTCGTGACTGACTGTTACGAACCCCATTTTACAGAGGTGGAAACTGAGGCTTGGGGAGGGTGGTGACTCACCCAACGTCACACATTCAGACGGAGGCAGAGGAGGGATTCGAACCCTCACGTGGCTGACCACTCTGCTCGCTCTGCCTGTGCCCCAGCTCCCAGCCCTGTCACTCTTCTGGATGCAGCCCCTGGCATGGTCTTCCCACCGCTGGCGGGCTGGCTGTCCCTGGAGCTGGGCAGGCTCTTCCTGGGGAGGAAGCATGGGCTCCAGGAAGGTGCGGAGACAGGTACCTCTGCTGGTGACTTCACCTGGAACTGCAGGAAGGCTGTTCCTGGGGAGGACGAACCTCCCTCTCCCGCAAAGCCCCTGCCCTGGAAGCCCAGAGCTGGCCGGGCCCATCCCGCAGTCACGGGTGCAGGGCAAGGAGAGCTTCTGGGATGTCAGACGCCTCTGGGAGTCCAGGGAGCCCCTCAGGGTCCCTGCCCTCCGCCTGCCCCCACCTGCCCCTCCCTCTCACCTGCTCAGACTCGTAAGTCGCCTATTCTGGCCCAGGAGGCCGGGGAGCAGGACCTCCCGCTGCTGCGACCCTGTGGTTTGCAGTTCTCAGCACTTTCTCACACCCGAGCGACAGGCAGGTGGTGACACTCACAGCCCCAGCTGGGAAGAGTCTGAGGCTCAGAGAGGTGAGGCGCCCAAGGCGGCACAGCGTGCCAGGGGACAGCCCGGGCCGGAAGCCCGGTCTTGCAGTGGTGGAAAGGCAGTGCTGGTAACCGATTCCCCTGGGGCTTCCGCCACGGCCAGCTGGTCCCACCTGTGCGGAGGCCATTTCCTCTTGGGGAGAAAATGGCATCGACAATATCTAACATTCGTCAAATAATTGCTAATGTGCCTGTTCCAAGGGCTTTGCAGGTACCACTAATTCATTTAATTCTACCACAATGTACATGATAGGCACTGATTACCATCTCCATTTTACAGATGGGGAAACTGAGACACGGAGAGGTTAACGTCACACAGCTAGTGAGTGGCACAGCTGGGATTCAAATGCAGGCTGCCTCCAGAGAACTGCTGGGCCAGATGCTGTAGTATTTGATACTGATCTATGGGAAATATTTAAGTGTAAAAGTTAAATATATCTTAAATTTTAAATTGCCTTTATCGAAACGGAAGCAATGGCATGAAATGGGGAGCATCTCGGAGGATCTGCTACGTATTTCGGCCTATATTGGGGGGCCGTGTGGGGCAGCTGCTAAGGGACAGACTCTGGAGTGAGGTCAGGCGGTCCTGCATTTAGGTTCTGTGTCCCCGGTCACCAGCTGCGGACACATTTTGGAACTTCTTTGAGCCTGTTTCCTCCTCTATAAGATCAGGGTAATAATATCCTGCACCTCATGGGGTTGTTGGGAGGATTAAATAAGAAAAAAAATACAAAGCACTCAGCACAGTGCCTGACATGTATTAACAATTCAACAAATGCTACCCTTTATTATTTAAAAAAATCTGCAACTTTTTGTGGGCATTTAGGTTGTGTGGCAGGGAGTTCTCCCAGGCCTGTGTCGCTAGGGTCCCCATTATCTCTCGTTGTGCAATCACCCCAAAACACTGAATTAAAACAACGTCATTTAATTTGTTCAATTTGGGCAGGGCTCGGTGGGGATAACCCACCTTTGCTCCGTGTGGCATCAGCGGGGCAGCCTGCCTTGGCTCAGCAGTGGCGGAGACATTAAGTGGCTGCAGCATCCGCTTTCAAGATGGGCCACTCACGTGCTGGCGCCGGCTCAGCGGAGGCTGTGGGCCGAGGGCCTCGTGCTCTCTCCAGGACAGCCTTCGTGGGCTGCTTGGGCTTCCTCACAGCATGGCAGCTGGATTCCGAGAGTGAGTGTCCCAGGAGACCCAGATGGAGATCGTCTCACCTTTTATGACCTGGGTTTGGAAATCACGTAATGTCATTCTCCAGATTCAAGGGGTGGGAGCGGCGGGACAGAGGACCCATTACTCAACGGGAGGTCTGTCAAAGTCACTTTATAAGAGCATGTGGGACGAGAGGTGTCATTTTGTCCTCTTTGGAAAACACACTCTCCCATGCTCAGTCACCGGCCTATTTTATCAGCGTGGGTGAGGCTCTGCCTTGAATCCCAGTGGCTTAACGGAAGGAAGCCGTTCTCCTTACCCCGACTGCTGTCCTGTGTAGTTGGCCAGAGCCGGTTGGCTGCCCTCCTGCAAGCAGGAAGTAAGGGATCCCGGCTCTTTCTGCTTTGTGATTCTGCCCACCCTAAACTTGTGCCCTTCAAGTTGATGTGAAAGAGGAGGAGGAAATGTAGATGAAGATACAGAGGTTTTATCTCGTTGGTCGAACCCAGCCAGAGGGCCCCAAGTTAGCATCAAGGGGCGCTGGGAAACAGCGCCTTTTCCTGAGTGCCCAGGAGAGGATGGGGAATTAGCGAGCACCTAGCCGGGCTCCGCCACACTCATCTTCCAAGACCCCACCTCTGAGAGGCTGGGCTGGGGCTGTTTTGCTCACAGCTGCGTTCCTGGCACTCATCACATTCCCGGCACGTGTCAGGTGCCTTAAACGTGTCTTAAATGAATGGATGAACAGGGAGGAGGCCTCCACTTTGGCCCTGGCTTCTGAGCTTTGGCGTCGTGTTCACGAGGCTGAGTAAATCTCGCCGTTGGTAAGTTCGGAGGAGGCGTGGTTCTCATGCAAGATCTAGAGCTCAAGTTTAAGCCTGCTTTCATCGACCCTCCAAAAATCCCTCGTGGAAGCTGTGCCAAGGGCGTTGCTGGAGTGGCCACCATGTCAGGGGGTGTCCGAGGTTCCTCGGACTTGGGGGGAGTGAGCTGCAGGTGTTTGCAGCCAGCAGCTTCGGTGCGTGGGGGCGAGTGCCAAGGGACGTGGCATGGCACCAAGAGCGTCTGCCACGTAGGGGTACTCAGAGGGGTGGGGAGGGTTAGGAGGGCTCTGGGGGGTGAAAAGCCTTCACAAAGGTAATGCTGGCTGAGTGCAAATACTCACTCGCCCCTGATCCCAGCGGGAAAGTCCTGGGGCTGCCTCAAGTCTGAACGGCACAGAGTGACCTACGCCGGATGCATCCATCTGGTTGCTGCTTCTGGCAAAATGAGAAGTGGTATCTCGATTGACTTCCACGTGAGAAATTGGTTTCCTGGATTCAGGAAGCTGAGCCAGGCTGCCACCTGGGACATGTGTGCACTGCCAGGGGCCCTGAAGGGCTGTAGATGTGTCCTCCTTGGTTTGCAAGCCGACTCTCCCTGTCCCCCCACGGACTCCTGCCCATGTCCCTCCTCCCAGCTCTTAGTGTCCCCTAAGCCATGGATGCTGAAGCCACTGGCAGAGCCAGGATGAGCCATGTTGGAAAAAAACGGAGAGGAAGAAGACTTGTGACACTGAGTCTCAGGGGCTTAGAGAGCATCTTCTTTGCATCAGGTCACAAAGCAGGCAGTGAGAAGACAATAAATACTCCACTAATTTGGAAACAAACAGAAGAAGCTTTTAAAGCAGCTCCTCTTTCATTAGTGATAGTGCTAATAATAAAAATAAAAGCAACAGCTTCCATTTATTGAGCATGGAGTACCACCACTTGAAGTGAGTAATTCATGAATAGTTTTCTTGTTTAATCCTCTTGCCCCAAAGAGGCTGCAGGTAAGGCCCGTGGAGTGGGGGGCTCTCCAGGTGGCTTCTCCTGAGTCACCTCCTCAGGCCTCCAGCCTGAGCCTCTGGTAGGACTGGGGGGCCCGTTGCCCTCCTCCGAACCCCAGAGCCCACGACCCCAGCGAGGCTCCCGCATGCGAGGCCTGGGAACAGCTGGGGCGCGAAGTCCTGGGCTGTGGGGAAAACCTCGCCCTCCCTGCTGTCTCCGGGCGCATCATTCACGAGTTCATTACTATTTAATTTAATCACCAAATGTCATCCGAATGCGATTTATTCTGCCTTCTCACCAGAGATTTACCTATTTATTTTACATTTCAAATGAATTGCTCATTATTCTGTCATTCGGGGCTTTATTTTGTAATTCATTTGGTGGGTCTGACAAGCTGCAAATGATGCCTTATTGAACACTGGCACTCTGGGCCCCTCCCAGGGGTCCATTCCTTAACAGGGCCTCCCGGAGCCTTTCTCGTTCGGAAGGCCAGCCCCAGACACCCTCCGCCTTTCCCATGGGCGACGGAGAGAAACACACACACACACACACACACACACACACACACACACACACACATTCTGCTTCGCCCGCCAGTCCAGACCCCGCGTCCACGTGACTGTCAAATACACACGCCAAGGCTGAGGCAGGTCAGTAAGTAGTTCCGGGCAGGCTCTGCAGCGAATAGACCTGCGTTCAAGTTCTGACTTTGCCACTTGGTTGTCAGCCTTGGGCAAGCAGCTCAAGTCTCTGAGCCTCGGTTTCCACATCCATAAAATGGGATGGTAATAGGAACCTGCATCTATAGGGTCGCTGTGAGGATTAAATGGGATGAACGTGTCCCCTGTTCCCCAGCACTAGACACACCGTCAGTGCTCCCTAAATTAGTTGCTTTTATCATGTGTCACTCATTTTATCCTGAACTTAAAGTAGGACGTGACAACCTAAATGAGCTTGTGCCAAGAAGCAGGGGACTGAAGGTCCGAGGCCGTGAGGAAGGGAATGCAAGCTCCTGTCCTGGCAGGGTGGTTCTGGACCCTGTCCCCTCAGCCTCAGGCTGGTTGGGAGGCTCCCAGGCCCAGGCTGGACCCCGGAGTCTCTCAGGCTTCTTTGCTGCTGCCCGAGAGCTGCTTGCTGAGCCAGCAGCCCTGGCGGGGACATCGATCTCGGAGACCGATGGCGCCTCAGCCTGGAACCAAAGCCCATGTCTGTATTACAAAGCCTCGTTGTGCCTCGGGGCAGCTTTGTGGGCTGTGCTGCCGGAAAGCTCGGAGCCAGCTTCCCCCGCGGAATTGGAGTCTCTTCAAAGTCACCGGGGAGCTCCCCGCAAGATTCACATTCCATAAGCCCAGGGTGGGGTCTGGGGTGATCCCGGGGGACTCGGAACGACTGCTTTCTGTGCGTCCTTCTCTGACCCAGAAGCTTCCTGGGCCTCTTGAAGTCTTAAAAAATTTATTTGTTGTCCTAATTACATGATCAATACGTGTGCAGTGACGGAGACTTGGACGACAGACACAGGAGCACCCCCGCGGTGGAGCACGGGAATCCTGACTGCCCCAAAGCCCACCGTCTTGGCGATTTACTCCCAGCCTTTTTTCCGTGGGTCTAATAAGCATGTAACACACTGTTTCACACCGTACGGCTGTAGGCTGCCTTTCCGTTATTATTCAGGGATAATGCCCGAAAGGTCCTTCCCCAGTCGGATTTTTATTTTCTGCCCCATCTCCCAGCCCCCATTCCGGGACTAGCTCAATATAGTCTTCCTCCCTGCGGTGTGTCCGCTCTCCCTTCTCCCGTACACAAACTTAGCCAACATTCTCACACCCCCATCCTAAAACACACTTCCTGGGCCCCTCCTCTGCAAGCTATTTCCCGTGTACCTTCTTCTTCTTCTTCTTCTTCTTTTTTTTTTTTTTGAGACAGGGTCTCGCTCTGTCACCCAGGCTGGAGTGCAGTGGTGTTATCACAGCTCACTGCAACCTCTAACTCCTGGGCTCATGTGATCCCTCCTGCCTCAGCCTCCCAAGTAGCTGGGACTATAGCCACCACCACCCCCGGCTAATTTTTCTGTTTTTTGTAGAGACTGGGTTTCGCTCTTGCTCAGGCTTGTCTCAAACTCCTGGCCTCAAGTGATCCTCCTGCTTTGGCCTCCCAGAGTGCTAGGATTACAGGTGTGAGCCACGTGCCCAGCCTCCATGTTCCTTCTTTAATTTACTGTCAATTTTCTGAAAAAACTACCTTCTCCATGACCCCCTGCCATCTTTGTATCCTTGTAAGGTATTCTTTTCTCTACTCCAAAGCACAGCCTCTTGCTCCTCCTCGGTCCCTGGGATGCTCTAAGGCATTGGTTCCCAAACTTTTTGGCACCAGGGACCAGTTTCATGGAGACAATTTTTGCACGGGTGGGGTGGGGGAGGGGTGCAGGAGGGGCGGAGCTCAGGTGGTGATGTGGGCGACAGGGAGTGGCTGTAAACACAGATGAAGCTTCCCTGGCCTGCCACTCACCTCCACCCCCCCCATTCCTAAGTTTCATGGGAGACAAACGGGGTAGGGGTGGGGGCACAACAGAGCTCTGTGGCCAGGTCCCTAATAGGCCACTTACAGGCCCACGGCCCGGGGGTTGGGGACCGCAGCTCTAGGGCAACACCAGAGGATAGAAATAGAATGTGAGCCACATACGGAGTTTAAAGTTTTCTGGTAGCTGCATTCAAAAAGTAAGAAGAAACAAGTGAAATGAATTTTAATAATGTATTTCATTTAACCCAATATGTCCAAACCATCATTTCAACACAGATCAGATAAGCAATATAAAATTATTTATGGGATATTTCACTTTGTCTTTTTTTTTGGTACCAAGTCTTTGAAATCCAGTGCACATTTTATACTTACAGCACATCTCAATTTGGACTAACCACATTTCGAGTGCTCATAGCCACGAGTGGCCAGTGACCATGGTAGGGACAGCACATACCTCGGGGTCTCGCCAAGGACCCAACGGTCACACTCGACCACCTGTTTTCAGGGGGTGGATTCCTAGAGCTGATTCCGTATCCAGCGCAGCTGCCTCTTGTTTCACCTCCACACGTTATATCTTTACTTCGGAAACTTCTTTTATTATATCAGAAAAATCCAGGTATCGTGATCTAGATTTTTTTTAAGAGAGAGGGCATCACTATGTTATCCTAGGCTGGCCTCGGACTCCTAGGTTCCAGTGATCCTCCTGCCTCAGCCTCCTAAGTAGCTGGGGTTACAGGCATGAGCCACCACACCTGGCTGATGATCTAGATTTTTGAAATAGGATCTCTGTGACTTTCTCTCCCCCAGATCTTTGTAGTCAACCCATCCTGGTCAGGCAGGGGAATCACCTTGCTTTAGGAGTAATTATGGCTGGAGCACAAAGAGATAGGAACAGTGACTGTTCGTACTGTTTGAGAATCAAGAGGGAAGGTCCCAAAGGAAGCTGGGTTTGGATTTTGTGCAGTAAAAATAGGGCAGGGAAGAAGGGAGAGCCCAACTCCACCTGGACACTCGGGCCGGTTTCCAGGTATAGAAAGGTCCACCATCGCAGGGTCTTCAATGGTCTACAGAATGTTCAGGGCTGAAGGCCCAAAACTCAGTTTGAGATTTCAGGATCGATTCCTACAGCCACACAACAGAACTGGCCACCAACAGGGAGGACGTCTCTTCTGTGGTCTGGAAGCTGCCTGTGGAATTGGGAGGCTGTTTGTACAGCTGCAGGCTCCCGATCCACCCCGCTGCTGCCCCCGTCCACCCCAGCAAAACGGGGGCCCTGAGCCCTACCACTGGACTCCAGGTCACCGGGACGCCCTGTAAATGGGGCTGTGAGCAGCCAGACAGAAAGAGGCAGAGCAGCCAAGCCCCGCGTGAAGGGACGAGGTCAGAGCATTTAGAAAAGAGGAAGTTCACCTTTAAGAAGTAGAAGGGAATCAGACTTCAGAAGACTGGTTTGCTGCATAAAGAACAGAAACTGTATTTGTATTAGTCTACTTGGGCTACCACAGTTTGGGTGGCTTTAAACAACAGACATTTATTTCTCACGGTTCTAGAGGCTGGGAAGTCCGAGTTCAAGGTGCCTGTCGATTCAGTTCCTGGTGTGGGCCCTCTTCCTGGCTTGCAGACAGGGGCCTTCTCATTGTGGCTCCGGTGTCTCTTTTTTCTTTAAGGGCACTAATCCCATCATGAGGGCCCCACCCTCATGACCTTATCTAAACCTAATTACCTCCCAAAGGCCCCATCTCCAAATGCCATCACACTGGGAGTTAGGGTTTTAACATGTGAATGGAGGCAGGGCACGATTCAGTCTATACAGTATTTTAAAAACTACAAGGTCATTGAGCTTACTGAGCTGCAAGGGAGTCTGGGAAACGCAGAGCTTTTGCTCTGGGCTTCCCAACCTGTGCAGAAGCCAAGGCGCCTTAGAAGGGACTCGGGAGAAGGTGGCGCCATCTAGTGGGCATCGTGTGAAGGCGGCACTGGGGACCCCTTGGAAGCTGATGCTCCACCCTCAGACTCCACTCTCACCACCCACCGCCACCAAGAAGAACCCCTCTGAGACTGTGTTGTAGTTCTCCTAGTCTTTTAATAAATATATGTTAATAAACAGAAAAAAAAGTTGAGATCCTACTCAACATATGGCTCCATGATTCGCCTTCCCATTTGATGTATCGTTGAATCTTTTCTCATGTCTACAAACATTCCCACCACCAATTTTAACAGCTCCATGATATTTCACAGTCGGATGAAAAAAAAAACCCAAAACATAATTTATTTAGCCAAATGCCTATTGTTGGGATTTTAAAAGAATATATTTAGATTATTCCCAATTTTCCTCCCTAGAAACAAAATTATGAAAAACATTTCAGAAGCAAAATCTAAAATGATAAATGAAACAGAGCAAAATTGCTCGAAAAGGGTGTATGTATTTCAAAAACTTTGGATACACATTACTAAATTGCCCTCGAAAGAAATTGTATCAAATTATCCTCCCATGAGGAGTGTTGGAAAGTGCTTGTTTCTTCCTGGCTTCAACAACACTGTGGAGTATTTTTAAAACTTTTTCCAATGTGATAGTAAAAAATTTCCCAAGCCCGTCCCCACCGCTTTGATGTTCTTTCTCGTCCTCTGACTTCGCCGACAATCCTTCTGCTCCTCTGAAGCTGTGGCATAGGTTCCCTCTCCCCCACTTGGCCCCCAAATGTCCCTGCTCCCAGCCGTCTGTCCAGCCACCTTCTTTTCCTCCCCAACATTCCCTCATGAATTTGAGTGAAACTAACTCTGCAATCGCCCTATGGCTGACACCTACTCGAAAAGCCCCCAGCGCTGTGTCTCCCCCTTCCTGGGCCCCATATAAACATGTGACAAATAATGAGTGAGAAATACCACTTCTGGTTAAGACGTGCAACAAGATGTGGGGGGGCCATTCTCAGAACCTGTTGAAATCTCAGTGACCTTAAGGGGAAATCGCTCACGTTCAATACAGCAAGAGCAGAACGGAAAGCCCGTCTTAAAGCATCAGCTTTCAAGTGGCTTCCTGCGGTTTCCTGGGAGCACAGGACAGTTTTGGAACAGAACCAGGCAGTAGTTTTAAGGAACCACATCCTCCAATAGATGGAGAAAAAGTTTACGCCACGTCTCATCATAAAGACCTGCTGCAGCCGGGCACGGTGGCTCACTGCTGTAATCCTAGCTCTCCGGGAGGCCGAGGCGGGCGGATTGTTTGAGCTCAGGAGTTCCAAACCAGCCTGAGCAAGAGCGAGACCCCGTCTCTACTAAAATTAGAAAGAAATTAATTGGACAACTAAAAATATATAGAAAAAATTAGCCGGGCATGGTGGCGCATACCTGTGGTCCCAGCTACTTGGGAGGCTGAGGCAGGAGGATCGCTTGAGCCCAGGAGTTTGAGGTTGCTGTGAGCTAGGCTGACGCCACTGCACTCTACAGTGAGACTCTGTCTCAAAAAAAAAAAAAAAAAAAAAAAAAAGACCTGCTGTAATACGGCACTTCCGGGGAAGCACTTTGGTTCACTCTAAAGCAGGTTTTGTTTCCACCTCCCACCAGGGGCTGGCCAACTTACTCCTGCTTTTATAAATCTTTGGAAACTAAAAGCCAAATAACAGAAAACAAAAAAGGCCCCTCGTCTCTGTGGGTGACTGTCAATTATCACCTCCACTCTTGAGCCTTAGACTGGACATTGATGAGATGCTCTGCTGGGATCTCAGACTGTGCTGAGCGCTGTCTTAGGTCGAGCTTTCCCAGAAGCAGGCCCCGAGACAAGACACGTGTGCAGATAGTTTATTTGGGAGGTGGTCCTAGGACACACCGATCAGGAGAAGTGAAGTTGGAAGAGGCGAGGGAAGGAAGAGGGGTCGTTAACGAGCAGGTGACCACTGTAGACAACCGGGTCTCACTTTCCCGGGGACTGCTGGGAGATGCTATGGAGCCAACCTCAAAGTTGCCCCAGGTGAGGAGCAAAGAGGCCGAGTATTTATCCACTGACTCGTCTTCATCGTGCCTGCAGCGAGCTGAGAGGCCCCTGCAGCGAGTGAAGTCTCTGGCCGAGGACGCACAGAGGCTGGCAGCCGGAAGCCATCAACTTTGCAGGGAGCGTGTGCGCAGCGGCCCCGAGAGAGCGTCCTGCTGTGTGATTTGCACGCATCGCCTCATTCATCGTCACCAGCAGCCCAGGAAATAGAGACTCTGATGGTCCCCATTTTCAGATGGGGAAACCGAGGCTTGGAGAGGTCAAAGGATTGGCTCAGGGTCACACGCAGGAGGTGGGGAGGCCGGGCTTTGGACCCAGGCAGCCCGACCCCAGCGCCTGTGCTCCTGCACGCCCACCTCCTGCTTCCTGTCACACGGCTGTGTCCTTCGAGGTGGCACCTGGTGAGGGAATGGAAGGCAGAGAGAATTCAGGAGCTCACGGACCTCCCGTGCCGTGCATTTTCTTAAATCACAGGGTGCTTGCAATTTTCTGAGCTGTCGGTTTCCCATGGGTGGGATTTTGGGCTCTGAGGTGAGAGTTCTGCCTGCAAACCCCTGCAGGGGGAAACGAGCCAGGAGCTGCACTCGGAGGCTTGGTAATCGCATTAGCGTGATTTTGATTAAAGCAAATGCGTGTATGTGAGATATATTAGAATGCTTTTCTTTGGGGGGCTTTTGGCTGGAAAACAACCATTTTCTTGTGCTGTGCATGACATATTCTAAAGGAGTTCCCTGTTCCGTTTACTGGGTTCAAAATCTTGGTCAAGCCCAGAAGAAGAAAAGGACTTTCATTCTTGATTTCCTTCATCTCCTCACTCTGCTATCCCCTGACCAGAATAACAGTAGCAGTGGTGGTAACGGCAGCGACTGACACAGGGCTTGCTGCGTATGCAAAATGGTACTGTGGAGGTTGTCGGAGTCAAAATGGAGCCACTAGCATTAAAAAACCCAACCCTGACAGATAGAGCCGGGGAGGCCGTGAAGAGGGTTCTCGCGCTTGTGTGCCTGATGACAAAACTATCACAGAAGACTCTGCGAAAACACAACCTGCTCAAAGGCCATCGCAACCTTGCACAAAAAATACCTCTGCAAGGACATCTGCCCAGCAACTGCCTGTGCGACCTCGGCCTGGCGCCACCCTCGTTATTGATCTCTGTAGCCAGGGATAATTACCTCAAAACAATTATGGACTCCTCCTCGTTCCTCCTTTGAAAACCTTTGTCTCCCTTTACCCCCCGAACACGCACAGTTCACTGTGGCACACGTATGCGCACTGCTGCGCTCTCTCCCCAAGTCTCTTTTTCTTCTAGAGAGCCTCTGCCTGCTTGTTATTTAGGTTGGCACTTTATATGTGTGTGTGCACGCTCAGTTGTGTACATTATATGTAAGGTATGTTTATATATGCTTTGTATCTAGATACATAGACATGAATGTGCAAGTGTTATGTTATTTAATCTCCATGCAGCCTCATGAGATAGGCGCACCCCATTTTGCAGAGGCCGAAACGAGGCTCAGAGGCTGGGTACCGGCCCAAGTTCACACGGCCAGGACGGTGGAGCTGAGACCGGCTCCCAGCTGTCTGGTGTCAACGCCTCCCCACCCCAGCCGCTCCCCACTCGCCTCCCTCTAACCCCGCTCCCAGCCCACACCGGCGCAGCTCCGGCTACTCTGTCCCGTGTTCCAGACGGGACCTACGTGGCAGCCAGCGTGGCTTCTGCTCTGGCTCGTCTGGTGGGTGGGCAGCGAGCCTGGGGACCCCGGGAGGGGCCCTGGAACCTGGTCTCCTGCTCCGTGTCCCAGGAGCCGCTGACTGCAGCCTCTGCCAGGGCCTCTCATTACAAATAAATATGTCACAGCGTGATTTGTGGAGGTGTCAGGACTGTGGGTGATTATTTTTTTACCTTCTCTTCCATCACTCGGGCTCTCGTGTCGGTGCCACGAAGGTAAGCACCAAGACATTCATCTTCTCTTCTCCTGCGCTCTCTCCCGCTGCCCCTGCCTTGCTGGACGTGAGCGCAGTTCACTGGCTCCCGCAGGGACGCGGGGCACTCCCCAGGCCTGAGCGCGGCTCCATGCAGGGACTGGGGGCTCTCCACCAGCTGACGGGTGCCCCGGGTAAGTCGACACAGTCACTTAGTGGGGGACCAGAGGGGAAGGGGCTCAGAGAAAACGTTCTCAACAGCTACCACGTAAGACCGGAGATCCAGACCCCGCACCACGTGCCGCTGTGGGCGGTGTGCGCGTAACTGACGTCCTCGGAGTGTCCAGCGGCTTCTCCCCCGCCAAGCTCTGCCGGGCCATTCACTAATTCAACAAACATTCGCTGAGCACCTGCTATGTTCCAGGTGCGGTTTTAGGGCACTGGGGATTTAGCAGGCAAGTAGTCTTGCCTCCTTGGGGTTTAGATTCTAGTGGAGAAAAAGAAAATAGAACAAGAAAAATAAGTAAATGATTACTGAACACTATGGTTTGTGAGACAGTGATAAAGCGGGGAGGGGTTGTTGGGGGAATTTGCAGTTTTGAACAGGATGATTGGGGAAGGCTCTCTGAGGAGAGCTTGTGGGCAAAGACCTGGGGCAGGGGTAGGTGTGAGCCCTGTGGGGTGTGTGGGGGAGAGCATTCCAGGTAGACAAGATGGAGCAGGGTGGTGTGGTCAAGGAACGTCAGGAATCTGCTGTGGCCGGAGCAGGTGAGCAGGTGAGCAGCGCCAGAGCTTGCAGGACCTGGGGGCCACCACTTTGGCTTTGTCCTGAGCTAAATGATGCCCTTGGGAAGTTTAAAGCATAGCAGGGATGTGATCTCATTTAGGATTTAACAGGATCCTCCGGCCGCTGTTTCTGGAGAAGAGTCTGCAGGGGCCGGAAGGGCGGATGCTGGAGACCAGTGGGGACACCCTGCAAGGCTCCGGGCTTGGGCCAGCGGGTGGCGGGAGGTGGTGAGGACCCGACGGATTCTGGATACG
>NW_012153840.1:4851685-4866535 GCF_000956105.1 Propithecus coquereli
GATGGAGACCCCTGCCGCACAGCTGAAGCCCCTTCTCTCTGCCCTTTCTCCTTCTGCCGCCCCAGGCCTCCGTCCGCAGGCTCCGGTGTCTCGGAGCATGAACTTCCGTGCGGTGGAGGAAGAGGACTTCCTTCCCAAGCTGGGAAGTGTTGTGGGCAGGGGGAGGAGGAGGAAGCAGCCTGTGGCAGGGCCCCCTCAGGCTCGACCCACCAGCGGGTGCGAGTCGGGAAGGCTGCTGTTGGGATTGCGGTTGTGCGCTGTGTGGGTGTCCCGGGGCTGCCACGACAAGTACCGTGCACCGGGCGGCTTAAACGAGAACGGTTACTGTCTCAAGTCCTGGGGGCCAGGAGTCTGCAGTCGAGGAGTCAGGGGTCGGTTCCTTCCGAGGGCTGGGAGGGACGGAGGTTCCAGGCCCCTCTCCTCGGCTTGCGGATGCCGTCCTCTTCCCACGTCTCTTCATATTGTCGCCCCACGTGTGTCTGTGTCCAAATTTCCCCTCTGTATAGGGACACCAGTCATGTTGGTTTAGGGCCACCTAAACGACCTCACTTTAACTTAGTTACCTCTGTAAAGACCCGGTCTCCAAACCCAGTCACAGCCTCAGGTACTGGCGTTAGGACTTCAACGTGTGAATTTTTTAGGGGACACAATTCAACCCACGGCAGACAGAGAGGCCTGGGCGTCTGGGCCACAGGCTTCGGGCAGAAGCAGCAGAGTTTCGTGCCCGGCCTCCTCCTCTGCCAAGCGAGGAAAAGCCCCAAATGGGGGTCACGGAGGGTTTGGATGCTTCTGGGATCTGCCAGAATCCTTCTGAACTCGAAGTTGGCTTTTTAAGGTCTTCTGAGCTGAAAAGATATAGAGAAACCCAGTTTTTGTGAATCTGCTTGCTGGCCGCTGCTGTGGGGTCACGTGGGTGTTCCAGGACCTTTGCACTGGGCAGGTGTGGTGGCTTTGCTTCCACCGAATGTCAGGCCTGTGGCAGGCACCTTCTGGAATCCCAGGGGGCTCAGGACGAGGGGAGGATGGTCCTGCCCAGGAAGAAGCTGGCTTCTTTGTTTCTTCATCTGCCCCTTTGCTGCCGTGTTGTCCTAAGGAGGAAGGAGGGCAGGGGTCCCCAGGGTGAACAGACCAGGTGGCAAGCCCTTCGGGAAAGAGTCAGTGGCAGAGCTTCCCAGTGACGCGTCTTTCCTTGTTATGATCCACGTGCCTGCCTGGAACCCGTGACGACGCATCCCGTGTGCCAATGTGGCCGGGCCGCGGTGCCCAGGTGATTAACATTTACTCTCAGCTGACGCTAAGAAAGCAGATTACCCTGCACGATGTGGGTGAGCCTCACCTAATCAGGGGGGCCCTTGAGCGCAAACACTACGTTTCCGGAGGAAGAAGCAGTTCTGCCTCTACGGCAGCACACAAAACCCCTGAGTCTCCAGCCTGCTGGCCCGCCCTGCAGATTCTGAATCCGAGACTGCAACATCCACTCCTACCTGAATGCCCAGCCCGCCCCGGGAATTTCAGACTTGCCAGCCCCAGAGTCATGTGAACCAATTCCTTACAATAAATTCCTCCCTCTCTCTCTACACACACACACACACACACACACACACACACACACAGATATCCACATACATGCAGACAGCCAGCCAGCTATAGCTGTAGAGGTGTCGTGTTAGTTCTGTTTCTCTGGAGACCCCTGACTAATACCCACCCCTACCAAGTTTTCTGGAGCCCCCTTGGGTGGGGCCAAGTCTCAGGTACCGGAACTCAGACCCATGTGTCAGCCGTGAGATGAATCGGATGGGATTAACCGGCATTTGGCTAAAAGCAGCGATTAATCACCTGTAAATCCAAAAGATTGGTAGTCTCAGTTTTACCAGCAGCGTGGAGTGCAGTAGTGGTTGGGGGCACAAACCTCGTAGCCAGAGACTTCGTCACTTCCTAGCTGTGTGGCCCTGGGCAAGTTATTCAGTCTCTCTGAGCCTTGGCCCCTTTGTCTGTGCGGGCTGCGGAGGGGTGAGTATCTGCCAAGTGCCTGGAGCGTGGTAAGGGCTATGCAAGTGTTCGCTAGGATTACTTCTGAGCAATACAAACAAACGGAAGAGCATGTCGGAAACAGAGAGAGAAAATTCAAACCCTATTACCTTGCAGTAATAGAACAGTTGATTTGCTTTTTAATTGTGAGACATGCTCAGCTGAACATCTGGAGCATCCCAGGTCTGAATGGGTTCAGAGAACCCTGGTCCCTTGGCGTGGGAAAGCCCTAAATCGGAGGTGACAGGGTGGGAGGCGGGGCTGCGCTCCCTGCGTCGCCAGAGCTGCCTGCGGGTCCTGCAGAGAGAGCGGTTGCTCCCCACTCTTGCCTACCTGCAGCCTCCTAGTCCTCTCAAGCTTGCCATCTCCCTTTGTCTCCATGGGAACCGAAGCCACCCCATTAACCCACATCGCAGGGGGGCTCTTTTTAAAGTCTTTTTGGTTCTGTGTGGCCCTTGCTTAAGCTCCTGGGCACATACAGAGTCTGCCGCAGCTACCTGGATCCGGCTAAACGGTGCTTTCGGGAGCTCGCGGGGCGACCCTACGCTCACCATTAGCGCTTCTAAAAAGCGTGGGCAGCAAAGGCCAATTCTGCCTGAACGTTGTCCGTGACCCCCGGCTGCAGCCGATTCTCCGCTGTGGCTGAGGAGGAGGCCAGGAGGAGGCTGAATGTGCGTGTGTGTGCGTGTGTGCGTGTGTGTGTGTGCGTGTGTGTGTGCATGTGTGTGTGTGTGCACAAGTGTACGCACGCTTGTATGGGAGAGAAAGCAGCTTTACAGCCTATAAATCCACCCAGCCCTGCACATGTGAGTCTAACACGTGTGGATTTGGCACTCACTGAGACCATATAGTGTTCCCCTCCAAAGTCCTACCAGGTAGCTGCTTTTCTCCATCCCAGGTTTACAAATGGGTAAACTGAGGCAAGGGAGATGCAGTACGTCATCCAGGGTTTAGCTGGTAAGGAGAACTGGGGTCTGGACCTACAGAGCCTGGTTCTGGAGCCTGTGGGTGAAACCGTTAGACCCAATGCCCGGAGGGTCCCCACTGGCCACTTCTCCCCCTCTCGAGTCATTTCTGGGGTTGCCCGTGGCGCCTCCAGGTCAGGGGTGGCCAAGAGGAGACACGCATGTGGCAGACTCAGAAAACCGTGCATGGCGTCCTCCCCCCAACCCAGCCCCAGCCCCGCATCCTAACGACGCCGTGCTCCAGGTGCTGCTACCGGCCAGGTGAGAAAATCCGGCTCCGTCTGGCTTACGCTGAAAAGGAAGCGATCAGTGCCGGTAGCGGCACTAGGGGTGCATCCAGCTTCCAGCGCCCGGTCCTCTCTCCGATGCTGGCGGCTCCTCCTGTGCTGGCTGCAAACGGGCTCTCCCCATAGTGATGCCGTGGCTATCCTGGTCCACCGCAGCCCAGGGAATGGTCAGGTGTTTATCTCTGGCTCCAGGTAGGAGCCGGGGCAGAGGGTGCGGGAATGAGTGGTCGGGACCCGCATCCCCTTCCCCTCTGGGGACGTCTTGCTCTGCCCAGCTCCTTCCCACTCCTCCCTCTCTCTTTTCGTCCTCAAGGGCCCTGGCTCCCGTTTCTTCAGGGGTATCATCTCCTCAAAGGGCGGAAGCTTTTCTCCAAAGTGTGAAGCCTTGTGTTTTCTCCCCTATAAACCCACCCCCAACCCCAGGCGAGGGAAAATGAAGCCCCGCTACCCGGTGTGTTTGTGTGTGTGTTTACGTGCATGTCGAATGGCAACACACACAAATCTGTGTCCCGATAAATTATCCTGCCACCTTGACGATGAAGCAGCGAGTGAATCGTCTCCACTCCCATCAGGAATGGGGCCCTGACCTCTTGCAACCCTCCCTGTGGACCCTCAGGGTCCCAGCGCGGGACAGCCGAGCTCCGTGCTTCACATTTCTGATTCGCTGGAACTTCCTCTTTGCTCACGCTGGCCGCCCCCAGATTTGCTGCCGCCTCTGCCTTTGGACAGCAAACGGCTAGAAGGGGAAAACGGCCCAGCAGATTGTCACGAGGCCTCCTGTGTGCCAGGCCCTGTGCTGTGCCCCGAACGTGGATTTTCTTGCTGGGTGTTCACAAGATGCCCGCGTGCAAGCTCCATGCGGGCAGGATCCCTGCTGCCTGCGTGCAGGAGGCACTCAGCAATAATTGTTGAATGCGTGAATGACCCTGCAAGGTAGGGACTGTTATTATGCTATTGGATAGATGAGGAAACAGAGGCCCAGAGAGGTTTACTAACTTGCCCAGGGTCACACAGCTCAGAGATGGCAGAGGTGAGATTCAAACACAGGCAGCCTCTGCTCTTAAGTCCTGCTCCAGCTTTGCCTCCTGCCCTGCTGGGAAGAGGCCAAATGTGACAGCAGCCAGGGACAAGGCCCAGGACGAGATGAGACTAAGTCTGGGCCCCTGCCTGGCTCCTACTGAGGGCAGCAGTGTGGGCTCCTGGCTGTGCCTGGCTCGGTTTGTGTCTGGCTGCAGGGCTCAGCTGCCTGCTAAGTCGCACTGGTTTCCTGTGTTCTTTCCTCCGGACACAGTGTGTTCTGGGTCACCGGGTGCCTGCGATTGAGCCTAAAGCACCAAGTGTACTTACCCGCTGGCCTTGTTCCGCCACGCGGGCCGTCACCAGACAATGAGCCAAAGTGTTCTGCCTTCTCCTTTTATCAGGCAGGGCACGCAGCTCCTGCTCCCGGGACGTTCAGGGGAGCGTGCGCCACACTCCTTTAAGGAGGCAGAAAGCCAGCTGTGCGGAGGGAAGGGGTCCGCTAGGACCCTCCTTTAGAGGGAAGTCGTCCATGCTCTACTGCGTCCCGGCCTTTTCACATGATGTCCCCTGGCCTGGAACCCTCTCCCCCGCCCTCACTCCCACCCATCACCTGGCTGATTCCCACTCATGCCGCCCCCCAACCACTTTACCCCGAGCACACCCACATCCCTGTCCTTTCGCTGTCGCCCTTGCTATTGCCTCTCCAATGCCTGATTTTCCTCTAGACTGTGAACTCCACCAAGAAAGTGACTCTGGGTTTTGTGTTATAGCTGTTTCTTCCGAACCCAGGCTGTGGTCCTTTGCGCAAATCCCCCAAAGGAGCCCCTTCTTCGAAATATTCTACTGTCATCTGATAGATAGTTGTCCTAATTCACATACAAATGTAAGAACACAAAGTGTGAGCAGTGTCCCCTAGATTTGTGCAGTGCACAGCCTATGTAGCTGTACATGACAACCTCAGTGTATCATACATTTACTGACTATAGTTGTAAATAAAATGTAATTCAAATGCTCAAATATGTAAACTAAATAATTTAAATAACACACTGAGTGTCCGCTTGGGGCTGAAGAGGGTCCAGCGTTTGGTAGGCAGGGAAGAAAACTGGGTCGGTGATAAACAGACAACCATAAAGGAGCTATTTAGAAAGCCAAGACCCCAAAGTGGGTCAGGGCTCGATCCTGTGCAAATTAGCGACTGTTCACTCAGTGACTGTTCTCCGCTGTGTGTGGCTGCGCGA
The DNA here is from genome assembly GCF_000956105.1 of Propithecus coquereli. NCBI lineage: Eukaryota > Metazoa > Chordata > Mammalia > Primates > Indriidae > Propithecus > Propithecus coquereli. The sequence continues at coordinate 4,857,224 of NW_012153840.1, forward strand.
CGGGAGACTTAACTCATTTTGGGATTGCGTGTCAACAGAATAACAAAATTCCTTTTTAAAAATCGCTTTCTTAAAGTGAAACCTTTGCCGCCGAGGCCGGGGCTTAGCACAGCGGGCCTGCTGGCAAGGCGGGCAGACGCTGGACAGGGGCATCTCTGTCTCGATTTCCGAAGGGCTTCGAGTCTCTGCGGTTGGCCTCGCCTCTCACGCCTTGTGACCGGGCTCTGGGGGAGCTCTCGAGCCCGGCGAGGGGGCTGGGAGGGAGCGGAGGCAGCCGAGGTCGTGCGTGTGGCGGGGAGACCGAGACGGGGGAGAGGAGGGGAGCGACGGCGGCGACTGCTGCTGGCCGTGTTCCGTGTTCCGGCGCTCCCGGGACCTTGCGCGGGGGCTCTCACGTCACCTGCACAGCAGCCTCAGGAGCCAGCCTCGCCGCTGCTGGAACGGGCGGGAGCGGATGAGAGAACTGAAGTTCAGGTTCAGGATCGGGGGTCAGCGGACTTTTTCTGTACAGAGCCAGAAGTTAAGTAGCTTCGGCTTTGTGGGTCACGCCGTCTCTGCTGCAGCTGCTCAACTCTGCCCTTGTCGTGTGGAAGGACGCCATAGACAGCGTGTGAGCAAACGGGCACGACTATATTCCAATAAAACTTTATTTACAAAAGCAGGTGGTGCACACATGCTCAGGAAGATTAACTTGCCATGTTGGGGTCTGACGGTTGAAACATTATGGTGGATAACAACGCGGGGTGGGCACTTGGAGCTGAAGCCTGTCGCTCCAATGTACCCGCTGACCCTGGGCAGAGTTCATAAGCACTTTGTGCCTCAATTTCCCCATCTGCAGAATGGGGATGGCACCAATGCCTACCGCACAGGATCACGTGAGGACGGAATGAGCAGGGCAAGCAGAGTGCCTGGTGCAGAGCAGCCAGTGCTGCACGGGCGCCACTCAGAATCTGAGCCCAGGGCAGCCTGACACAAAGCCAGAGCTCTCCGTCTCGCAGAGGGGCGGGGTGGTGTCCTCCCCGCGCCCTTCCCCGCCCGCCCCCATCCTCCTTGTCGAAAGGCGGGTGCTGCAGTCTCTGCAGTCTCTGCAGGTGAGGATGGGGCATGGGGGGAGGGGCTCGTACTAAAGAGATCTGGGGTCCTGCCCGCCGGACCACAGCTCTCTTTCTTCCGCACTCCTCCCCCTCCAGCTGCCCCCTCAGGAGGGCAGGGCCTTACGCTTTTTGAGAAGTGGGGTGGCACCCGGTTGCCACCGTGTCACTGTGCCGCTGGCAGGTGGCTGCGCTTGGGGCAACTGCAAGACAAAGATTTATGGGGTGAAGAGACAGGCAGCCGAGCTGGCAGATTAACTTCACATGGAGCCATTTAGCACAGGGCGGAGACAAAACATAACGAATGAGATGCCGGCTGGAGAGTCAGCTACCACAGCCCATATATTTCCGCCTAACAGAGTTTTTACACAGCCAGGCACTGGCTCAGCAGGGCTGCTGCATGTTTACAGACGGCGCTTTTAGAGGAACATCTCCTACCAGTCCATAGAGCTACAATTAGCCGAACCCTAATTTACAAGCACCATTTGCTGCTGGAGCCGGTGCTGCCCTGGCCTGCTGGGAGCCGTGAGCGGCCGGAGTGTGCTGGCGGGGGGGGAGGGGGGGGGCTGGGCTCAGGTCTGCTGTTGCAGGGCTTCCTGGGAGCAGATGGGGTACTGAGGGTACCCCCAGTCTGGGAAGGTTCCCTGGTGCAAAGCTTGATGTTAGTTCTCACATCCTTAAGACAACCCTGGGGGCAGTTTCTGATAATCTCTCCGTTTGTAAATGAGGAAACTGAGGCTTGGAGCCATTAAGTCACTTATACAGGGTCACTATGGCCCATAAGTGTTGGGGCTAGAGCCTGAGTCGAGAGCTGGGGACCATGGGTGTAAAGCCTTAGCAGTGTCCCTGGCATCGTTAGGGACTCTGAAGGATGGCAGACCTGGGCCCCAGTCTCAGCCTCATTGCTCACTGCTGTGCAACCTTGGGAAAGTTACTTACCCTCTCTGAGCCTCATTTTCCCTATCTGTAAGATGAGGGTGATGAAAGAGCCTATCTTATTAGACAAAGTGATGGGCGTGAAGGGCTTAGCCACAAATCCATTTCCTAGGGTTGCTGTGACAAATTGCCACAAACTGGATGGCTTAGAACAGTAGACGTTTATTCTTTTAAAGTTCTGGAGCCCAGAAGTCTGAAGTCAAGGTGACAGCAGGGTCAGTTCCTTCTGGAGGCTCTGAGGGAGACGCATGTCATAGGGGCCCACCCATTTAATCCAGGGCGATCTCATCTTGAGATCCTTATTTAATTATGTCTGCAAAGATCCTTTTTTTCCAAGTAAATTTGCATTCATGGGTTCTGGGTGAACACGTATTTTGGGGAGCCACCATTCAACCCACTGCGCCTGGGAAAGAGGCCCAGTAATGTGGTTCTTCTTCTTTTTTTTTTTTTAATTTTTAAAAAATTTTTTATAAATAAAAAAAAAATTTTGAGACAAAGTCTCGCTCTGTTGCCCAGGCTAGAGTGAGTGCCGTGGCGTCAGCCCAGCTCACAGCAACCTCAAACTCCTGAGCTCAAGCGATCCTCCTGCCTCAGCCTCCTGAGGCAGCTGGGACTACAGGCGTGCGCCACCATGCCCCGCTAATTTTTTCTATATATATTTTTAGTTGTCCGGCTAATTTCTTTCTATTTTTAGTAGGGACGGGGTCTTGCTCTTGCTCAGGCTGGTCTCGATCTCTGAGCTCAAACGATCCGCCCGCCTCGGCCTCCCAGAATGCTAGGATTACAGGCGTGAGCCACCGCGCCGGCCAGTAATGTGGTTCTTGTCATTAGCATCAACGGCTTGCCGGAAACCCTAGAGCAGCTTCCCAGACACCTCCCCGCCCTCCCTACCGTGACTTTTCTTTCTGAAAATTCACATCTGAGTTCTGTCTCTTTCGGGGACTGAAGGAGAGATGCCCACCACCCTCTATCTTCCCCCACTAGGCTCCCCTGCATCAGTGAGCCTGGGGTACCTGCGGCTTGTCCTGGGCTGGGAGGGGCTGCCCAGCTCTCGGGAAGCCCCCTTGCCCCCTAAATGCTGCTGGAGGCGTGGGAGTGGAAACCGTCACCTGGACTGTCACCTTGGATCCCCCTGGAAAGATCTAGGGTGGGTAACGGCCCAGGCTCAGCTTGGGCGGGAAACATGGACTTGGGCCTCAAGGAGGTGGGGCCTTGGGCAGGGAGAGCCGGAACCTTCTGTGTCCCGGGTTCTCACCCCAGGGCTGTCCTTGCCTTGTGGGTGGCAGGATGAAAAAAGCTCAGATGGTAAATAGACTTAAAATCGTTTTATTTTTAAAGCCAACTTTGTTGCTGCTGTTACAAAAGCAAGTGTGCTCAGTATGGAAACTTGGCAAATGCAGAAAAGAAGCGAGTGGAGGAGGAGGTCACTCCTGCTCCCACCAGCCAGGGGCCACCATCATCGACATGTGTTGGGGTCTTTCCTGCCCGCTGTTTTTCCTGTGCACAATTTCCATTTCTTCAGGTCGACACTGCCGGTATCATTTTGCATCTTGCTTTCCCCCACTTACTCCTACAGCATGTAAGGATCTCCCCTTGTAATGGCAGAGGCTTTGTAAATACCATCTTTAATGGCCAGATAATATCCCACAGAGTGGACGTGGGGCCGTTTCTGTAGCCAGTCTCTCGCTGGACATCTTGGTTGTCCCTGGGACGTGCAGCCCCGAGAGTGGGCAGACGGCAGTGGGGAGCCTGGGTGTGGGGACCCGGCCAGCTGGGCGGGGCAGGCGCAGCGCATCTGGAAGGCTGGCTGAGCTGCGTTCCCGGCCACCTGTGAGGCCAGGCGCCCGGCTGGAGCCACAGTCGGTGGCTGCTGTTGCCGTTGTCAGACCTCCTCATCTGCAGGCAGCTTTATCTTCATTTCTGACGCATCTGCCGCGTCCTCTTTATGCCTGTCCCTCTCAGAGCCTCTCTGTCAAGCAGCTAATGAACTGTAAACAGACACTCCAGTGCTCCAGGGGAGCCCTTGACGGGCTCGCAGAACGGTGGTGTCTGTACAGCAGAGAAGCCGTCAGGGGGGCAGATAACGCCCCCTGCACCAGCCCCGCTGCTGGGGACAGAGAGCGTGTGTCCCCTGCTGATCACACAGCGACACAGGTGCAGAGGGGCAGCAGGGACTCTCCCGGACAGCCTGGGCCCTCCGACTCCTTCACTCATTGCTTTGGATGCCTCAGAGGGTCCCTGTCCCCACTCTCCCTTCCCCTGCCCCAGCCTCCTGGCTGTCTCCAAACCTGGTTTGTGACAAGACTCACCGGGGGAGCTTTTGGAAAATGCGGATTCCTGGGCTCCTCACCCTACAGACTGGGACTCAGTGGGCTGGGTGGATTCTCCCCCCGCCTGCCTCGCTTGATTAGACTGGCCGCCCCCAAAGCTCTGCTCAGAAGCCCCTGCTCTGGGCGGCACCTCCGAATCGGCCCCTCCTCGCTTGGAGCTTGGTGCTGCTTGTGCTAAGACACCCCGATATCCCCCCACCCCGGGGAGGGTTGTCCCCTGCGCTCTGGCTCTGACTCCCTCAAGCCGGGAGCCCTGTGAGGCCCCGCGCGCAGTGGGTGCGCGACCACGTTCATGGAGCACTTTACCGCTGACCACGCGTCACGCGCCACTGTCCCCTCTCATCCTCACAGCCGTTTATGGCCTGGGGCCTTTTATTTTCTCCCCATATAGACAAGAACACTGAGGCCCAGCAAGCTTGCATAACGTCCCCAGGGCCACACTGCCTGTCAGAGGAGGCACGAGACACTCCGTGCGCGCAGATGCGTGACAGAGACCTGGGGCCTGACAGCCGCGACCCATTTTCCCGCTTCTTTTTGTCTAATAGCTTTACTGAGATATAATTCACATACCGTACGATTCATTTATTTAATGTGAACAATTCAGTGATTTTTAGTGTATTCACAGGGTTGTGTAACCATCTAATGCCGGAATATTGTCATCCCCCAAACAGAAACCCCAGACCCATTAGTCGCTTCCTGTTCTGCCCAAACCCCCAGCCCCTGGCAGCCACTAATGTCCCCTCTGGCTCTGTGGCTTTGCCTCTTCTGGGCACTTCGCGTAAATAGAATCACGCACCGTGTGGTCTTTGTGACTGGCTTCTTGCACAATGCTTTCCACGCTCACCCCCCTTGCGGCAGGTATGGGAACCCCATTCCTTGGTGGGTTGCGGGATACCATCCCACTGTGCGGGTGACCGCGTCTCATTCTCCCAGTCGCTGGCTGGTGGCATTTGTGTTGCTTGTACTGTTCGGCTGTTACGATTGGTGCTGCTGTAGGTTTTTATTTCTCTTGCACGCATACCCAAGAGTGGCATTGCTGGGTCACACGGTAATTGTATGTTCGGCATAAAGCGATAACACCCTTTCCCGTCTCTACCGGCAGGTAAGCAGGTTCCAGTTTCTCTGTCTCCTCGGTGACACTTGCTACTACTGTCTCTTTGACACCAGCCATTTGTGCACTGGTATTTCATTGTGGTTTTGATTTGCATTTCCCTAATGACTAATGATATTGAGCATTTTGTCCTGTGCTTATTGGCCATTTGTTTATCATCCTTGGAGAAATGTCTATTCAGAGTCTTTTCCCATTTTAAAATTGGGTTATCTTTTTATTACCGAGTCGTAATAGTTCTTTGTAAATTCTGGAGACAGTCCCTTATCAGACATGGTTCACGAGTGTTTTCCCCGATTCTGTGGGTTGTCTCTTTACTTTCTTGATAGTGTCCTTAGAAGCTCAAAAGTGTCTAATTTGACAAAGTCCAATTTCTCTATTTTTTATGTTGTTACTTGTGCTTTCGGTGTCGTACCTGAGAAGGCTTCGCCCAACCCAAGGTCACGAAGACTTACGCCATGTTTTCTTCTAAGAGATTTGTAGCTGTAGTTTCCCATCGAGGCCCACGCGTCATTTGGAGTTAATCTGTGTGTGTGCTGTGAGGGAGGGGTCCCACTCCTTTCTTTTGTGAATATCCAGTTGTTCCCGCACTGTTGCCTGAAAGGACCCTGTTCCCCAGGGAGGGCCGGCTTTGGGGTCAGTTCTCCCCTTGCAGGTCCTGTTGCCCAGCTCTCGGAGGTCCCACAGAGGCCATGGCAAGCTGCCAGCCAGAGCCACCCGAGACATCTCAGGGGGAGACGTCTCTGGGGAAGGAGAGTCCAGAGGGACTCAGAGGCGGGTATGGCATGTGAGGGTGCCTGGGCACCGTGAGATGACCCAGCTCACGGTACAGCTCTGCCGGGGCTGCCCTCTGCTTTCAGAGGGATTCGTGAAGGTCTGGGGGCTCCATCTGGAAGGAGCAGCAGGGATGCCTCCTGCCAAATATTTGGACAAATGATGGGGCAACAGGACCGTGTGAGTTGGCCAGACTCCCCCAAAGCCAACTCCCCCCAACTGACCATGACTCCTCAATCACCAAGAGGGGATTCTTCTTTGTGCCAGGGAGACCCTCACCCCTGACTTCCGTGGTCCTGCCTCGAGGCCTGGACACCTCCTGCAGCCTGGGGTGCGCTCGTGAGTGTCCTCTGCCCGTCCTGCCTGCTGCTGCCTTCCAGGGCCGTCCGGAACCTGCCCTGCTCCTGCCCCTGCTCTGGAGTGGGACCTCGCCTGTCCTCCCCCGGAGAAGCCTGGGACAGCCAAGCCAGAGGTTTGCACACTGTGTTTCTCGGGGTCCCTGAGGGGCCACGGGGCAGGACTTTGGGCCCCTCAGCTACCACCTCCCAGGCCCATTTCATGTGTGGGACTCCCACCAAAGACTTCGTTTATAGAGAGGGTCCGTGATGGGAAGAGTTTGAAAACTGACTGATCTAATCCAATTCCTTCATTATGCAGCTGTGTGAAGTGAAGGCCAGAGAGAAAGGGCCTTGTCCAAGGTCCCCAGGGTGGAGCTGAACTAGATCCCCCAGTTCCTGTCCCCGTGTCCTGGAGCTTCGCGGTCCCACCTCCGTCCCCTGCTTCCCAAGCCCAGTCTGCACCCCCCACACCCCCAACCCTGTCAAGCTCACTCCCCTGGTCCCCCTGCCTATTGGTGGCCACGCTAATGAAATCCAGCAGTTTCCATGGATTTCTGGGCCCTACCAAGTCCTCTGGCTGCTTTAGCTTGCGGTTGGTTTTGCGAGGAGGGGGAGAGAGGCGCGCCATGATCACTCTGCTGTTGGAAGGAGAAAACGAATAGCAGCTCCTTTATCTCTGAAGTCCTTTTCATGCTTGAAATTCCCTGATCTTGTCCCAGATCTGCCTGCGGGAACTCGAGATGGACTCCCCCGCCCCCGTGCCGATCTGCCCACATCATCAGATTCGTGTCAAGCACAAGGACCAGGTCCCTCAGGGGAGGTGGCGACACCCGGGTGGGGGCACGAAGGAGCGGGTCCCCTCCCGGGTCAGGGGTTGGAGATCTCTTCCTCTGCCCCACAGGAGGGGTGGAGGCTGGGGCCTGAACCCACCATAGAACATGTGTGCATGTGCGTGTGCACGTGTGCACGTGTGCATGTGTGTGCATGTGTGTGTGTGTGTGTGTGTGTGTGTGTGAGTGGGCACTTCAGACGAAGGGGCTGGCGCTCAGAGTCTGGTGTCCCCTCCGGTTTGGGGTTTGGGGCCTTCTCTGAGGCGGGAGGCGTGAAAGGGGCCCGCGGAAGGGAGCGATGGCGGCCGGGGAGCGCAGTGCCTGGGATGAAATATGGATGAGGCCGTGTGATCCCGGTGCGGTGGTAGCTGGGGCTGTGGGCCGTGCTGGCTGGAGCCCTGGGGTTTATATATGTAATGGCCACGTTCAATGACTCTCGCCCCCTCACCTCTGGCGCCCACTGTGTGCGGTTGCCACGCACATCCCCTGGGGGAGATGGGTGAAGGGGGGCGCAGTGGGGGCCTGGAGAGAGTCGGCTCTCTGGAGAAGGGGAACTGAGTGCGTTCCATCCTGGGGTGGGGCAGGGATGTCCCTGACACTCGGGGCAGCTCCTGTCATCCCTCCCAGGACAGGGAGTGTTCCTGCCCCGCTCCCCTGCGTCCCAGCGCTGGCACAGTGCCGGACAGCCGGATGCATGAGTAACCTGTGTCGAATCCCTTCAAAAGCTTGCTGTCTCCAGGTGTCAGCAGGTAGCATGATCTGAGCTAATCTCCGTGCTTGTATTGTGGGCGCTAATTTTTTCACCAACCGATGTTTATTGAGCACCCACTATGTGCTAGACAAAGCCTTGATGGCCAAGTAGCTCACACCCAGGGCCAAAAGGCGGCTGCTCTGGGAACATTTCAGAGTCAATTAATTTCTTAAACCAAGAAGTAAGCAGGATGGTGGGCGTGTTGGGCGCTGCGGTAGGTGGGTGGGAAAGAGATCTCTGGTTCACGAAAAGGCAAGAGAGACTTCTGGAGTACCACCTTGTCTGAGCCTCACGCGGATGCAAGCCAGACAGGGCAGGCGGGTGAGGAAGAGAAGACTCCAGTGGCTCTTCCCAACATGCCCCGGGAGTTGGTGGCAGGGCTGGTGCCAAGGCTGTGGGTTGAGATGAAAAAGGTCATCTGGCTGCGGACAGCCTGGGCTGGGAGAGGCAGGAACCTCCTGGCCCTGGACCACTCCTGCAATTCTGTGACCAGCTGCCGTCCCGGCTGGGCTGGAGTCGGGTGACATGTGACAAGTGTCCAGGTGGGAAGCTGATGCTTCTGGGCAGAAGAGGGCTGCTGGCCACCGAGAGACCCTAGCAACTGATGGGTGTCCGGCAGGACAAAAAGGATCCACCTGTGGTGTCCCCAGCCTGTCCCTTCCTGGCTTGCTAAAGAAGGTTCTGGCAATGTCTGCTCAGTTTCTTCCCCCACTTTACACCCCCGCCACCGCCAGGGAGGGCCCCGGTGTCTTCAGACTGGCTCTTTGTCTTTCTGGGATGCAGAATTGGGAGAATGGGGGGGGAGGAAAATCTGGGGCTCAGGAGTTGAGGGGGTTGGAGGTAGGAGGCACTGCAGGAATCGACTGCAGTTTCTCTGCGTGTCCCCTTCAAAAGGTTTGAGATACGCAGTTGAAGAACTTGGAAATAATTTTAATTAACTTTGTGGTGGCTGTTCTGTGTGTCTTTCATTGTGGCGACACTGACCACTGTTTTGGTTTTAGTCGAGTCGTAAGACTCGTAAGAACAGAGACAGAAACAAAACCCCACAGGACGTGAGTGTTATTACGCACCGCGTATGGCCGACAATTATTTTTATTTATTTATTTGTTTTTGAGACAGAGTCTGGCTCTGTTGCCTGGGCTAGAGTGCCTTGG
>NW_012153840.1:4867007-4873066 GCF_000956105.1 Propithecus coquereli
CAGGCATGTGCCACCATGCCCGGCTAATTTTTTCTATGTATTTTTAGTTGTCCGATTAATTTCTTTCTAATTTTAGTAGAGACGGGGTCTCGCTCTTGTTCAGAGCTAGTTTCGAACTCCTGAGCTCAAACAATCCGCCTGCCTTGGCCTCCCAGAGTGCTAGGATTACAGGCGTGATGACTGACAATTATTAAACAGCCCGTATTCCATCGAGGAGCACTATTGTGCCTTTTCTCTGTTTCACATGGTGAGTTTTACCCCCTCAGGCTGCCGTCTCCCCCTCAGCACTGACTCTTAGATTCCAGTGTTTGGTCTGGAAGTGCGGGTCCCTGCAACTGCAGGTGAAAGACATCTCAGCACAATAAAACGTAAAAAAAATCAAGCCTCCGCTTTTCCTGCAGCCAGGAAGGCAGATTCCAGTCAGTGTTAGAAGATCCGACCTCGCACACGTTATTCCTAACAAAGAGCTTCACGTGGCACCCCGACTTCAGAGAGGGTCGCAAACCCCACGGCAGATATTTTGAGTCTTTAAAAAACCCCACAGTTGACGGGTATTTGCATACACAAAGAGTGCAATGCGCACCACCCGAGGGATGGACATATTTGAAACTCGGACTTAGAGGGGGAGGGGAGCGGGGGGGGCAAGGGCAACATACGTAACCTAAACATCTGTACCCCCATAATATGCTGAAATAAAAAAAAAACAAAGAAAAAAAACCCCACAGTTGTGTTTGATTGTCTTACTTAATAGCTTATTACACTGGCAGTCTGATTTAAATGGCTATGCCTGTTTTCCGAAAGGTATAAACTCCTGTGAGTCGTCCTTGCGAAACCAGAGGCGCTGGGCGCTGCCTCCCGCGTGGGTGAGGCGAAGCCGACCCGGGTCTCTGCTGGAATTCGTGGTTAGCAAGGAGTTCGAGAGCCCTCGTCTGGTTTGGGTTAACGTGAGCGAGGTGCCGAGTGCCCTGCCTGGGTTATCTCGTTTAATCGTCGTGTACAATTCCATCAGACGGGCGCTGTTGTTATCTTTTTCCTGCAGACTGGACAGGGAGACGCTGTGAGCTGACCAAAGCACCCGAGGACGCACGGCTGGCAGGGCGGAGCCAGGTTCGAGCCAGGCGCCTGAAGGGCTGACGGTCCGAGGCAACGTCCACCCTCTTAACCGCGGCGCCGCCTGGCTGCGGGGAGCTTCGCTTCTTCCTGTGCGCTGATGACTTGGGGAAGTGGGGGATGAAGAAACTGGGGTGTCCTGGAGCATCTAAGCAGTCAGAAAGGAGGAGAGACAAACCCTGGAGGCAGGGCAGCTTCGGAGAGCCTGGGGAGGAAGAGGGGCAGAACTGAGAGCATTCCTGGGTCAGGGTCCAGGAGGCTGAGGGGGAGGGGTGGGGACTGTCAGAATGACTGGGGCAGGTCTGGTCGGTGGAAGGCACAGGGACCTCAAGACAAATGCCATGGACGTGGCTCAGTTCAGGGGCCACCACTTACAAGGAAGACTAGGTGAGAGGTGACCCTGGACGTGCGCAGCATGGAGACCTGCTTGGGAGACCTTGCTCAGAGGAGCGGCCGCCTCTCGGGGTGAAGAAGGGCAGATTTGCAGAAGAGCATGGAAGAGCCTCAGTGCTTTAAGCCTCTGCCAAGCCAGCCGGGCGAGTGAGGCTCTGTACCCGGAACTCACCTGCTTGGGCGTTGCTTGGGTCGCACAATCACTCCTCCCCGTAAGGAAAGTGGATGCACTTCAAAATGGCAGGCGCCACGGCAGCTCTTAGAGGGTAAGACACAGCCCCCGGTAGCCTAGTGGCTTCCCCACCTGCCTCCTTCTGATTCCTGTGGGAAAACACCCTTCCCCATCACACACCCACATACACATATGCACGTGCATGCACACACATGTGCACACACACACACAGTTCCAGTCATCTTTGCTGCATAACAGGTTACCCAAAACTTAGTGGCTTAAAACAACTCATTGTGCTCACAGATTCTGTGGGTCAGAAATTGAGACAGGGCTCAGCAGGGATGGCTGTGTCTGCTCACACAACATCTGGGTCCTCACCTAGCAGGACTCAGTCTCAGGGCAAGAATCATCTTGAGGAGAAGCCACTCACATGTCTGGTGGTTGATGTGGCTTGTCGGCTTGGACCTCAGCTGGGGCTGTCGGTCAGAACACCTGCACTTGGCCTCTCGGTGTGGCCTGGGCTTCCTCACAACATGGCGGCCTTGATCGTCTTCAGTGGGGGCTCAGGGCGCCAGAGGTGAGCGTCTCAAGAGGCAAGAAGTGAAAGCTGCCAATTTCTAACACTGGACCTAGAAATGAGGCAGTGTCACTCTTGCCATATTCTATGGGTTGAGGAAGCCACGAAGGTCCACCCAGTTTCAAGAAGGGACAGAAACCCCAGTGTGAGATGGGAGGAGGGTGTAAAGCAGGTTCACTCTGCCCTGGTTGCCAACTTCTCTGAATCTGGTGAGGCAGATCACCCTCCTGCACCACAAGTTATATGAAGCAGATTTATTACTCACGAGTGGGCAGCAAGGACAAAAGAAGCCTAGGACCCATTGTGAGTGGGTCCCCCAAGGCTCAGGAAAGCGGCCTGGGGTGGATGGAATCTCTACTGCACGTGCCTCACCTGCACCACAGCCGAGGGACCTCGAAAGGGAGCGTGACTCCTGGGCTAAAGCTGTGAAGGACACCCTGCCTGCAGGGGAGAGAGGAACAAAGCCCGCTGTCCAGGGAAGGTCCTCCCCAACTCGACATGCTACATTCCCTAGAAGGGACAGGGACGAGACCTGAGCTGCTTCAGGCAATTCCTCTTTATCTCAGAATATTGCATGCCCAGCTCGTTCTCCAGTTATTTTTGAGAACTACGAGTACAAGAAGGAGGAGAACTGTTTGTCCAAGGCCACCTGACACGCTGCTCTGCAGAGTGTCAATGTCACATATAAGAGAAGCATGTGGGATGGGAGATATTGTGGGGTCCCTCTCTGGAAAACACAGCACACGTACGCTCGGTCTCAGCGTGGCTGCCCACCCCTCCTTCCCACCAAGTGGGCCCGTAGGCTAGGCTGGTCCACCAGGAGTTCAGGGATGGACATGTGCCCCACGCAGGGCCACTGGAATTTTTCCTGGTGTTGATCTGTGAATTCGGGGGAGGAACTTTCTAGGAGGATGAGAGTCTGGGCCTGCCGGTGACTGTCTTGGCTTCCGGCTGGGACAAGCCTGCCTGCAGAGCGGTTCCAGGCAGACACCTGCGGAGCTGAGAGCTAGGGAGGCAGAGGTCTGACCACACTGCCTGAGCCTCCGGGTAGCGGCATGTTCCTAACCCCGTCCTGCCCAGGAACTTTATGTTTCTGGCACAACTGAAAGAATTCTTACCAACAGAGCAGGGGACGGAGAGATGACTGCCACAAATGTAGTGGAAGGACCAAGATTTTGAGCCCCAAGACTCATTCTGCAGAGGAGAAACTTCCTCCAGCGGGAAGGCAGAATATCTCCGGGAGAGAAACATTGGGAAAATGCTCTGGAGGAGTCCCCACCTCATGGAGTATGTCACCCCCATTCCTTCCTCTCCTCCCGCCACGATTTGTTCCCCAAAGAGTACAAGAATCACGGGATGACATGGAAGCTGGGGAGCGAGGGCAGCTGCTTTCCACTCCCGTGGTGTTGAGCGAGTCTCCTGGTCTTCCCCAGCCTCGGTGCTCTCGCACACACTGTGCACGTGGGGTTGCCGTGAAGCCTGAGCGGGACGATGCGTGGGAAACCCTGAGCCCAGTGCGGGGTGCCCGGTGAACTCGCGAGGCCGGGAAACTGTTCCACGAGCTCTTCGTGCGGTCGAGAGTCCTCTGACATCAGCACGAGGATGGAGGTCTCAGCCTTAGCCCCGCCCAGCCTCCTCCCTGCAGCCCGTGGACGTGCTGGAAATGACAAGAGGCTCTTGCACATTTATACGTCCGTCTGCGGACGGCAATTTCCATAACAAACAGGCACACACAGGCAAGACGCAGATTCCTCCAAGGCCCAGGATCTGCGAAGGGAACATCTACTAAATCAGGACTGGTGGATAAAGCCCAGGGTGTCCTCCTCCCCTTCCTCATGGTAACGAGCTGACGGGTTCCAATTACAAGCCCAGTGGAAGGGGCTGCGTGACGAAGCTTGACTGGCCTTGCAGCTGAAACAGCAAACCACACCGAGAGTCTGCGTGGAGCGCCCACATCTTCGCAGCCCTGGCGCACCTCCTGGCAAGGGCCAGAGAGCTTGCGGGAGAGCCAGGGCCCAGCAGGGGCTGGAAGGGCTGGGGAGGAGGGGAAGGGGATGTCTGGGGAGTGAGGCAAGGAAGGCCTTGCAGAGTGTCCTGTTGCCAGCCCCCACCTGGGTGAGTTGTGATGGGATCTAGGCCTCCTCTACCTCAAGCAGTTTGTAAATTCGTGAATAGTCCCATAGGACCTTGAGGTCTCAGTGTTCCCATCCTGAAAAATGGGTACAAGGATACAGGCTTTCCATACTTATTGGGAGTTTGAGGAGGACCAGAGGAGACACTCAGGCGTGGAAGCAAAAGCAACGTGGGAGATGCAGGTCCTGGGGCCATCTCAGACTTGCAGACTGCTGGGGCTGGGAGATCGTGGGGTTCCAATAAGCCCCTCATTTTGCAGATGAGTAGAATAAGGCCCAGGGAGAGGAAGGGATTTGCCTGTCATTCTCAAGTGAGTTAGTGAGTGAGATGGAATAGGGCACCGGGGCCCTGGTGCGAGGCCAAGGGGTCTTTGTCCCCACATTGTCCAGTTCGCTTCCTTCCTGGCAGTCACACTGGGCACACATCCCCAAGGCACCTGTGGCTGGTGAGTCCAGTGGGTAGAGCGTGAGCCTGTCCACTGTGCGTCTGTGGTCCCTTTGGTCCTTTGGCTGGCCTGGCAGGTGACAGCCCTGTTGTATTAATGTTTTAGATGCCATGTGTGTTGATGCTTTCGTTCACCGCGTAACCGACAGTGTGTGGTCTCCCCCGTGGGCATCCCATCAGCTTGAGCCAATCCTTCCCACTGGCTGTGGTGAGCTTTGTTTTTCTCACACGACGAGTCCTGAGCAGTGGATCAAGTGCTCTGCGTGCCCCGTCCCCAAGTGGTAGCCCATGGATTGAAAGAGTCTGAGAAGAACAGGCATAAAAGTGGCGATAGACTCTGTTTCTAGAGGAGCCACGTAGCTCTGAAGCTGCCGTTAACTCATTCTTTCAACAATAAATAGCTAAACCATAACATGTGACCCTGTGCATGTTCTCTCATCACAGCCCACAGACGTGTGGCCTGGCCACGAGAGGGACTGGAGGAGGGGAGCTCGGTTGGCTCAGAGAAGTACAGCCTTAATTTTGGAGGTAAAATGGCACTGGTGGGAGGTGAGGAGAGGTTCTCATCACTGTTGGCCTGGATTGGTCCCCCAGCTTCTCCGCCCACCTCCCCAGCCCCTTCTGCACATGGCAGTTGCATCAGGCAGGGTTCTCCAGAGAGGCAGAGCCAACAGGAGATAGGTGCATATATGCACATGTCTCCTATTTATGTGCATAGAGAGATTTATTGTAAGGAGCCCACTCGTGTGATGCTGGAGGCCAGCAAGTCCTGAGATCTGCAGGCAGCAAGCTGGAGAGCAGGAGAGCTGTCGGTGCAGTTCCGGCTCAAGTCTGAAGGCCTGCGAACCGGGAGAGCCAATGGTCTTCCAGCCTGAAGTCCGGCAGGCTCGAGACCTGGGAGGAGCCAGTTTCAGTTCAAGTCCAAAGGCAAGAAAGAACTGATGTCCCAGCGGGAAGGCAGTCAGGCCGGAGGCATTTCCTCCTCCTTGCGGGAGGGTCGGCCTTTTCATTCTATTCAGTTCTTCAGTTGGCTGGCTGGGGTCCACCCATGCTTGGGAAGGCGATCTGCTTTGCTCAGTCTGCTGATTCATTCAGAAGCACCCTCACCGGCACACCCAGAGTAACGTTTAACCAAGTGTCTGGGCACCCCATGGCCCCATCAAGTTGACACATAAAATTAACCATCACAGCAGCTTAAAAAGCAGGTCGTTTTAAACATAAGTCAGGTCA
>NW_012153840.1:4873116-4994606 GCF_000956105.1 Propithecus coquereli
GCTAATTTTTTCTATGTATTTTTAGTTGTCCGATTAATTTCTTTCTAATTTTAGTAGAGACGGGGTCTCGCTCTTGCTCAGAGCTGGTTTCGAACTCCTGAGCTCAAACAATCCGCCCGCCTTGGCCTCCCAGAGTGCTAGGATTACAGGCGTGATGACTGACAATTATTAAACAGCCTGTATTCCATCGAGGAGCACTATTGTGCCTTTTCTCTGTTTCACATGGTGAGTTTTACCCCCTCAGGCTGCTGTCTCCCCCTCAGCGCTGACTCATAGATTCCAATATGTGGTCTGGAAGTGCGGGTCCCTGCAACTGCCGATGAAAGAAATCTCAGCAAGATAAGACGTAAAAAAAAATCAAGCCTCCGCTTTCCCTGCAGCCAGGAAGGCAGATTCCAGTCAGCGTCAGAAGATCCGACCTCGCACACGTTATTCCTAACAAAGAGCTTCACGTGGCACCCCGACTTCAGAGAGGGTCGCAAACCCCATGGCAGATATTTTGACTCTTTAAAAAACCCCACAGTTGTGTTTGATTGTCTTACGTAATAGCTTATTACACTGGCAGTCCGATTTAAATGGCTATGCCTGTTTTCCGAAAGGTATAAACTGTGAGTTGTCCTTGCGAAACCAGAGGCGCTGGGCGCTGCCTCCCGCATGGGTGAGGCGAAGCCGACTGGGTGTCTGCTGGAATTCGTGGTTAGCAAGGAGTTCGAGAGCCCTCGTCCGGTTTGGGTTAACGTGAGCGAGGTGCTGAGTGCCCTGCCTGGGTTATCTCGTTTAATTGTCGTGTGCAACTCCATCAGACGGGCGCTGTTGTTATCTTTTTCCTGCAGACTGGACAGGGAGACGCTGTGAGCTGACCAAAGCACCTGAGGACGCACGGCTGGCAGGGCGGAGCCAGGTTCGAGCCAGGCGCCTGAAGGGCTGACGGTCCGAGGCAACGTCCACCCTCTTAACCGCGGCGCCGCCTGGCTGCGGGGAGCTTCGCTTCTTCCTGTGCGCTGATGACTCGGGGAAGTGGGGGATGAAGAAACTGGGGTGTCCTGGAGCATCTAAGCAGTCAGAAAGGAGGAGAGACAAACCCTGGAGGCAGGGCAGCTTCGGAGAGCCCGGGGAGGAAGAGGAGCAGAACTGAGAGCATTCCTGGGTCAGGGTCCAGGAGGCTGAGGGGGAGGGGTGGGGACTGTCAGAATGACTGGGGCAGGTCTGGTCGGTGGAAGGCACAGGGACCTCAAGACAAATGCCATGGACGTGGCTCAGTTCAGGGGCCACCACTTACAAGGAAGACTAGGTGAGAGGTGACCCTGGACGTGCGCAGCATGGAGACCTGCTTGGGAGACCTTGCTCAGAGGAGCGGCCGCCTCTCGGGGTGAAGAAGGGCAGATTTGCAGAAGAGCATGGAAGAGCCTCAGTGCTTTAAGCCTCTGCCAAGCCAGCCGGGCGAGTGAGGCTCTGTACCCGGAACTCACCTGCTTGGGCGTTGCTTGGGTCGCACAATCACTCCTCCCCGTAAGGAAAGTGGATGCACTTCAAAATGGCAGGCGCCACGGCAGCTCTTAGAGGGTAAGACACAGCCCCCGGTAGCCTAGTGGCTTCCCCACCTGCCTCCTTCTGATTCCTGTGGGAAAACACCCTTCCCCATCACACACCCACATACACATATGCACGTGCATGCACACACATGTGCACACACACACACAGTTCCAGTCATCTTTGCTGCATAACAGGTTACCCAAAACTTAGTGGCTTAAAACAACTCATTGTGCTCACAGATTCTGTGGGTCAGAAATTGAGACAGGGCTCAGCAGGGATGGCTGTGTCTGCTCACACAACATCTGGGTCCTCACCTAGCAGGACTCAGTCTCAGGGCAAGAATCATCTTGAGGAGAAGCCACTCACATGTCTGGTGGTTGATGTGGCTTGTCGGCTTGGACCTCAGCTGGGGCTGTCGGTCAGAACACCTGCACTTGGCCTCTCGGTGTGGCCTGGGCTTCCTCACAACATGGCGGCCTTGATCGTCTTCAGTGGGGGCTCAGGGCGCCAGAGGTGAGCGTCTCAAGAGGCAAGAAGTGAAAGCTGCCAATTTCTAACACTGGACCTAGAAATGAGGCAGTGTCACTCTTGCCATATTCTATGGGTTGAGGAAGCCACGAAGGTCCACCCAGTTTCAAGAAGGGACAGAAACCCCAGTGTGAGATGGGAGGAGGGTGTAAAGCAGGTTCACTCTGCCCTGGTTGCCAACTTCTCTGAATCTGGTGAGGCAGATCACCCTCCTGCACCACAAGTTATATGAAGCAGATTTATTACTCACGAGTGGGCAGCAAGGACAAAAGAAGCCTAGGACCCATTGTGAGTGGGTCCCCCAAGGCTCAGGAAAGCGGCCTGGGGTGGATGGAATCTCTACTGCACGTGCCTCACCTGCACCACAGCCGAGGGACCTCGAAAGGGAGCGTGACTCCTGGGCTAAAGCTGTGAAGGACACCCTGCCTGCAGGGGAGAGAGGAACAAAGCCCGCTGTCCAGGGAAGGTCCTCCCCAACTCGACATGCTACATTCCCTAGAAGGGACAGGGACGAGACCTGAGCTGCTTCAGGCAATTCCTCTTTATCTCAGAATATTGCATGCCCAGCTCGTTCTCCAGTTATTTTTGAGAACTACGAGTACAAGAAGGAGGAGAACTGTTTGTCCAAGGCCACCTGACACGCTGCTCTGCAGAGTGTCAATGTCACATATAAGAGAAGCATGTGGGATGGGAGATATTGTGGGGTCCCTCTCTGGAAAACACAGCACACGTACGCTCGGTCTCAGCGTGGCTGCCCACCCCTCCTTCCCACCAAGTGGGCCCGTAGGCTAGGCTGGTCCACCAGGAGTTCAGGGATGGACATGTGCCCCACGCAGGGCCACTGGAATTTTTCCTGGTGTTGATCTGTGAATTCGGGGGAGGAACTTTCTAGGAGGATGAGAGTCTGGGCCTGCCGGTGACTGTCTTGGCTTCCGGCTGGGACAAGCCTGCCTGCAGAGCGGTTCCAGGCAGACACCTGCGGAGCTGAGAGCTAGGGAGGCAGAGGTCTGACCACACTGCCTGAGCCTCCGGGTAGCGGCATGTTGCTAACCCCGTCCTGCCCAGGAACTTTATGTTTCTGGCACAACTGAAAGAATTCTTACCAACAGAGCAGGGGACGGAGAGATGACTGCCACAAATGTAGTGGAAGGACCAAGATTTTGAGCCCCAAGACTCATTCTGCAGAGGAGAAACTTCCTCCAGCGGGAAGGCAGAATATCTCCGGGAGAGAAACATTGGGAAAATGCTCTGGAGGAGTCCCCACCTCATGGAGTATGTCACCCCCATTCCTTCCTCTCCTCCCGCCACGATTTGTTCCCCAAAGAGTACAAGAATCACGGGATGACATGGAAGCTGGGGAGCGAGGGCAGCTGCTTTCCACTCCCGTGGTGTTGAGCGAGTCTCCTGGTCTTCCCCAGCCTCGGTGCTCTCGCACACACTGTGCACGTGGGGTTGCCGTGAAGCCTGAGCGGGACGATGCGTGGGAAACCCTGAGCCCAGTGCGGGGTGCCCGGTGAACTCGCGAGGCCGGGAAACTGTTCCATGAGCTCTTCGTGCGGTCGAGAGTCCTCTGACATCAGCACGAGGATGGAGGTCTCAGCCTTAGCCCCGCCCAGCCTCCTCCCTGCAGCCCGTGGACGTGCTGGAAATGACAAGAGGCTCTTGCACATTTATACGTCCGTCTGCGGACGGCAATTTCCATAACAAACAGGCACACACAGGCAAGACGCAGATTCCTCCAAGGCCCAGGATCTGCGAAGGGAACATCTACTAAATCAGGACTGGTGGATAAAGCCCAGGGTGTCCTCCTCCCCTTCCTCATGGTAACGAGCTGACGGGTTCCAATTACAAGCCCAGTGGAAGGGGCTGCGTGACGAAGCTTGACTGGCCTTGCAGCTGAAACAGCAAACCACACCGAGAGTCTGCGTGGAGCGCCCACATCTTCGCAGCCCTGGCGCACCTCCTGGCAAGGGCCAGAGAGCTTGCGGGAGAGCCAGGGCCCAGCAGGGGCTGGAAGGGCTGGGGAGGAGGGGAAGGGGATGTCTGGGGAGTGAGGCAAGGAAGGCCTTGCAGAGTGTCCTGTTGCCAGCCCCCACCTGGGTGAGTTGTGATGGGATCTAGGCCTCCTCTACCTCAAGCAGTTTGTAAATTCGTGAATAGTCCCATAGGACCTTGAGGTCTCAGTGTTCCCATCCTGAAAAATGGGTACAAGGATACAGGCTTTCCATACTTATTGGGAGTTTGAGGAGGACCAGAGGAGACACTCAGGCGTGGAAGCAAAAGCAACGTGGGAGATGCAGGTCCTGGGGCCATCTCAGACTTGCAGACTGCTGGGGCTGGGAGATCGTGGGGTTCCAATAAGCCCCTCATTTTGCAGATGAGTAGAATAAGGCCCAGGGAGAGGAAGGGATTTGCCTGTCATTCTCAAGTGAGTTAGTGAGTGAGATGGAATAGGGCACCGGGGCCCTGGTGCGAGGCCAAGGGGTCTTTGTCCCCACATTGTCCAGTTCGCTTCCTTCCTGGCAGTCACACTGGGCACACATCCCCAAGGCACCTGTGGCTGGTGAGTCCAGTGGGTAGAGCGTGAGCCTGTCCACTGTGCGTCTGTGGTCCCTTTGGTCCTTTGGCTGGCCTGGCAGGTGACAGCCCTGTTGTATTAATGTTTTAGATGCCATGTGTGTTGATGCTTTCGTTCACCGCGTAACCGACAGTGTGTGGTCTCCCCCGTGGGCATCCCATCAGCTTGAGCCAATCCTTCCCACTGGCTGTGGTGAGCTTTGTTTTTCTCACACGACGAGTCCCGAGCAGTGGATCAAGTGCTCTGCGTGCCCCGTCCCCAAGTGGTAGCCCATGGATTGAAAGAGTCTGAGAAGAACAGGCATAAAAGTGGCGATAGACTCTGTTTCTAGAGGAGCCACGTAGCTCTGAAGCTGCCGTTAACTCATTCTTTCAACAATAAATAGCTAAACCATAACATGTGACCCTGTGCATGTTCTCTCATCACAGCCCACAGATGTGTGGCCTGGCCACGAGAGGGACTGGAGGAGGGGAGCTCGGTTGGCTCAGAGAAGTGCAGCCTTAATTTTGGAGGTAAAATGGCACTGGTGGGAGGTGAGGAGAGGTTCTCATCACCCTCGGCCTGGCTTGGTCCCCCAGCTTCTCCGTCCACCTCCCCAGCCCCTTCTGCACACGGCAGTTGCATCAGGCAGGGTTCTCCAGAGAGGCAGAGCCAACAGAAGATAGGTGCATATATGCACATGTCTCCTATTTATGTGCATAGAGAGATTTATTGTAAGGAGCCCACTCGTGTGATGCTGGAGGCCAGCAAGTCCTGAGATCTGCAGGCAGCAAGCTGGAGAGCAGGAGAGCTGTCGGTGCAGTTCCGGCTCAAGTCTGAAGGCCTGCGAACCGGGAGAGCCAATGGTCTTCCAGCCTGAAGTCCGGCAGGCTGGAGACCTGGGAGGAGCCAGCTTCAGTTCAAGTCCAAAGGCAAGAAAGAACTGATGTCCCAGCGGGAAGGCAGTCAGGCCGGAGGCATTTCCTCCTCCTTGTGGGAGGGTCGGCCCTTTCATTCTATTCAGTTCTTCAATTGCCCGGCTGGGGTCCACCCATGCTCGGGAAGGCGATCTGCTTTGCTCAGTCTGCTGATTCATTCAGAAGCACCCTCACCGGCACACCCAGAGTAACGTTTAACCAAGTGTCTGGGCACCCCATGGCCCCATCAAGTTGACACATAAAATTAACCATCACAGCAGCTTAAAAAACAGGTCGTTTTAAACATAAGTCAGGTCACATCTTCCCCATGCTTAAGAACCAAACTCCTTCTGTGTCCTGCATGGCCCATGTGGTCAGGTCCCCTCCCACCTCTCCAGGCTTATTTCCCCCAGGACGCCCCCTTAGTCACTATGGTCCATCCACACTGGTTCCTCCTGCCCTCTGAACACGCCACATTTATCTGTACCTCTGCACCTCTCCCGTAGCTGCACCCTTTTCTTGGGCTGCATTTCTGCTAGAAGCCGGGCTCCTTCTCATTGTTCAAGTCAACTGAAACGTCACCTCCCCGGAGAGGCCTTCCGTGCCCACCCTGGCCAAGGCGGTTCTCAGTTGGTCACTACACAGCCCATTACCTTGCTTCTTTTTTTCTTTTTTTCTTTTTTTTTTTTTTTGAGACAGAGTCTCGCTTTGTTGCCCAGGCTAGAGTGAGTGCCGTGGTGTCAGCCTAGCTCACAGCAACCTCAAACTCCTGGGCTCAAGTGATCCTTCTGCCTCAGCCTCCCGAGTAGCTGGGATTACAGCATGCGCCACCATGCCCGGCTAATTTTTTCTATCTATATATATTTTTAGTTGTCCAGATCATTTCTTTCTATTTTTTAGTAGAGATGGGGTCTCGCTCTTGCTCAGGCTGGTCTCAAACTCCTGACCTTGAGCGATCCACCTGCCTCGGCCTCCCAGAGTGCTAGGATTACAGGCGTGAGCCACCGCGCCCGGCCTACCTTGCTTATTTTTTTCATATCACTTAGAGCAAACTAAAATTCTCCCAGTTATTGACATGTTCATTGTTTACTGTTTTTCCCTCCCACTGGAATGTAAACGCCACGAGAGCAGGGATTTATTTGGTTTATCATTGAATTTCCAGTGCCCGGTGCACAGAAGGCTTTCAATAAATATTAGTGGAAAGAATGAGTTCATTCATATGTGAGTTAATTCACATATTTTAAAGGAAAGATTTAAAAAAATAGCTTCTCTTTGCCCTCTTGGAGAGGAAAGCATTCTCGTGTCCAGGTTTTGGAAAATAAGAAGTGCCCCGGGGGTCCTGTCCTTCTGTTCGTGTGCTCCCCTGACAGTTCCAACTGTGAGAAACGCCACTCACCTGGGCATTCCCTGAAGTTCGGGTCCCTTGGGAAACACCTGGATTGGAGGAAGGAGGAGGCAGTGGAAGGGAGGTAAATGTTGGGTGTTTTCCAAACCAATCTTCTCATCACACATACATTTTTAATGCTGTCAGAAATCTAATTTGTTATACAAAGCTGGAAGCAGGAGCGTTGTGTGTAAATAGCAAACCGTGGGAAGATTGCTCTCCTCAAATACGTTTTGCCAACCCAGTCTATTTCCATATCCATTTAATGCATGAGTTGCTGTCCCTGGTGCTGAAATAATAGACTCAGTCAGGCATCTGGGCTTTGGGAGGAGGACACCTCTGTCTGAAATTCTGGACCCCTCCAGCCCCACCAACACACACACACACGCACACACACACACACACTGCAGGAGCTGCCCGGCAATGTGTGGTCACCGTGCCCTGCCATTGTTGGGTTCCACTGCGATGATGGCCACTGGAAATCACAAAGCTGGACTATCGTTCCATTCTCATTTGGCATCTCTCGAGCTCACCCAGGAGCTGCTGCCGCAGCCATTTGACACTGCTCCAGAGACAGTGGCAGGGCTGTGGGGTGCTGAGCTCTTTGGCAGCTCCGCAGGGTATGTGCAGCCTTGGGTGTGGTGAACCACATCAGTAATGCCACGGGAAAAGGCACAGGGGCCACAGACGTCCCTTCTCCACTGTCCACGGCACCTGCCTGTCCAGCCCTAGGCTCTGTGGTCCGTAGTGGTGCCTCTGCCTTAGAAGCCCATCAGGTGGATACGGCTCCCTTTCCCCCAAGATGGAAAATAAGGAACAAGCGCTTGAATCTTGTGGCCTTCAAGAAGTAAGTGACAGGTGGCGATTTAAATTTTGGAGTTATGGGGTGATGATTTAGAAATATTTATTGAAATTTTTGAGGTATAACATATAAAGTACTCAAATCTTAAGTACACAGCTTAAAAGAATTCGTGTGTGTGTGTGTGTGTGTGTGTGTGTGTTTGTAACCATCACTCAGGTGAAAATACATAACATTCCAGCACGCCCCACCCCTCAGCCTGCCGCCTAACAGGCAGCACCTTCCACCAAAAGTCACCACTTTTCTGACATCTGTCACCATAGATCAGTCTTTCCTATGCTCAAATTGCTTACAAATGGACCATTCTGTATGCACTCTCTGGGTCCACTTCTTTCATTGAACGTTATGGCTTCAGATTCACCCGTGTAGTTGCATATCAGTGGCTCATTCTTTCTTCATTGCTCTATAACACTCGGTGTGAACAAGTCGCAGTTTATTTATGGATTCTACTGTTGATGGATATTTGGGTTGTTTCCAGATTGAGGCTATTACGAATAAAGCTATGAACATTCCTGTGCATGTCTTTTTGATGGACAGAGCACTTATTTATGTTGGATATTTGCCCGGGTGTAGAATTGCTAGTGTACACATGTTTCCAAAGTGGTTGTATCAATTTACCATCATTTCTTGCAAGAAAATTTCTTCTTCCTGCCTTTGTCTTCTCTGTGTTCTGTCTCTCTCTCTCTTTTTGAGACTGGGTCTCACTCTGTCACCCAGGCTGGAGTGCAGTGTGCTCACTACAACCTCAAACTCCTGGTCTCAAGCGAGCCTCTTGCCTCAGCTTCCTGAGTAGCTGGGACTACAGGTGTGCGCTACTACACCTGGCTAATTTTTCTAATTTTTCTATTTTTGGTCTCACTCTTGCTCAGGCTGGTCTCAAACTCCTGACCTCAACTGATCCTCCCACCCTGGCCTCCCAGAGTGCTGGGATTACAGGCATGAGCCACTGCACCTGGCCCTTTTCTGTGTTCTCTTGATCAATGGAGATGTTCTAGGGGGAGTTTCTGTTTAAGGAATTGTGGCTTTGGAGTTTTCCAGGGCACTCTATGAATCAACATCGATTATATGACTATTCCCTACTAATCTCTGCCTAGAAACCAGAGCCATTCTTCTCTCACACCTTTCTTCTCTTTGGCTATCACTGCGACTGACTCCTGTAATGGAATCTGAATGAATTACAGATGGTACCGATGTTATGAATGGTGCAGCGTTTGGAATGAAAGACCTCTTCTTCCTCCACGCCCGGGCCGGAACACGCCTGCGAGAAGAATCCAGCCGAGGACAGCCAGGGGCATGGACGTCAGCCCAGTGCCACGAGGGGTCCTGGAGCCCCAGACACACAAGGGCCAACTGAAAATCTGCAAGGAGCTTTGTGCTTCGAGAATGGAGGAGGGGGGCATGTGGCAGGGGACGAGCAAGCTCCTTCTCCTTTGTTCTCTCTTCTCACCCTTTCCTCGGATTTTATGAGATTTGGGGGCAATATATCTACTGCTAATGCACAGTGCTTAGATCATTTTAAGGCTCCAACTGGGACTGTATCACAGACAACTGCACGATCTCAAGGGCGCACACGGAGTGCTTTGCAGGCTGCCCTAAACATCGATCCACTCATTACAGGACCCGGTGCCCAGGGTTCAACTCATCCCGCTGGCTGTCCTCTCTGACACTGGGGTCACGAGATTTCCCATTGCATGCTTACTCCTCTGTGTGATCAATTTCTCTGTCTCTCTGTCTGCCTCTCTATCTGCCTCTCGGTCTGTCTCTGTGTGTCTGTCTGTCTCTCTGTCATTCTCCTCACTCCCTTCCCCTGCATCTCTCTCTCTCTCTCTCCCCCTGCTTCTCCTCCCGCTCCCCAGTCTTTGCCGCACTCTTCGGAGAAAAAGTCTCTAGATTCAGAACAGTCCCAATGGCTGGTGCAGAATAAATGAGGCTCCTATGTCCCTTGAGATGGAGCCAAAGGTTCTCAAGGCCCCTCAGAGCAGAAGTGGAGACGAGTAACGCTCTGTGCGTCATGAGACAGGAGCAGTCGGGGCTATGCCAACGGGATCGCAGACCTTCCTCCCTGCCTGTCTGAGCTAGAGTCAGGGGAGCTCTCTGCTGGGCTGAGGGTTAGAGGACTCAGAACTTAGGATGAGCGGGGGGCATAGAACACATGTGGCGCGCCTTGGCTTGGCTTCCCTTGGCCTGGAGAGCTGGGGGCCAGGCAGGCATGGTGGGCCAAGAGAGGGTGCAGAGTTCACCCTGGGGCCCCAGGAACATGCTTTTAGGGGGCTCCTGAGTACAATCTGCAGGACTGGGAGTGAGAGCTCTGCCTGTCTCAAGGTTATTTAACTCCGCCATTAGCCACCAAGGCTACCTGCAGTTCATACAGGAAATGAGCTCAAAAGCTGCCACGCTGCGGGAGTCTCCCCGGCCCACCCGCCCCTCCGGCCTGAGCGTGGCCACCGTCAGCAATTTCCCTCCCCACGCAGATCAATAGGGCCCTTGGCTGTGACCTCAGGTTCAATTATGGCTCCAATTATGGAATAAAGAGGCTGTTATCACACAGCTACCTCTTATTAAAAACGCTGCACAGGGGGCTGGCAGAGACTGGACCTGGGGGGAATCATTAGCCTACTAATTTGAAATCAATTTAAAGTGCATTTGCTTAATGGTATGAGCATTGTGAGTTATCTATAAATTGTTCATTTAGTTGAACTTCACACCAGATTTTCATTTTATAAATTACATTTTCAGGTTGGCAAATGTGAGTGTGTGTGTGTCCTTCCTCTCCCCTCCACCCTTGCCTTTTCTAGTTTTCTTATATAAAAAAAAAAAGCTTGACCATCTATCTTGCGGTCAGAACTTGTGATCTTGCGCTGCTCAGAAGTCTTTGGTGTTTGAAGCAATTAGGGAAGGAAAGGGAGGTTGCAAAGAGGTGTTGCCCTGTGACCCACCCGGGCACCAGTGACAGTTTGGGGAGAAGGGTGGCGTGGAGCCGGGGGCCTGGAGGAGCTGACCTGTCTCCGAACTGGCTCTGCCTGGCTCCAAGGGGGGGTGGCCCTGCCCTCTTCTCTGCGGGTCACTGCCTCAGTCTGGACCAGGAGACAGGAGGCTGCGCCCAGGAAGCAGCTCCCCAGGATGAGTGAGCTTGGAGTGGCTGAGGGCCCATGTGCTCTTTACGGCAACTGCCACAGGAACGAGGACATTGGCTTAAGTGGCAGCTTTTTCACTGTGGACCGGGCACCTTCAAATATGAGGTGGCACAGGGCGGGCCCTCACGGGCAGGGACTCTCCATACCAGAGCAGCTGGAATTCATTAGACTCTTCCCGAGCTCCTGCTACACACCAGGCACTGTGCTAGAAACAGGAGCTCACGCACGAGTAAGGACCCTGCCTTTAAAAATATCCATGTTGCTAAATCACCACTTGCTTTTACGGAGCCCTTACTTTGTACCCGCTCTGTGCCACGCGCTTTATCAACCTTGCCTTATAATCCTCCCCAGAACACGAGGTTAGAAACATCATTGGCCCCATTTGACAGACGAAGTGACTGAGGGGTTGATTATTTGTAGAAATGGCTGTAATGATTCCCCTCCCTGCATCCCCGCCCCTTTGCAACGTGACTTTGAAGTTCCTCCCATTCAGAGGTAGAGCCTCTTCCCCCACCATGTGAATCCGGCCTGACCCGTGGCTGCCCTTGCAGTAGAAGGCGGCAGCAGTGACGCTGTGCCCGCTCTGCTGGGGCCTGGGGAGGTGTGTTTGTCCCCCAAGGCTGCCATAACTAGGTTACCATCACCAGACGGCTTGGACAACAGAGGTTTATTGTCTCAAGTTCCGGAGGCTGCACGTCTGAAATCAAGGTGCTGACAGGTCCACGTCCCCTCTGAAACCTGTAGGGGGTCCTTCCTTCCTTCCTTGCCTCTTCCTAGCTTTTTTTAAATTAGAGTTTTAGAGACAGAGTGCTGGGATTACAGCCGTAGGAAAGCCACTGCGCCCGGCCTTTCCTGTGTTCTGATGGTCTGTTGACAATCCTTGGCTTGTGGATGCGTCACCCCGGTCCACCATCTCGACGTGGCATTTTGTCTGTGGGTCATTTCATCATCTTCCCTCTGTGTGTATCTGTGTCCAAATTTCCCCTTTTTATAAGGATCCCAGTTGTATTAGTTTGCTGGGCTGACATAGCAAAGTACCACAGCCTGGCGGGCTTCAACAACCCAGAAATTGATTCTCTCACAGTTCTGGGGGCTGGAAGTCCCAGATCCGGGTGTCACAGTGCTGGTTTCTCCTGAGGCCTCTCTCCTTGGCTTGCACGTGGCTGTCCTCTTGCTGCCTCTTCATGTGCTTGTCACTCTGTGCTTATCTGCCCCTGCTGTCTCTCTGGTCATTCTAATCTCCTCTTCTTACAAGAACAGCAGTCGTATTGGATCAGGACCCATCCTAATGACCTCATTTTAACTTAATCACCTCTTTTTTTTACTTTTTAAATATTTTTTATTTCTGCATATTACAGGGGTACAAATGTTTAGGTTACGTTGTCCTTGCCTCCACCCCAGTGAGAGCTTCAAGCATGTCCATTCCCCCTTAATCACCTCTTTAAAGATCCTATCTCCAAATACAGTCACATCTGAGGTACTGGGGGTTGGGACTTCAACGTGTCTTTTGGGGGGACATCGTTCAGCACATAGCACTCGTTCTCCAAGAACACTGACGTTGCCTGTGAACAAGCCCAAGCTTGTGTGCTGGCTGGTGAGTGACTTATGGCCCTGTGAGTCCTGTCCCTCAGCCCGACAGCCAGCCAAACCCCCAAAGCAGAGCCACCCAGCCAACCTACAGCCGACCACAGGTGTATGAGGGACCCTACCAGGAAGAGAAGAACCACCCAGCTGAGCCCAGTTTCTTTTGCGACAGAATCATGAGCTAAATACATGGTTGTTGTCTTAAGCCACTAGATTTTGAAGTGGTTTGTTAGGCAAGAAATTATTGATATGCTGAGGCCCAGAGAGATTAAGAGGGTTGCACAAGGTCACACAGCTACAAGTGGAACCCAGGGAAACTGATGGTCTGATCACACCATGGGGACAGTATGTGTCCCAAGGTATAAGGTTCTGCTGAACTGTCCCTGGGACAAAGAGCCCCAGAGCCCCTGGGTGGGGCCTCTGGAATTCAGTGATCCAGGTGGCTCAGCTTCACCATTTGCTGTGAGCCCCTGGAGGATTAGCCCCTTGCTAACCCTCAATTTTCTCATCTGTAAAATGGGGTAGTGACATGCATGCCTTGCAAAGTTGTGAGAAGCTGGTGAGATTCTGAATGGGACAGCCTCTTGTGAATTGCATAATCTCTCCTTTTATTGTAATAATGTCATGAACACCCTCTGTCCTCTTTGATACTACCTGTACCACGGAGGCCCCTCAAGTCATTGCTCCCTGTGGGGGCATTCACACATAGTGCAAACTGACCTGGATTCGAATCCCACCACTGGGTAAAGGTGGGTGAGTCATTTTTTTCCTCTGAGAAATGGGGATACACCTTTCCAGGGTGGGTGGTGGGGATGCAGTGAGCTTATGGGTGGAGAGGAGGCATGTGGAAGGAACGCAGTTACAGCTCAGCTTCCCTCCCTCCTTCCTTCCCTCCTGCCCCAGCTTCTGCCTGTTCTCACCAACAAGACAAATGCAGATTAGCCCTGGAGGCGCTCCTGCAGGCAGAGAAGCCCTTCTCTTCTCCTCGTGCCAGCCAGGTGACCACAGGGAGCACCTCTGGCAGGTGGACCATGCAGGACAATGGCTCCATTCATCTTCTGCTGATGATCCACGTCGTTCCCCTCAAGTCACTTAGAGAAGAGGCAGGGAGCAGCGGGGGGCAGGATGGGAGGGCAGAGGCAGCTGGAGAGTAAAAGGCACCGTGCCAGTTCTTCCCCTGCAGCCAAGCAAGGCAAGGGCAGTGCTCTGCCCAGTTCTGATGAGATCACTCCCACTTTACAGGTAGGTAGACTGAGGCTTGCAAGGGTAGAACATGTGTTCAGTCAATAGCGTTTGCAGTGAGCACACCGTATGCCAGGGGAAGTCGTGGAGCCTTTGTGCCTTCTCCCCTCGTCGGGGGAGAAAGCCGAGCAGCAAGTCGTTCACACACAGGGCGAAGGAATTAGTGCTGTGTGTCACCTCCCGGGATGACTAACCCAGACTTGGGCAGCAGGAAGGCTTCCTGGAGGGCGCAGAGTCTTGAAGGCGAAGGAGGCTCTAGGAGGAGGCAGCAGGTGCCACAGGAGTGCTCAGGCGGGAGGGCAGCTCAGGCGGGAGGGCAGCGCACCTGAGGCCGGAGCTGAGCCACAGCACAGCCCGCCCTGGGGACAGAGTTTGGTTCGGCCGGCGCCTGTGCAAAGCGGAGGCAGTGGCCTGAGACACCAACGGAGAAGTTGCCAGTGAGGCCCTAGATGGTCTTGAAGGCCGTATGAAGAGACTTCAGCTTAATTCTGGAGGTCATGGATAACGCTTCAGTGGACTATTGCTGCAAAACGCTGCATGACGAGTTTCCCCAAACTCAATGGCTTCAAACAACGATCATTTATTGGCATCAGCTGGGGTCGGCTCAGCCATTCTAAGACCACCAGGCTTGGCTCTAGGCCGCAGATGGGTCAAGTCAGTTCCACATGTCTCTCAGCCCCCTGGGACCCTCGGCTCGCCAGGGCACATTCTTCCCGGGGGGGCAGGAGCACAGAGGGCAGGTGGCCTCACACAGGCACATTTCAAGCCTTCGCTTGCCGACGTCCAACGGACAACAAAAGTCACACGGCCAGGCCCAACATCAATAGGACAAGAATGTGTATTTCGCTCACGTTGGCGAGGGACGAGCAGGGGAGAGAACAGTTCCTATCCACCGCAGTGCTTTGCAGTGCCAAGTGCATACTGCTCTCCAGAGCTGGGAGAAATCTGTTTGATAACAACGGTGATGACAGTGATGCTGGTTTAGCAGGTATCTGTGGCCAAGCCCTTGGCAAACATCCTCTCATAAAACACAGTGACCATGCTCAATGGGCGTTATTCTACTTAATGGGTGAGCAAACAGGTTAAGGGAGCGTATGTGACTTGCCCACATCCTCCCAGTTCGTGGAGGCGGGGCAAGGATGTGACAGCCAGCAGGATGGCCTTGCAGCTCAGCCCTTTCTGTTGTTACCCCACAAGGCCCCTCCCAAGCATCACCTCTGCCTGCCCAGCTGCAAGGCCGGAGGGAGCAGCAGCAGCCAAGGCGACTCTCCCGGTCGGTCGTTGCAAGGCTCACACCTGGACTCTGGCTCCAGGGCAGAGAAGTCCTACGTCCCTGCTCAGGGAAGGGGGGTGGGGTGGCCCCTGGCAGTGCCTTCCGTGCCCAGCAAGTCAGCTGATGTTTGCAGATGGCCTGGGGGGGCGGTGCACTCCTTCTCTCCTTCCTCACTGCTCTCCCTGCCTCCCCTCTACCCTCTGCCCTGCAGCCAGAGTGAGCTTTCTAAGGAGCAAATGACAGCCCCACCTCTCCCCTGTTTACAAAAATCATCCAGATGATACATTCTGGCAGTCAAAAAATCCAAGAATGTGAAAAGATTTGTAACAAAATCTTCCTCCTGTTGCTCTCTGCCATCCACCTAGACCCCTCTCAACAGGTAACCACTGTTTTAGTTTTTCTTGTGTTTTCTTCAGAGTTCTTTATGCATGTGCAAGCAAAAATGAGTCCATATTCTCACCTGCCCATTTTTTTACACACCGTCTTGCAACCTTTTTCTCCCCATTTAATATATCTTGGTGCTCTTTCCACATCGGCACATAGAGCACTTCCTCATTCATTTTTTGCAGTTGCAGAGAATCCTCCTGTCTGAACGGACTGACCACAATTCATTTCGTCTGTCCCTGTGCTGATGGAGGTTTCGGGGTTCGCAGCCCCTTGCCGTAGCTCACAAGTCTCCAGTGAGTAACTTCCACGCTTGGCAGGCACGAGTTCATCTGCAGGACAAATTCTCAGAAGTGGGATTGTTGAGTCAAAAGGATCATGCAATTGTGATTTTGACAGTTCCTGCCAAATTACCCTCCGCTGCGGCTGAAGCAGTTTGCACGCCGCCAGCATTGACGGCGCAGGACAGCCGATTCCGTGCCGGGCCACAGTGCGCTATCAAGCTTTTAGATCCTTACCGATTGCACAGGCATAACAGGTCTCTTGCTTTTAAAACCCTTCATTGTATCCCATCGCCTTCAGGATAAAGTTCAGCTGCCTTGGCGTTGTGGGGGTGGGCACAGCCCTGTCCTTTCTCAGGGTCATTATCGGTGAGGGAGGTGGACGTGCACACAGCTCCCGTTCTGGGCATGGAGCAGGCAAAGGCGCTGCCTCCGAGGAACGCTGCTGAGAGTCCCAAGAAAGCCCGGGTAGGCTGGGCAAGGCAGGCACTCCTTAAAGCCTGGCTTTTGTGACAGCTCCTGGTCCCCAAGGGAAGGGGAGAGAGCAGCAGGGCCTTAGGGAACCTTGGCAGGTGATGGGGGTGCCCCTCCCCTTTGCCCCTCCTCCGTGCCAAGCTCTGCCACCTTGGTACGCTAAACCCTGTACCGAAGACCCCAGGCCACTGCTGCACCAGAGCTGACGAAGGGCATCTCATCAGCACCAGCAAAGTCATCAAGACCGTGAGCTGCGCCTCAGCGGCAAAGGAAGGTCAAGGTCCTTTTCATGGGAGTTGGTGCCTCTGGGACCCCGTGGCGCCAGCATTCACAAACAAGATGAAGGGGGTTTATCTGCAGGCAAGCAGGCGGCCAGTTGTGTGGCCTGAGTTCTCTGAAACTCCCAAATGGTCACCCGTATCCTTCCCCCAGCTTTGCCCCAGCCCTGCCCTGGGAGGGAGACAGATCAGTCACCATGCAGGGCCTCACGGGACAAGATGGTACAGATCTGAAGTCGAGGATGCCACCCACAGAGGTGAGCCTGGCCAGAGGCCGGAGGGAGCAAGACCTTGGTCAGAAGCCGCCTGGCAGCGTGCTGTGTGCGCTTCCCTTCCCCTCTGGGCCTCAGTGTGCTTATCTGCGAAATGGGAACCCCGCTCACCAGAGAGTCAGGAGGGTCACATCAGAGCTGTACAGATGTGGGAGCTCTGGCCACCTTGGGGGTAGGTGACAGTGACACAGCCTGGCCCCCTCCAACCCTGACATGCTGGCCCAACACCCCACAAAACCCTGGAAAGAGAGGCCCAGGGAAGGGAAGAGGAGCCGTTCTTTCAAAGCAGGGAAGTGGGCTTGGCGAGGGTTTCTTTACAAATGGGCGTTATTTGGAGTGTATGCAAATGATATGCAAATAATTCCACCTCCACATTAAAATTAGGTTATTGGGAGGGTCTTGGGACAAGAACTTGCAGATGTAGGTCCTCTTTCTAAGCACTTCTGGGATGTCCTGTCAACTTGTCAGCCCCCTCCCCTTCCCCACCTCCTCACCCTGGCCATATCCCATAAGCCTGCCCCAGTCCTTGGAAAGAGGACTGGCCCTGTAGATGTGGCCTTGCCCATGTGGGGGCTGCCAGAGGGTCCCGGGCCAGAGCCCCGCGGAGCCCCTGATCTGCCCCTTCGGGCTGTGTGCTGCGGGGCGTGAGCCCCCCTCCAACACAGCACTCGCGGCTGGGCCTCGGGGTGCAGACTTCACAGAGGGCCGACGGGAAAATGCGAAAGTATGAATTACCATCAGACACAAGGGTTTCTCTTCGGATTTTCCAAGAACGCCTTGATGTGACCACCAACCCCGTGTGTCCCTACAGCTGTCGTCAGGCTTTGTTCCAACTGTCATGAGAGGCTGTGCGCCTTAGTGGCTGAGGACACCCGGGGACAGGCCGGCTGGCTCACTAACTGCATGGCAGACAAGTCAATCTCTCGGGTCCCTGCTGCCCGTGTGTGCACGGGGGTGCTGGCACCTGCCGCCCAAAGGTGACAAATGAGCTGAGATATGCCGAGCCGTGCTGGGGGACGGACTGTGTCCCTGGTACCTGTGAACGTGAACTTATTGGGAAACAGGGTTTCTGTAGGTGATCAAATTACGACGCTCAGGGTGGGGCCTAATCCAATGACTGGCGTCCCTCGTGTGAAGGAAGATGACATAGACAAAGAGAAAAGGCGGCCATGTGAAGACGGAGACCAGGCGGAGACTGGTGTGCTGCACCCACATGCTGGGGACACCAGGTCTGTGTGCTGGCAGCCAGCAGACGCTATAGGAGAAAAACCTGGGACCGACCCTCCTTCAGAGCCTGCAGGAGGAACCCACCCTGCCAACACCTTCAACTTCCAGCCTCTTGAACTGCGTGGGAATAAACTTGTTGAAGTTTTAACAAAGTTTAGAAGCTTCAACAGCGTGTGGCACTTTATCATGGCAGCCCCGGGACACTAACACAAACCTTGAGAAGAGCGCCCAGCACAGTCAGTGCTGTCAGCTGGTGTCATTAACTGTCTGATGTCCTCCTTCACCCTGATGGTGGGCCCAAAGGGCTGATACTCCCTTGACAGGTACTGGGCAGGGGACAAGTGACACCCATCTGTCTTGCACCCCCAGCCCCCAGTTGATATTTACAGACGACCAGCTAAGTGGCCCAGAGACCACCCTTGATTTCTTTCCCGCCCTCAGGGATAGTTCCAGCTCGGTCTGTGTCCAGTGCCATAAAGCCCAGGGGGCAATGTCCGTCCCCAAGGAGAAAGGTCTGTGCCCAGCACAATGCCAGGCATCTCACAGGTGCTCAAAATGTCCCAACTGTGCAGCCAGAGGAGCCCATTAAGGAAAGAAGCATCTTTTGAGCCCTGCCTCCCAGGGGAGGCCCCCGGCCTCACTCCGGGCTCCCAGAACACCTGTGACCTCGTTCCCAGGAAGGTCAGGCACCCTCTCGCCCACGCCCATCTCCTTCCAAAGCCAGCCCCACCCTTTGTGCTGAGTTCCAGCTGGGCAGCTTGTAAGTAATTGCTTCAACTTTAGGAATACAACAGGGCCAGCAGTGTTTCAAATTCACGTGTTAGCAGCAGTGGTCTGTGGTTTCATTTCTCTTTAAAAGGAACCCTCTGCCACAAGCAGGCTACAGGCACGAACAGCTCCTCCCCATAGGGGCCACCCCCGAAACCGTCTCTCTCAGAGTTGGGTGGGGGAGATGGGGGCTTGGATCTGTGAGGAGAGCTCTGCTGGGCCCCACAGCCCCCAGGGAAGGCCTCAGAGGGGCTCCTGGAGGCTGGCGCCGGGGTAGGACATGCAGAAGCCCAAGCCCAGTCCCTCTGTCCTCTCTGCCAGGAGTGAAAGGCCTGGGGAGGGCCACTGGGCCACTCAGCACTGGCCTCTGTCAAGCTGAAGGGAGAGAAGGAGGGGCAGGGGGTGAGGCCCTGCCCAGAATCCACTGTGCTCTTCCGGCAAGGCCCCCAAGTGCATGAGGCTCGGGAGACAGCGCTGGCTCTGCCACCAACCCCGCTATAGGGCACTTTGCCTCTTGGTGCCTCAATCTTCACATCTGTAGAATGGGGGCCTGTGACACCCACACAAGAAGGTTGTGAGCACTGAGGCAGTGTGGCAGGGAGACCCCCCCACAAAAGCCACCTGGCCTTCGTGGTGACCAGCACAGGAAGAGGGGAGGTCTCTTCAGGGGGACACACAGGGCTGTGGCTCCACCTCCCAGCTCCGGCTCCGTGGTGGGGGGAAGGCAGTGCGGTCCCCACAGCGTGGGAGTGGACCGCAGGGTGCCTTGGGCCCAGGCCTGGGAACATGGCTAGTTGGAGCCGAGCTGGAGAACAGCATCCCTGCGGTAAAGAGGGGCGTCCTGTCCCCCACCCTGGGCCAAAGGTGCATGAGTCAAGGGCCAGGCCCAGCTATAGGGCGGCCCCAGTGGGCAGCGGGATCTTATAGCCGCTCCAGAGCAGCACGAGGCAGGCGCCCAGCCCCAGGGCCCCCGCCAGCAGCACGGCGCCCAGGGCCTTGAGGAAGGAAGTCCTGGTCCGCGTGAAGGAGCCGGGCCCCATGGTGCCGAGCAGTGCGGTGCTGACGGTGAGCGTGTAGACGATGGACACTCCCGTGTTGAGCGCCACGATCTTGCCGAACTTGGCGAATGGGGCGATGATGCAGAAGAACAGTGGCACCGTGGCGATGACCGTGGTGAGTGCGCTGGACACGATGGCCACGCCCACATGTCGCACGGCCTCCAGGGTGCGCCACTGGCGCTGTGCTCTCGCATCCTGGGTAGAGAGCCAGCGCTGGGGACCCTCGGGGCCGGGGAGCATGTGGCGCCCCCCCGTAGCACATGGCGCATGTTGCTATGGTGACGGGACACGGTAGGTCTTCCTAAACGGCGGCCCTGGTGGGAATTGCTTTCTTTCCACCAAAGGCAGTTACAGGTATAACTGACTTGACTTCCACATACTTGTGAAAGTTTTCACGCAGACACAATTCTAAACAAAGGAAAGCGCTTTGCCAGCCAGCGAGGTCATGGACATGTCCTCACCAAGCCACAGGGGGGCTGGAGGGTCACGGCTGGACCCCGGGAAAGGTGAAGCACGAAGGGCCTTGGACATCCTCTTCTGGCCCAGTCCCCTCACTGCTCACGTGGGGAGACTGAGGCTGGGGGGCGAGGACCTACCTAGCTAGAATCTGAGTCCCTGGGGCTTGCGGATCAGCCTTGGGAACCCAGTTCCCAGAACACAGCCTGCTGGGGGGTCTAGTACTGGGGGTGTCCAGCTGTCCTGGGGGTCCCCCAGCTGTGCTGAGGTGGAGGATCTGCTGGGGGGCGGGGGGCAAGGCAGGCAGGTGCTCACCTCAGCCTGGTGGGGAGGCAGGTTCTCTCCGGCCAGCAGGTAGCCCTCGACCAGGTGGACACAGTAATCCACGGAGGAGCCCACGAGGATGGACAAGGAGATGGCTTCCACGGCGCCCATCTCCCAGCCGCTCCAGTACATGATGGTCACCACGAGGCAGACGATGCCTGCAAGACAGTTGGTGGCGAAGGCGGCTTGGACGCCCCCTTCACCACAGCACAGCCCTGGAGGGCCCCTGTAGAGTGGGGAGGTCGAGTCCAACCCCACCCCGAGTGACAGGAGGGAGGGGGAGAGCCAGGTTTAGAGAGTGTCGGGGCCCCAGGGAGGGGGCAGGTGCAGCAACATGTCACTGAGCTGAAAGCTGCCTCCTAGGGACACCAGCGCTGCCTGGGGAGCACAGACTGTGGGGGAGACAGTCCCATGAGCCACTGTCACAGATGGCTCTGGGCAGACGTTCTTTTTGCCTGGGGTGGGGGTGGCCAGGAAGCCTTCACTGAGGAGATTTGACAGTCAAGGGTTCAGTGAAATTTGCTAGCTTGGGGCCACCAGGGAGACCCCTGCCTGCTCCTGCCCCTACCGGCCTGGCGCCCGTCAACCCCTCACTCACGTACCCAAGATGCTTAGGAGCACGGGCAGCAGGAGCAGGATGTGGGTGGTGAACACGGCCACCGCGGCCACGCAGATGAGCAGGGACAGCGCCAGCCCGTGCAGGGCGCTCTGCACCCCTGCAAGGCGAGAGGGGCTCAGCGGGGCTGCACGGTGGGCAGTCACAGCCAGCACTCTGTGTGGGCCCCTGACCCTCTGGGCCCCCATGTCTTCATCTGTAAAGTGGGGTGACCCCAGGACCTACCCCAGGCCTGTTCAGCATTTAAGAGCTGACACAGGGCAGGCCCTCAGCGTGAGGCCTGGAGCCTAGAAAGGGCCCGTCACTGACAGCTGCTGTCATGGTCGTGACGGCTACCTTTTAGGGACCAAAGTCAAGATCAGAGAATGTGGCCAGGTGCCCGTGAGCAGGAGGAGACCCAAACTGGGGTCTCTGATCAGCATCCTGGCCACCATGTCATCCTGGCTTCCAGGGTTCTTGGCCAGGACTGAGAAGATGACAAGAGTGTGACTCAGAAAGGCCATGAACGCCCTCCCTGCCCCAGGTCCCCTGTGCCTCAGCCCCTGGGGGCCCGGGTCGGGGCAGGGCTGCGCGTGCCTACGATCTCCATGAAGATCTGCTTCCAGTGCTCGCAGGTCTGGAAGCCTCTGCGCAGCGCCGAGCCCTCGGGGAAGGTCTGCAGCTGCTGCTGGAGGAAGCGCTCCCAGCGCAGGTAGTCCGAGTAGGTCTGGAAGGAGGACTTGCCCTTGTACGTGGTCTGCGGGGACATGAGCTGGTGAGGCAGGCGGGGACCGTGGTCTGCTCACCCTTCCCGGGGCGTGGCTAGTCCGCTCTGTGGCCACCAGTGGAGTGTGCTGTGTGTGGTGGGGGTGCGAACGATGACCCAATCGAAAACAAGTTCCCAGCAGGCTCTGGAGGCATCACGTGATCGTTACAGCAGCAGGTTCAGATGCAGCCAAAGTCCCTGTCCCTTTCCACCAGAACTACGTTCATCTCCCAGAACCCCCCACACTCTCATGTCGCGCCCACTGCAGCACAGCCAGCCCATATGCATCCTTCAAAGCTTGCTGGGGTTCCCCCTCCAGGAAGCCCTCCTTGGTGCCCCAAGCCCTCGGTGCTTCCCCGTCACAGCCCATCACTGCCTGGCAGCCTGCCCGACCCTGCTGGGACTCTGAGTCCGCGAGGGCAGCAGCAGCCTGTGTGGTTCAGCGTCCAGCCTTGAGGATGTTCACAGGACATGAATGATCAATGAGAGAAACGGGCACTCACTCAGCTCTGGAACCGTCTTATGTTATCTCACTGGCCCAGCTCTGCTCTCACCGAGCACACGCCAGTGTACAGAGCGTCCGTGTGCGCGTGTGTCTGCGTGTCAGTGGGTCAGCTTGGAAGTGGGCACCCTGTGGACGAGCCTGAACAGGGACTGCGCTCCTCTCTGAAACTGGGGCTTCGGCTTGCAAGAGGAAGAACGTTCTGGATGTGCCACAACACAGATGAACTGTGACGTCATGCTAAGTACCATGAGCCAGTCACAAAAGGGCAAATACCGTATGGTTCCACTCACAGGACGTCCCTAGAGGTGCCAGATTCACAGAGAAAGTAGAATGGCGGGTGCCGGGGGCTGGCGGGAGGAGAGGTAGTGTTTAACGGAGACAGAGTTTCAGTTTGGGAAAATGAAGACGTTCTGGAGATGGACGGTGGTGGTGGCTGCACAACACTGTGAATGTACTTAATGCCACCGAATTGTACGCTTCAAAATGGTTAAGATGCTAAGTTTTCTGTTACATATATTTACCACTTAAGGAAAATCTTTTACAAACCTATCCGGGGCTTGACCTCGTGTCTGCATCAGCCTGGGGGCTCGCTGAGGGCTCTGGGCCCTCCCGGCTGGTGCCAGTGGTTTCGCTGCTTGCGCAGCGAGTGACACAGATGGCAGGAAGGAAGACAGGGCTGGGCAGGGGAAGAGTCACCGCCCACCTGTAACCTGGTCACTGCTGCTCTTAGCCCCGGGTCTGCGTGTGCCATCTCCACACCTGCCCGAGGAGGGCGGGATCTTCAATGCTATTCTTAGGTGAGGAACTTGAGGTCAGAGGGGACGAGCGGTTTGTTCAAGGACACAGAGCACACCAGGATCAGAGCGAGGAGTGGTCTCTGCATGGAGGCAGCAGGGATAGACGTACCAAGCCTCAGAGAGCCAAGTGCCGGAGCCTTGAGGCCTCGTGCGTGCCCAGGTCAGAGGCGTGTGTGTGGTGCGAGTATGTGCATGTATGCGTGTGCACATGTGCCTCCTCGGGCCGAGCCCAGGGAGTATCCAGGGGTGACGCAGGCAGCAGGGAAGTGTGTGGGATGGCCTGTCTCCTGGCCACCCTGAGGGAGGCCCGTCACCAGGGTCTGTGGCCCCAGCTCCGGCCTCCCGCAGTGGCAGAGGGGAACATTCTGGATGCCCACCAGCCCCTACAGCCTGAGGCTGCAAAATGATGTGGACTGCGGGTTGGTGGGGAGGGAGGGAGGGAGCAGACAGGGAGGGTGGAGGGGAGCTCGCCACTGTCTGAGGGGCAGAAAGGGCAGAGCTCTGCAGTCAGACGGCCTGGTTTAGCACTGCTGCTGACGCCCACTAACTGTGTGACCTGGGGCAAGTCATTCCACCTCTCTAAGTCTCAGTCCCCTGATCTGGGACAAGGGCCAGGGATCAGAGGTGACACTGCAAGGCAAGCCCTTGGCAAGGTGCCTAACGCAGCCGCCCGGGGCTCACCGACTCGAAGGCCATGGAGATCCACTGCACGCGGCCCTCCTTCACACCCACCGCCCCGTGGGACAGCTGCCCTGGGAGCAGGTTGGGCTCAGGCAGCTCCTTACACTCGGGGTGCAACATCTGCAGGAAGGAGGAGATGCTGTAGCCTGTGGGGAGAAGCGAGAAAGGGGCGTGAGTGGGCGGGTGGGGACCTGGAAGAGCCCAGGCACTCACCTACCTCCAAGGTTTAAACAGTGTTTGAAACCACTGGCAATGTCACTGGGAAACCCACACCACAGGTTTGTCACTGGGGTGGAAATGACATTTGGGGCCCTCTTAGGGACAGCCCTGGCACGGCCTCATCCAGGTTACCCGTGGGCCAGTTTTGGAAAAGCTACTCCTGCAGGTGTGCCCCAGCGCCCCCATGCACACCTCCGCGCCAGCCCCTGTTCACACACAGCCTGCTCTCATCTGGAACACGCTTAACTGCCGGCACATGCACCCCCCCCCCCCCCCCCCGGCGTGGACACACTCAAGCACAGACGCACGTCTGCGAAGACACCCACAGGCCAGGCATGTGTCCTTCGGGCTGTGCACCCCTGAACTGTGGCCTCCATGGTCTCCCCAGTCTGTCCCTGCTCAGAGGAGCCGGCTCCCACCCCGCACCTGAGGGCAGGCACTGCGCCCCGCCCGGCTTCACCAGCTCCGAGTTGCCCGCGATGGCCTTGCAGAGGCGGCACAGGTGCCCAATTTCCTTGAAGAGGTCGAAGCTGCTGTCGTAGATGACGCTGCCCTTTCCCAAGGAGACACAGGCCGGCCCGGGCCACTCGGTGAGACAGGGGCTCAGTCTTCCATCCCGCCTCTCCCCGCCCAAGGTAAGAACCTCCCTGCCACCCCAGTTACCCTTACATTGCAACCCCCTGCCTGGTCGCCCACTGTCCCCCCTGATGCCACTCTGCCCTGCGCCCTAGCCTCACCTTTCCCCTCACCCAGCACACTCTCACCTGGACTTCTTGCTTCCCACCTCCCTCCCAGACAGCCATGTCCTACCTGTCCCCACACTGGCCTCCCGGCCCCCTGCTCTGAACACATGCAGAACCCCACCCGGGACACAACAGACAGACCTCCTCCACCCGCACCTTGCTCCCAACTTACTTCACATCTGTCATTCCTGGCAACCCGCCGGACTGACTTCTAAAGGCAGGGCCCACCCGTCCGTCCTGCCACGATCCTCACCACCCACTGCACCCACTGCAGGATGGCTCCCTCTCTGCCTTCAAAAGCCGCAGAGCCCCGTGCAGGGTGTGGAAGAGGAGGGAGCCTCAGAGCGGAGGGCGCCACGCCAGGCTGGCAGCACCGGCTGCCATTGCCCAGGGCGCAGGGAGGGGGCAGGGAGGTTCACTCGCCTGACTTCCCTCATGGAGATGGGCCGCCAGCTTGGGCCGAAAGACGTACCCAGATTCCTGGGTGACTCTCAGAGGCCAACCCTGCCCAGTCCTCAAGAGAAAAGTGCCCCCAGGAGCCTGTGGGGTCCTATTAGGGCGGGACGAACCACCAGGGGCCCAAGTAGGGGTGTGAGGAGCTGGGCTGGGGGCCCCGTGGGCCGGCACTTATTTGTAAGCCTGTCGTGGGAACCCGCGTACCGAGTCGCCGATCACGTGGTTGTCCACCTGCCGAGTGCGGTTGATGCCAATGATGCCGAAGACCACGAAGACCATGGCCCCGGTGTCCACCAGGGGCCGCACGGCCGGCTTCCCGCAGCCCGTGTTCACACAGGGGTTGAAGCCGAAGGTGGCCGAGAGGCGGGCCTGGGACGCTGCAGGGCGGGAGTCAGAGCTGTAAGGGAAGCAGGGCCCGGCTCCGGGGCCCCACCACGTGCCCGCGTACCTTTCTCACTGGGCACATAGAAGAAGCCTTTGGTCGGCCCGTCGGGGCTGGAGCTGAGCAGGCAGCCGGGAGGCGCTATGCACACGCGCCCGTGGAAGGGGGGCTTGTGGGACTGAGCAAAGTACAGCTTCCTGCAGAGGCAAGGAAGGCAGGGCTGAGGCCGGAAGAGCCAGGAGGGGTGGGGGAGGCAAGGCCAGCGCGACTGTGGCGGGGGCTGGGCAGGCACTGGACTCAGGCTCTCCCTCCTGACCCCCACCCCCACCAGGGAGTTGGCCTTAGGTTGGGGGCTGGGGGAAGTGCCCAGGCTGGGGGTTTGGAGGCCTGTTCTAGGCCCACCCCTGCTGAGGCTGAATGTAGGAGCCTGGCCCTCCCCTCCCCGGGCCTCTGTCTCCCCACAGGTGGCACGAGGGGCAGAGGAGACGAGCAGCTCTCAGGCTGTCCCCCAGGGAGTGTGAGTGTTCAGAGGGCCAGGGCCAGCCTCGGTAGCCCCGCTCAGAAGCCCCAGCCCTGCCTCAATCTGAACGGCGAGCGAGTCTTGAGGTTGTCTGGAGAAAGGGTTCCACGGTCAGTTTGCTAAGCGCCGGACCTAATGCAGCTCAAAGTTCTTTCTAGAATGTTTTAGGCTCATCCAAGCAGGTTGCTGATGTGCATGTGCAGAAGACGCCCCACCCTGGGCGCAGGAATGGGCAGGCAGAGGGACCCTCACCCCTGACTCAGGGTGCCAGGCTGGAAAGGACCCAGCGAGGGCTGTCCTGCTTGTCCCCCTGCCTCTAAGCTGCACCCTCTGCCCCAAGCGGGGCTTGGCCCTGTGCGGGTGCTCGAGGCCCTGAAGCCAGTCCCTGTCAGAGACCACAGTCCCATGTCACTGTGCAGGCCGGCTCTGCTGTTCTCCACCAGCCCGGCAGCGGGGCTCTTTCCCTCGGAGCACACAGCATCATTTGCAACGACACTGCTGTTTACTTGTTAGCTATCTGTCTCCTGCTAGACGGCCCGAGGGCAGGAGTCATATCTGTCTTTGTCACCAGTGTCCTTGGCCCTAGCACAGTGCCGCATAGTTGGTGCTCATGGTTTGTTAAACCAGTGAACAGATGAGAGAGGAGACCCTTGGCTAATACAGCCTCCACGGACAAAGGGACGTGGTGCCATCTCAGAACACAGGGAATGAAACCAGGGAAAAGACGCGCCGGCCGGCGCGGAGACCCCGCGCGCACAGAGCGCAGCTCTCATTCGGCTCGCAGCAGGGACCTAGTCCACGCCGGGCGCTGGCAGGGACTGGCCCACGGAGACAAATACACAGACACGGCCCTCTCCTCATGCCCTGTATGGTTGGGGGGGATTAAATAAATATTTTCTGAATTAGTTATATATTTACAATGTGGACAGTGCCTTGGAGAGGAAGTGCAGTGCGCGCTCATCCATCCATCTGTTCATTCATTCAGTAGGTACTTATCGAGCACCTGCCATGTGCCCAGACACTCTATGGGGTGCGGGGGCACAGCACCGAACAAGGCAGTCTAGGTGCCACCACAGGGTGGGTATGGGATGTGCTCCCGAGGGAAGACACGTAATACACCAGGTCAGCACAATGTCAGGTGACAATGGCACCAGGAGGAGAGCAGCGGGTAACGTGCAGGGAAAGGCTGGGCATGGTGCCTTTAGATGGGGGAGGGAGCTTCTCCCAGGAGATGACATTTGGGTAGAGACCTGAATGTTGAGAAGCCACCCACGTGACGGGCTGGGGAAGAGCATTCCAGGCAGAGGGACCGGCCAGTGCAAAGGTGCCTACTGAGCTGGAGGAACAGCAAGGCGGCCACTGTGACCCCTGCAGAGCCCTCAGAGGGGGAGCGGTGACAGGGCTGGAGGAGCAGGTCGCAGGCCTGTTGTCTTTGCCAATGCCCCCTCTCCCATCCCCGGGCAAAGGAACATCTGAACAGGTGCGTGGAAACGGACAGGAGTTTCTTACAGGTGCCTGCTAACGTCTCTCACGTGAAAGGACAGACGAGAGAGAGAAGGAAGGAACGGGCCGGCCTGGCTTAGCCGCGAGGCTCTGTTACCGGGTGTGCTGCTGCTCCTTGGACGCCACGTAGAAGCTGAAGTCAAACTTCCAGCCCCGTTTGGCGTCACAGGCCAAGGTCGTCACCATCCACTTGCGGGAGGGGCTCGCCGCCTGGAGCAGCCCTACTGTAGACATACAAGCGGTCAGCTTCCTGGTGAAGTTACCAAAAGGCGCTCTATACACCTAAGCAGTGGGTTGACAGAGACAAGACACGTGACTCGGGGGGGCTGCCTCGGCCTGGGCCCGGCCTCAGGCTCCGTCCCCTCCATCCTCAGCATATTTCACCCGGTCCCGGCCCTCAAAGTGGGGGACAGAGCCCTGGGCTCAGGAGGCCTGGGTTTGAGTTCGGAACTTGAGCAAATCCTTCCTCCCTCTCTGAGCCTCACTTCTTCCTCCAACAACTGCTCACTGGGCAGCCACTGTGTGCGGGGCCCTGCGCCAGGCTCTGAGGGTAGAGCAGCCAGCAGGACAGGCAAGGTCCCGGCCCCATGGAGCTGGCAGTTACGAGGGCCCCCTTGTCTTGGGATGACAAGGCAGAGCATAACCGGCAGCGAGGAAGAGGGCGCAGCGAGAAGGGTGGCTGGGACAGGGCTCTCCGGGGGCTGACGTTTGTGCGGACACCCGAATGAGCACTAAGGAGTCAGCCGCACAGTAAGCTGCACGGAAGCTTTCGAAGCAGTGGGAACAGCAAATGCAAAGGCTCAGAGTCAGGATATGCCTCAGAGACCTCATCCTTCCAATGGAAATATAAACCTGAGCAAATGACCTGACATACGTCATTGTCACCCTGGAGGGTGTAACATGTCAAAGAAACACAGATGACCCCTGTGAGGGGAAAAGCGCAAGTCTGGGTTGGCCCTTGGAGACTCTCTCTGGGGCACTGGCACAGCTGCCAGGAACAAGACTAGCTAATGGCTCCCGTTTACTGAGCACTTGCGACCCCCCAGATGTTCCGAACTGCACAGGCCCCACCTCATGTGCCTCTGCCGATGCCGGCTGGTATTTTTTATGCCCCCATTTCATAAATGAGAAAACTGAGGCTCAGAGAGATTAAGTTACCTGCCCAAGGACACACA
Organism: Propithecus coquereli; assembly: GCF_000956105.1. NCBI lineage: Eukaryota > Metazoa > Chordata > Mammalia > Primates > Indriidae > Propithecus > Propithecus coquereli. The sequence goes on from NW_012153840.1 coordinate 4,901,992, forward strand.
GGTTATAAACGATAGAGTCAGGACTCAAACCCAGGCCTGGCTGACTCGGAAGCCCACGCTGTTACCACTTGGAAGGTCCTTGCCATAGACCTGGCTGATCTGGGGGTGGGGTGGGGGCCTTATCTGCTGGCAGGAGCCCCATCCGCAAGAACCCCGCTTCTCTCTCCCTATGCGGCCAGCGCCCACCAGTGTGGCATTGAGGGCCCCTCCCCCAGTGGGGCAGTGCACTTCAGGACAGCCCAGGCTCACCTGGAAAGAGGGCACCTCTCCATCCCCAGGGGACACGGTCTGCCAAGGAGCAGGCAGGCTGGCATTGAGGGAGAGCCTGTAGACAGCTGGGTGGCCTTTACTCTTCACTCTGGAGATGAACACAGTGCCCAGGGAGTCTAGGGACAAGCGAGGGATGGAAGGGGGTGGACAGTCAACTCCACCGGATTCTCCTGAGCCTGGAGCAGCCCACCCTTGGCTCTGTTGACAGAGGAGCTGAGCCCTGACCTTGGGCTTGTCTCCAAATGCTGTCTTTGTCCCTCTCTACTGGACCAGGCCCACAGCAATGACAGTGGGAGAGGTGGTCACCAGGATGGGGTGTGGCATGGACAGTGGGATGACAGCTATGGAGGAGTATGTGCCAGTGGTGGACTAGGACAGTGATGCCATCGATGGGGGCCACAGTGTGAACGGTGGGGCTGGTGCTCGGAATGACCACGGTGAGGACAGAGGTGGTGACAATGCCATGGGGTGACAAGGTTCACTCCCACAGTACACTTGTCCCAGTAACTTACCTCGGATGGAGACCCCAGCAGGGATAAACCAGTGTCCAGGGCCCAGGGCACCCCCTCCCCTGCCCCAGACCCTCAGGGTGGCTTTGGTGCACAGCGAGGGGGGTGGCAGGGGGAGCCCACTGTCCTGGCCCAGGAGAGCTGCTGGGATGGGGGTGAGGGCCCCAGGTTCACCCTGTATCCAGCCCCGCCCACAGTGACCCAGCAGCACAGGCCCTCGTTCTTGCAGGAGGATCAGGAACGAACTTTATCTGCTCCCTGTACAGGGTCCCCACACTCTAGTACCCAGGAGGATTTTCTGAAACCCCACTCCCTGCGCTTACCCTGTGGGGTGGCCTCAGGCCGGCTGGCCCAGGACACCCCTGAGCCTCGCTTCTTCTTCTCCAGGGACGTCCGGATGTTGTTCTGCAGGCTGTGGGGCTTCTCCTGGAACAGACCTGCCCCCCGCCCCCCATCAGGGACAGCAGGGCCTCCCCACTGGGGCCTGGTGGGCAGCAGGCAGAGGGCAGAGGCTGGGATCCGTGACAGTCCCAGGAACTGGGGCCCGGGGACTGGAGTGGGTAGGTGTCAGAGGTCAGAAACTAGAGAGAACTTAAAAAACCATCCAATACTGAACTTGTAACTCCTAGGCCAAAGGAAAGGTGGGTGCAGCCCTGCCCAGAGAGAGGCCTGGTGCGTTCGCTGCTCGCCCTCCCTGGGTGTCGCTGTCCTCCGGCAAGTGGGGGATGCTGTGCTTCCCACAGAGGGGGCTGAGGAATGAGAAGGGACGTTGGGTCCCCTGCACTTAGCAACCTGTCTGGCTCGTGCTAAATGCTCCACTGACAGGAGCGACTGGAAAGGAAACATTAGCGACTGGCAGAGATGGGGATGATATTTCTGCTTTGCCTCAAGCATTGTGTGTTAGTTTTCTTAGTGTTTTTAAAAAAAAGTTCAAAAAATTTTTTTAAATTAAAACTTTACACTTTAAAAGTTTTAATCCTCCCAGCAATCCTGGGAGGCCATTATTACGAATTACGCTTGGCGGAGGAGAAAGCAGAGGTCCACCGCAGGGAGGCTAAGAGACCCGCACGAGGCAGCGAGGCAGCGAGGGGAGCAGCCCCCAGTGGCCTCACCTGTCCTTTCTAAAGCCCAGGTGCTCTTGCTGTACCACGAAGGGCCCCTCCAAGGGGCAGTTCACAAAGACGAGAGTGACTGGAGTCCCAGCTCCCCTCGAGGTGCTGTCCAGGAACTCTGGGACCATCCTGGGTTTGGCTGTCTGTGGAATGGCAGCCAGGCCCTGGGAGGGCAGGGCCAACAGCAGTGATAACGGGGTGTGATCCTACGCCCAGGCAGCGGGGAGAGGAGCTGGGGATGTGGCCAGGGCTGGCTCCCATTTACGAGGGGCTCTTCAGGCATCTCTCTGAGCTGCAGTCGATTATCATGCACTTGGCTGCCATTACCACGGGGAAGGCCAGGTTAATCTGAACACCGCCCTAATTAAATGAAGGCAATTACAGCAGCCGGCGGCTCCGCTCCTGTGAGCGGGAGGCTCTCCCCCAAGCATCTTCCCCTTGGCTTTCTCACTGCCCTGGCAGAGCCGATGACCTTGGCTTGGCCACTCACTTCCAACCCAGACAGCAGGCTCCCCCTCTGTAAAATGAGGGCCTGGACCACCTCCAAGGCAAGGAGACACCTTTATCTCCCCTCTCTGCTCATCTCTGACACCAACGCCACCCTCAGCACGCTGCCCTCATTTGCCTTTCCCCAGCCCCCAATCTACATGGCACCTGGGGCACTCGATCACCGCCCTTCGGCCTAACCCCCCCACTAGTTTCCAGTGTCACGTGGAATAGAATCCAGGCTCCTCACTTGAGCCCCGCTGGCTTGGCCCAGCCCACCTGGCCAGCCTGAGCTCCTGCAACCACCTCTCTAGAACTTGCCCTGGTCTCTCCCATCTCTGGCGCCCCCTCTGCTAGGACCCCCCTCCTCCCCCCACCAGTTCCCCTGGCCTGGCGAACTGCTTCCAGTCCTTTGGGTCTCAGCTTAGACACTACCTCCTCCAGGAAGCCTTCCATGGTACTGTGCCCCTAAGGCACCCTGTCCTTCCTCCCCCAAAGCTCGGATCTGCTGTTACAATGACCTGTCCCCAGCACTGGCATGTGGACTCCTTGAGCTCCGGAAGCCTATCTCTCCCACCCGCTGCACCTGCCCAGGGCCAGCACCCAGCAGGCAGCCAGCAAGCATTTGTTTGATGAACCGTGCGAGCACTGAGGCTCAGAGTCGAGTGTGGTGTGCCTGAGATCACCAGTGGTGGGGAGCCCGGATCTTGTCTTTCTCAGGCCAACAGTCTTTGAGACGTGGACACCAAACAGGGAAGAGGACGCCCCAGCTGGGAACCCTCACCTGAACAGGTGATGCAGGAGATGCCCTCAGCACTCAGGTTGTACTTGAGGTCCAGCAGCACCTGGATGTTGGTATCGGGCCGGAAGAGCAGTGGGGCCCGGCTGGCGGGGCGGAGCCGGCTGGCGAACACCAGGGACAGGACGAGGGTGGAGACAAACAGCGCTGCGAGGGAAGGACGCTGCACTAGGCAGGGCGGGGCCCAGGTGGCAAACTCATAGCCAGGCCTCCCAGACCCTGGGGAGAGCTGCTGTCACTATGGGGGGGTGTCCCAAGGGAGTGGGCACAGGCCCAGCACGCCAGCCAGCAGGTGAAGCTTGCTGGGGACAGGTCCTCCCAGGGATAGGGGTTGGTTGTTAAGTGTGGTGTCCCAGGGGTCTGACTGTAAGCTATAAGCCAACACTCCCAGACAAGAGCACTTCATAGTCCGTAAGAGCTGAAACAGCCATCCGATTTCACGCAGCTCTACAATACTGTGGAAGAGGGTGGTAATAATGGCACTAAACATTTATTGAGCACTTACTCCATGCCATGCCCAGAGCTAAGATCTTTTTTTTTTTTGAGACAGAGTCTCGATTGGTTGCCCGGGCTAGAGTGCGTGGTGTCATCATAGCTCACAGCAACCTCAAAATCCTGGGCTCAAGCAATCCTCTTGCCTCAGCCTCCTGAGTAATTGGGACTACAGGCACGTGCCACCATGCCCGGCTAATTTTTCTATTTTTAGTAGAGACAAGGTCTCGCACTTGCTCAGGCTGGTCTCAAACTCCTGAGCTCAAGCGATCCTCCCGCCTCGGCCTCCCAGAGTGCTAGGATCACAGGCGTGAGCCACCGCGCCCGGCCAGGCTCTTTATATACACTCTTGCACTCCTTATACCTGCCTTGTCAGACACTATTCTTATCCTCGATTACAGGATGGGGCACTGAGCATCAAACAGACTGACATAGCCAAAATCACACAGCAAGTATGTGGCAGAATTGGGATTCAAAGTGGCTCTGACTCCAGAGTCCAAGCATTACGCACTCTGCTGCCCAGAGTGATGACTGGCACCAGTCAGCAGCCGCTACTGTAGGACTAGCTTCACTCTACCCAGGAAGAAGGTGCGGTCCAGAGAGTGACAGACCTGGGCCTCTGACCTCTAGTGCTGCGGTCCCCAACCCCCTGGACTGGTACTGGTCCACAGCCCGTTAGGAACCAGGCAGTAGAGTTCCCTTCCCCTTACTTCCCGCCCCCAGCTCCCCATCCGTGGAAAAATGGTCTTCCATGAAACTTAGGAAGTGGGGGTGCACAGCAGGAGGTGAGCGGCCAGGAGCTAGCAAAGCTTCATCTGTATTTACAGCTGTTCCACTTAGCTCGCATCACTGCCTGAGCTCCGCCTCCGCCATGGAAAAATCGTCTTCCATGAAACCCGTCCCTCGTGCCAAAAAGGTTGGGGATTGCACCTCTAGTGCATCTGTGGGAGGGGGTGAGCTCCCAGCGTCCACGTGTTCTTTGGGGGAGTTTGCCCTCCCTGGGGTGGAACCGCCAGAGGGGCAGGGGCAGAGAGCCCACTTACCCACGATCACCCAGCGGCTCTTGACGGCTGACCACAGGGCCCAGTGGTGCAGTAGCTCCTGCAGCTGCGTGATGAGCTGGCCTTGGCTACCCCTGTCGGGGGCTGGTTGCAGGCCCTCAGGGGACACAGACACCAGGGACACGTCTCCCAGCTCCAGTGACACTGCCAGGGCAGAGCAGCAGCCTGTCAAAGCCGTAGTAAAAGCCCACCCTGGTCTGCACCCTCCCCAGGGAAGCCTAATGCCCACAGGCCATCTTGTCCAGCCCCCTGCCTCAGGCCCACCTTGTCAACATCCCCCACTGCCAGAGCAGCCCCTAGGTGTCACCGGGGTCATCAGGGCAGCCCACGCCAGCTCTCACCTGGCTCCTCCTCGACATCCAGCAAAGGGATGTCATCGTCCAGATAGGGTATGGGACCCTGAACAGGGCTGCCCCCGACTCGCTCCGAAGCAGCAAACACATCCCCAGGGAAGTGCAGGGAGCTCTTGCGGCCACACTTCTGGTGGCAGCTGTGGAGAGAGTGGGGGAGAAGAGTGAGCCCAGAGGGTGGTGGGTAACCAGAGGGGGCAGGGCAAGGCCCTGGCGACCAGATGAACCCAGGTATCACACTGCTGCTGGCGTCACACACGGGACATGCATCCCAGACTTCTAGGAGCTAGTCACCTGATTTCTTTCTAGTACCATCCCCCCTGGGGCCCTCAGGTGCCAGTCTTCCTCTCGGGAGACAAAATGGTGACAGTAGACATTATCCAGGAAGAAGAGATGACAACACACAGTGGCCAGCGCACCCAGGTGACCAAAGCAGGGATTCATTCCTTTGCTGTCGTGTGGCCCAGGTGCTCTGACACCAGCTAATCCCCGGGGGAGCCGGGAGGCGGCGGGTAGGGTTGGGCTGGGGCTGGGGCTGGCGTGGTGGAGGCTCGGCTGGAGGAAACGTGGATAAGATGAGGCTCACGCCAGGGACTGGGGACAAGAACACACACAGCTAACACTCATGCGTGCTGCGCACCAGGCAGAGAGCTGTGTGCCCCATGTGATTATCTCACTTAAGCCTCGAGGGCTCCTACACGGTGCTCACCCATTTTGAGAAAAGGAAACTGAGACGCAGAGAGGGTGAGTAACCTGCTCAAGCTTCCGCTCTGCCAAGCGGAGAGGCTGAGGCCGGAGCCGGGTCCGACTGCCTGGGAGGACTATGGCTTCCGCCTACCGCTGAAGACACGAGGCAGGGTCATTTGGCATCTCTGTGGAGATTGAGAAAAGCTGCCCTTTCCCCAGGACACTTTGTTTCTGCCGCAAAACTGTCATAAAGATAGTCAAATGTGCATGTCCTGGGTACAGACAGCAGCGTCCAGCCGGGGTGCTCTCACGCAGCGCCCGACCTTGTGCACACATGGCAGCCTCGAAGGAAGAGTGTGAGCGAGCAGAGCTGAGGAGTCCATCTCAGGCACAGGCCTGAGCTCCTTGCCAGGCCCTTGTCTCCCTCCAGACCCCTCCTGGGCTCACATGATCAAGTGCACATTGTCGTGGACCCCCGAAAACCACCAACCAAGGCCTTTGCCTGCCCTGCCCCAAGCCCAGAGACCCTCCGTCATCCCCCAGTTCTTCTAATGCCAGGCAGCTACCCAGGCCTGATTCGATCCCACCACCCCACCTTCTCTGACCACCAGGACCAGAGACCCCTCCCCCTTGACCTCCAGCCGCAGCTCCGAACTGACCCGTTCAACTCTGCACACGGCTCACTACATCTAAAGACGAGAACCTGAGGACCTCTAACGCCGCGGCTTAGAGCCTGGGATCTGGAGTCAGATGTTCTTGCACTTAAATCCCAGCTTTGTTATCTACTAAATGGGTGACCGAGAAAGTTGTCCAACCTCCCTGAGTCCTTGTTTTCTGATCTGTAAAATGGGCACAATGAGAGGCCCCAGCTCCCAGGGGTTCTGGGGGGTGGTGGTGTCATAAGATTCTGTGCAGAAGTGCTTTGCCCACGTCCTGGTGCCACACAGGTAATCAAAAATGGTAACTGGACAGGGGTATCTTCTCCCTCCCTTGTCCCCTGCCTAGCACAGGACTGGGTATACAGGAGGTGCTCACTAAAGAGCCACAAGGGCTTTTAGAAGAGAGGGGGTGGTGTGCCAAGTGGCCTGCGGTGGCCTGCTGTGGGTGTTCAGCAAGGGGAGGACACCACTCAGCTCACCTGGTCTGGCAGGAGCTCTCCAGTGGCGCCAGGTACAGGCTCCAGAGGCCCAGGGCTGCGGGCATGGTGAACAGCACGGCCAGCCAGCAGCAGGACACGATGAGGGACATGAACAGGCCAAAGTCATGCACGGCCGGGATCTGGTGGCGGAGAGGCAGAGAGGGAGGTGGGGTTGGTCAGGCCTGGAGCCGGAGACGCTCAGGGCCCCAGACCACTCCCGGACAGCGGCAGGATGAGGAGGCCCAGGCTGCAGGGACACCAGGAGCCAGGAGCTGTTGCAGGGGACACAGCAGTGAAAGAAGGGTCCCCACCTCGAGAGTGGAGGTTCCTGTCTATCTGTAGCCCATTGCCTGGAACAGTGCCTGGCACGTAGGAGGTGCTCGGTAACTGTCACTGCCCGAATGGATGGGGGACAAGGAAGACACAGCCTGTCAGAGCAGGCCGTGTGGCAGCGAGGAAGGGGGAGAATGCTGCCACATGAAGGAAGCAGGGAGCCTGGGGACCTGCACAGGGACCTGCACAGAAATGTGCCAGCTGGAAGGAAACCGTAGCCAACAAGCAGACGAGCCTGTTACTCCTCATGAAACATCTTCACAATCATCTTCTCTTTCCAGTCCCCGAATAACCCACATGAGGAAAGTGAGGCTCAGAGAGGTTACGAACCTGCACAAGGTCACACAGTGGACACCGAACCCAGCTCTGCCTGCTTTCTGGAAGTGGTTGTCCGGGAATACCCAGAAAATCCCCAAGCATCTAGTAGTTTCTGGATGGGCTACTCCGCCCAGGTCATAAAGTCCCTCAAAGACTTGGGCCCGCTCATCATCTTCCAGCACTCAGGACCCAGGCCAAACTCAGAGCCTTCTCTGAGCCCCACTCCGAGGCTGGAAGGCCCCTGGGACCAGCGGGAAGAAGTCAGTGCGAGGGGCAGAAACAGGTGGGTGGGAGCAGCTCTGGAGCAGGAGCCAGGAGACTGAGTCAGGCTCAGCCTTGACCAGTGGTGTGACCTTGAGGAAATCACTGCATGAGGAAAACAGGGATGGCAATTGTCCTTATTCGTGGGTAATGAAGACAAAATGTGAAAGCGTGCTGGAAGCTGTCAAATGCCCTCAGGTCGGAGGCTGGATTACTATTAATGAGCGTCAGTAATAAACGCTGTTTGTAGTATTATAATTTTCCTACATGCTAAGTTTCGGTAATGGGTGATTAGTGACGAAAATGGCCCTAGAGACATGGCAAGTACCTGCAGGCAAAGGCAGGGTGGCCACAAAGGGCACGGGTGGGAAGCGCAGAGCCCAGGGGCCAGGGACGACCGGGAGGGATGGGGAGGACAGGACAGGGGTGCAGGGGCGGGTCCCCCACCTGGGAGAAGACGTTGGCTGCGTAGGCGGCGGCCGTGGTGAGGGAGGTGAAGAAGGTGGCCTTCCCAGCTGTTTGAATGGTGTGGACCATGCGCAGCTGCGGGTCTTCCAGGTGAGTGGCCTGGCGGTAGGTGTTGATGAACACGAAGACGTCGTCCACGCCTGCAGGAGGCAGTCGGACCAGGAGAACATCAGCACCGCTCTGCTGCCTCCACGATTAGGCCCGAGCTGGGCCCGGACCAACCCTGAGGGGCCTCCTGAGAGGTCAGGGCCCAGGACATCCTGCTTCTCAGCCTGGACTCTGGGTCTGGAAAGACCCCTCTGCCCAGCTCCACTCGTGAGAGCCCAAGCCCCACCTGCCACACTTGTTGGCCCCAACCCCTGCCAGAACTCTGCGCCTTCTTCCACTTCTCAGCCTCCTTCCCACACTTCCTACCAGCACGCCCTCCTGCTCTTCCCACCCCCATGCCAGGCACCCACCCACCGCTCACATTCTAACCCCAAAGCCTAAGCCGGAGAGGGGGCTTTACAGAGCCCCACGGACGCCAGGCTTTGTGTCCAGGGAGAAGGCCCCTTTTGGGGGAAGAGGCAAAGTTCCCAACTGGGGGCCCACTGCCATGGCAACGGAGGCAACTCACCAATGCCCACCACCACGAAGGCGGCCACCCCGTTGAGGATGCCCAAGTATTGGACCCCGAAGACCACGTGGTACAGGAAGAGCGCCACCAGGCAGCTGAGACCGATGCTGGCGATCCCAAAGAAGGACAGGAACACTGGGTAGGCCAGAGGCACAAGGATAGGTGGGGCAGGACCCTCATGGAGCACAAACCCCTTTAGTGTCCCTGCCTCGTCCACCCCACCGGGTGCCCCTCAGCAGCCTGTGTGCTCCCAGCACAGGCACAGCCTCCCACGCCCAAAGAAGGGACTGGGCAGGAGGCCCAAGTGAGTAAGTCAGGGTGCCCCTGGGACCTCATCCTCGCAGACCTTACCTCAAGTCAGGGATTTATGAACACAGACGCTTTCTGTCTGTCACCCATGGGGTAGGAACTGTGTCTAAATCCCTGACACCTTACAGTATCTGACACAGCTGGTGCCCAGTAAATATTTGTTGCAACGATGAATGAATGTCTTTTCCATTTCTGAAGGTATTACCATGCTTTTGTTCACTTGGGCAATAAAGCATGCCTACTGTATACAGGCAGCAGTAAGAAGCAGCTAGTGTACACGGGCAGTGGAGGTGGGAAAGGGAGCAGGCGGCGGAGGGCAGCTGACTTGGGACCACAAAACAGGCTACAGAAGAACCCATGAAGGGGAGTCCAGTACCCTGGCTTCCCATCGCAAAGCTGCCGACGAGGGCTTTGGCGAGGAGGTCCAATGGCAAAGGTCAGACTGTGTGAGGTCCTGGGGGTGGGCCCCGACCTCAGGCTGCTATGGCCCAATCTGGCTCTGGACCTCTGTTTGCCTGCCTGGGCTTGGAAGATGATTTCTGAGCACCGTCCATGTCCCCACCCCTGCCGTGCGGGATTCTAGAGCACCCCAGCAGTCTTGAGAGGGCAGGCTGTGGGCCAACAGGAGCATACCGGGAGGGCTGAAGGGGGCTGTCTCCGAGCCAGACCATCAGCGGAGACCTACCTGAGCAGGAGGTGAGGACGTAGACCAGGGCGGCGATGCAGCTGCTGCTGACGAAGGCCAGGAGCATGTCGTTGTTGAAGGTCCTGCGCACTTCGTAGTCGAACAGGTCTGTGCCCCCGTAGAGAACCTGGACCTTGCTGGGGGCAGGAGCAGGCGCAGAGAGGAAAGGCGGGGAGGGGAGTGGAGACGGCTGTGAGCACTGGGGGAGGACTGGGAGCAGCCACTTCACCAGGGGCTCTTTACCTGGGCTGGACATCAAAACCACCTGGGGCTTCCAAAAATCCTGATGTCCAGGCCAGGCTCTGGACAAATTAAAGCAGAATCGTGGGGGCTGAATCATCAGTGTTCTTTAAATCTCCCGGGTGATTCAAATGTGTGGCCAACGTTGAGAACCACTGCTTCATACAGATAATAATGTTATATTCAGATTCTATGTCATTTTCTAATTCTCAATTGTCCACAGCAACATTCTAAATTCAAACTGGCTTGTGGATATTCAGTTTTACACTGCTACCCAGTGTGTGCTTAACACAAGTTATTTTTAAAAAGGAAACATAATGACGCCGGGAGCGGTGGCTCACGCCTGTAATCCTAGCACTCTGGGAGGCCGAGGCAGGTGGATCGTTTGAGCTCAGGAGTTCGAGACCAGCCTGAGCAAGAGCGAGACCCCAACTCTACTAAAAAAAAAAAAATAGAAAGAAATTATCTGGACAACTAAAAATATATAGAAAACATTAGCCGGGCATGGTGGCGCATGCCTGTATTCCCAGCTACTCGGAGGCTGAGGCAGTAGGATCGCTTGAGCCCAGGAGTTTGAGGTTGCTGTGAGCTAGGCTGATGCCACGGCACTCACTCTAGCCAGGGCAACAGAGTGAGACTCTGTCTCAAAAAAAAAAAAAAGGAAACATAACGAGACTGGTCAAACTGCATTTTAAAATACAAATGGGAGCGAACCTGCTTCTGGCCAAGCTGGAGTAACAAGCTGGAAACTAGATTTACCTTCTCACTGGAACCAACAAAAAAGTGGGAAAATGGGTGAAACAAGACTCTGGACATCAGACAACCAAGGATGATGATCCGGGGGGATGAGAAAAAAAATGAGCACTATGGTTACCCTGATTTGCCGCCTTGAGAGTTCCAGTCCTCAGCGAAGCCTAACACACGGGCTACTGGACTCCAAAGGAGCCTGAGAATTTCCAAACTCGATGAAAACGATAAACCCACTGATCCAAGAAGATTGAGCAATGAACCCCAAGCACAAAAAATATGAAATAAAACTATAACAATGCACATCATAATCAAATTGCTCAAAAACAGTGACCAAAAGAGAGTCTTAAAAGCAGCCTGAGTTAAGAGCCACATGACAGAGGAACAAGGACAATGCCAACAGCAGACTTCTCAATGGAAGCCACGCGGGTGACAAGACAGCACAGTAACATCCCTTAGATACTGGGGGAAAAGTCAACCCAGAATTCCACACGCAGCAAAAATATATTTCAAAAACAAAGGCAAAATGAAAGACTTTTTCAGATATACAAAAACTGAAATAATTCATCTCCAGTATACCTGCGCTACAAGAGATGTTAAAGGAAGTCCTTCAGGCAGAAGGAAAATGATAACAGAAACACAGATTTACAGAAAGGAATAAAAGCATTTGAAATGATAATGACAAAAATAAATACATAAAATTTTCTTATAGTTTATTTAAATTTCTTTAAAGGATACTTGACTGGTTAAAAAAATAATAACAATGTAGCATGGGGTTTATAACATACATAAAAATAAAATGTATTAACAACAACAGCATAAAGGCCAGGAGGGAAGAAAGGGTAGTATACTATCGTAAGGCCCTTATGCTATCCATGAAATGATACAACATCATTCAAAGGTACACTATGATAATTTAAAGATGGATACTATAAACCCTAAAGCAACCACTAAAATAAGGAGTTAGAGATAAAACTCTAACAAAGGAGATAAAATGGAACCATAAAAAACACTCAGTTCAAAAGAAGGCAAAAGAGAGGTAAAGGGAAATAAAGAACACATGGGACAAATAGAATAAAATGGACTTAAGTCTAACCATATCAATAATTACATTACATGTAAATGACTTAAACACCCCAATTAAAAGGCAGAGGCTGTCAGATTTAAAAAAAATCAAGACCCAGCTGCCTAAAGAAACTCACTTTAAATATAAAGACACAAATAGTTTAACAGCAAAGGGATAGAAAAAGCTATACCATACAAACATAATGATAACAGATAGCGTGATAACAGATAAAATAATAACGGAATCAAAAGAAAGCTGGGCTGGTTATATTAATAACAAACAAAGTACATTTCAGAGCAAACAATATAACCAGGGACAAGGAAGATAATTTCCAAATGATAAAAGGATCAATTCATCAAGAGAATACAACAATCCTAAATGTTTTGTACCTAATAACAGAAATTTAAAATACATGAAGCAAAAACTGATAGAACTGAAAAAAGAATTAGAGAAATCCGCAACTATAGATGGACATTTCAATACCATTCTCAATAACTGCTAGAACAATTAGACAGAAAATCAGTAAGGATATAGAAGACCAGGAACAACACACAATCAATGAACTTGATCTAATTAACATTTACAGAACATTTCATCCAACAAGAGCAGAATACACATTTTTTTTCAAGTGCATAGGGAACTGTCAGCAAGACAGACCATATACTGGACCATAAAACAGGACTCAATAAATGTAAAAGAACTTAAGTCAAACAGAGTATGTTCTCTAACCATAATGGAATTAAATTAAAAATCAGCAGCAAAAAAGTAACTGAAAACTTCCCAAACAACATGCTTTTCAATTACATGAGTCAAAGAAGAGATCAAAAGGAAAAACAGAAACTACTTTGAATCGAATGAAAATGGAAACACAACATATCAAAAATTGTGAAATGCGCTAAAACAGCAGTACTTAAGGGGAATTTTAGAGCACTAAACACCTCTATTAGGAAAGAAGAAAGATTTAAAATCAATGGCCTCAGCTTCTACTTTAAGAAAACAGAACAAGAGAAAATTAAATGTACAGTAAACAGAAGAAAGAAAATAAAGATCAGAGCATAATCCAATAAAAAAGAAAACAGAAAAATAGAGAAAAATCAACGAAACCAAAGGCTAGTTTTTTGAGATCAATAAAATTGATGAGATTCTAGCCAGAGTAATCATGCAAAAAAAGAAAGCAGACATACATGAAAGAGGTGACATCACTATAGTTTCTACAAATATTAAAAAGATAATAAGGGAATATTATAAATCACTTTACATCAACAAATTTGATAACTGAACGAAATGGACAAACTCTATGAAAGACTCAAACCACCAAAGATCATGTAAGACAAATTGATAACCTCGACAGCCCTATGTATATTTTTAAAATTGGATTTGTAGTTAAAAACCTTCCCATAAAGAAAACTCTAAGCCCAGACAGTCTCACTTGAAAATTCTACCAAGCATTTAAAAAAGAAATAATACCAGTTCCACATAAACTCTCCACAAACTAAAGAAAAGAGGATACTTCCTAACTCATCCTATGAGGCCAGAACTACCCTGAATCCAAAATCAGCTGAAGATATAAGAAAACTACAATCCAATGTCTAACAGGAACATATTGTGCCCAATAACACAAAATACAAATAGAATCTAACACTATATGAAAAGGATGCTATTTCGTGACAATTCAATCAATATAATTCACCATATTAAACTAAAAAAGAAAAAACTATATGATCATCTCACTAGATGAAGAAAAACATTTGACAAAAACCTAATATTCATGGCTGATTAAAAAAAAAAAAAACCTACTAGCAAATAAGGAACAGAAGGGAACTTACTTAACCTGATAAAGGACACCTACGAAAAACCTACATTCTTTGATTAGGAATGAGACAGGGAACGCCTGCTCTCATCACTTCTATTCAACACTGTACTGAGGTTCAGCCAGTGCAATTAGGCAAGAAAAAGAAATAAAAGGCACCTAAATTGGAAATGATAAAGTAATCCTATCTTTATTAGCAGAAGACATCTATGTAGAAAATCCCAAAGGAATCTACAAAACACAAAATCTACTAGAACTGATAACAGGTGAGTTTAGCAAGATCATAGGACACAAAATCAATTATATTCCTATATACTAGCAACTAACAATTGGAAATTGAAATTTTAAAAATACCATAAAAATATGAAATACTGAGGGATAAATATGACCAAATATGTCAGATATATTGTGCTCACAGGTCAGAAGACTCAATATTAAGATGTCAGTTCTCCTCAGATTGATCTATGGATTCAACACAATTACAATCAAAATCCCAGTAGATTTTTTTTTATATTAATAGAAACAGATGAGCTGATTCTAAAATTCTTATGGAAACACAAAGGACCTAGAATAACTAAAACAACTTTGAAAACCAAAGTTGGGAGATTAACACTATCTGATTTCAAGACTTGGTATAAAGCTGCAGTAATCAAGATGGTGTGATTCTAGTGTGCACAGGGGAAAACAGACTGATGAAACAGAATAAAGAGTTCAAAAACAGACCCACCCATATATGGTGCAAAGGCGGGTCCTTCGTACTTTTTCCTAAGTTGCAAATGCCACTCAGAGGAGAAAGAAGAGTCTTTTCAATAAATGGTGCTGGAACAATTGGACACCCATGTGAAAATCATAAACCTCGATCCATACCTTGTACCATATACAAAGAATAACTTGAAATAGAACATCATAATACTATGTGTAAAACCCAATTTAAAGTGGGCAGAAGATCTGAATAGATAGTTCAACCCAAGAAGATAAATAGATGTCCAATAAGCATGTGAAAAGATGTCCAATATCACTAATAATTAGGGAGATACAAATTAAAACTGCAGTCAGATACCACCACGTGCCTATTAGAATGGCTAAAAATTTTTAAAATGACCCTATCAAGCAGTATAGAGGATAGGGAAGAACTGGAATTCTCATACACTGCTGGTGGGAAAGTAAAATGGAATCACTAATTTGGAAAATAGTTTGGCAATTTCTTAAAAAGTTAAACTTACACTATGATCCAGTCATTTTACAGCTAGGTATTAGTCTAAAACAATGAAAGTGTACATCCACACAAAGGCTTGTACCTGAATGTTCACAGCGGCTTTATCCGTAACTGCCAAATCTGGAACAACGCAAATATCCATCAACAGATACATGGATGAACAAAATGTGACGGCTCCAAACAATGGAATAATACTCAGAATGTAAAAAGAATAAATTACTGATACATGCAACAACGTGGATACAACTTTAAACGATTAGATGGAATGAAAGAGGCCAATCAAAAGAGTACGTACTAAATGATGCCATGTATATAAAATTCTAGAAAATGAAAACCAATACATAATGATAGAAAATAAGACGTGGTTGCCTAGGGTTGGAGTGGGTAGTCAGGACGGGATGGACCAATTATTAAGGGGACGTGAGGAAACATATTGGGGGTGATGACTCCTCACTCTGGTGAGGATTTCACAGTATATACACATGTCAAAACTAATCAAATTATAAAGTATGTACAGTTGGTTATATGTCAATTATACCTCAAAAGCTGTAAAAAATACAAACAGGACATTTAAAAGCCAAGTCAAAAAGATCTCTGGATTATCTATTTTGTTGAATTAAACAGTTTAACTGTACATTCATTAGCATATAAAACTGCAAGTTAAATCAATTGTTTATTCACTTGCACATTAATTTGTATACCATTTATAGAGTGTCTTCTAGGTCCCGTTGCAGTTGTTGGTTATAAAAAGACAAAGGCCCAGACTTCTACTCTCAAGTAGAAAGGAACAGCACATGGAAGACCAGAATTCTTGCCTAGAACTGCTACAAAGTCAAGTAAAACTCGGAAATCATCTGTGATGACAGCAGAATTGCTAAAGTAATGAGAACCAGCTGGCTAAGACTTGAGAACGGCGAGAACTAAGGAAAGGTAAACTGCCCTTCCAGAGCCATTGCTATCCTGGAGGCATTCGCTATTGTGAACATGGCAGAAGGCTGAAGATCTTGGCTGGGAGTCAGATAAGCTGGCAGAGCCCTGGGCAGAGACTTGCAGACTGGCAGAGCACATGGTTAGGTTTCCCCTCAGCACTTCTGCTGATGACTGGGGCTGTGTGGGGCACAAGACTAAAAAAGCTAAGCAGAAAAATCCTCTGAAAAAGCAGAATGCAGGGTTTTTTTTTTTAGCAGCTTTGAGAGATCAAGATTAGAGACTGGAACTTGTCAGAGGAAGGGAATCTACAGAATACACCGGGCTCTTAGCTGAAAATCCCAGAGAACCCAAGCCAAACTAGAGGAAGACTGAGAATTTTCAGGGCTGGAAACCATCCTTGACTCAGTGCAGGCACTGCCTGCTTAAGGTGTTCAGCCACAACTCTATCTGCCTCCTGTAAGGAAGGAAGGATAAACTTTCTCTGGAGGAAATAACATTACCTGAGCCTCTGTGTTTTTTACACACAACGTTCATCACTTAATAAAAATTACCAGGCATACCCATAGGCAGGACCACATGACCCCAAGCCAAGTGAAAGATCCATACATTAAAAGTTAGCTAATAAGAACTGGCAAATAACTATAATTAATATGTCTAAGAACAGAGAGGAGAATGTGGACAAAATAAATGATGAAGAACTTCACCAGTGATTTAGATGGGTAACAAAGGGTCAAATGGAATTCTCAACAGACAAATAGAACATTAACATTAAAACTTGGCCAGGCACGGTGGCTCACTCCTGTAATCCTTGTACTTTGGGAGGCTGCAGTGGGAGGATTGCTTGAGGCCAGGAGTTCGAGACCAGCCTGAGCAAGAACAAGACCTCATCTCTACAAAAAATAGAAAAATTAGCCAAGCATGGTGGTGTGCACCTGTAGTACCAGCTACTTGGGAGGCTGAGGCAAGAGGATCACTTGAGCCCAGGAGATTGAGGCTGCAGTGAGCTATGATGATGCCACTGCACTTTAGCCCAGGAGACAGAGCAAGACCCTGTCTCAAAAACAAACAAACAAACAAACAAAAAAACCCTCAATAGACATTAAATGGTAGATTAGGCACAATAAAAGATCAGCAAACTGAAATATCTAAACCAAAGCCTAGAAAAAAAATAGATAAAACCTAGAAAAAAAGTAGTGAAGTAGTGAAGACACATGAGACTCAGTGAAAAGATCTAACATTTGTGTAATTGGAGTCCTAAAAGGAAAGGGGACAGAGAACGAGGTAAAGCAATATTTGAAGAGATAATAGCTAAGTTCCTAAAACTGAGAACAGTCATCAACCTATAGCTTCAAGAAGCTCTGTGACCCCCAAACAGAACAAATATGATAAAAATACACCAACATACCTCAGAGTAAGACTGCTGAAACCAAAGACAAAGAGAAATTTTAAAAGAGGATAAAAAGACCATCTTTTAAAGGAGCAACAAAAAAGATTTACAGCTAACTTTTGTACGAAATGATGGAAGTCAGAAGACGATGGGGTGACATCTTTTGAGTACAATATTAAAAGAAAATTGCCAATTTATAATCCTATACAGCAAAAATACACTTCAAAAATGAAAGTAAAATAAAGATGTTTTCTAGGCAAACAAAACAGAGAATTTATCACCAGCAAACCTGCACTAAAAGAAGTACTAAAGAGAGTTCTTCAGACACAAGGAAAATGATCCCAGAGGGACACATAAAATTGTAGAAAGTAATAAAGAGCAACAGAAAAGGTAAATAGGTGAATAAATATAAATGAATACAAACTCTGTGAAACAGTAATGTAATGTCTTATGGGGTTTAAAATGTATATAGGATTAAAATGCACACAATGAAAATGCAGAAGGCTGCATACAACAAAGGCAGTGAATGTGTTCTAAGGTTCCAGTATTATCAGGGAAATAGTAAAAGTGATCATTTGTATTACCCTGTAGTAAGTCAATGTGCATGTTGTCATCTCGAGTAACCAAAAACAGAATAATTAAAAAATTTTTGTTAGTACAAAAGAAGGCACTGGAGTCATGTCTACAGGGGCCCTGGTTGTCACCGCTGCTACGAAGCTCTAGGGGGAAGAAAGGAGAAAGAGCAGCGTTTTCTTCTAAGGGCGGGGGTTTCGCCTCAGGAGCTGAATATGTGGGCAGAGATAATCATTAAACCCTGAAGATTCCTCTACACTCAGCTTCCCAACCCAGCCAAGTACCTTTCCTTGAGGCTACTCCATTCATTTATTCATTCGTTGCTCAGACAAACCCATACTGACAGTACCTGGCACTGTGCTAGGGGCTAGGCCTACAGAAACGAACCAGAAACAATGCTGGCCCTCAACCAACTCACATTCCACTGAGACAGAAAACTAAACCGGACCTCTCTCAAACTTTAACGTGCAAACAAATCACCTGGAAGTACCATAGGTCTGGGAAAGAGCTTGCGATTCTGCATTTCTAACAAGTCCTCAGGTGATGCTGATGTTGTTAACTGGAGGACTGCACTTTGAGTTACAACTAAAATGCTGAGGGGCAAGTGATGAAATTGTAGCTCAGAGAGGTGAAATAGCTTCCTGAAACTCATAATAAGTGGAGGAACTGGGGGACCTGACCCCAAATATATCCGTGTGTGTGTGTGTGTGTGTGTGTGTGTGTGTGTCTCTCTCTCTCTCTGCAGGGAGAAGGGAGGGAACTGTGGAAACAGGGAGTGTCTCCGTTTTGTGTTGCTGTAACAGAAGACGTCAGGCAGGGAAAACTATAAACAAAAGAGATTTAGTTAGCTTATGGTTCTGCAGGCTGGAAAGTTCAATGGCATGGGGCTGGCCTCTGACAAGGGCTTTGGTGCTGCATCATAACATGGAGGAAGGTAGAAGGGAGAGCAGGATGTCTGAAACGGGACCACACAGGAGGAGGAACTTCGCTTTATAACAACCCCCTCTTTTGGGAACTAAGCCATCCCTGCAAGAGTGAGAACCCACTCCCAAAAGATGGCATTAATCTATTCCTGAGGGGTCCACCCCCATGACCCAACACCTCCCACTAGGCCTCAACTCCCAAGACTGCTGCACTGGCAACTAAACTTCAATGTGAATTTTGGTGGGTACAAACCACATCCAAACCATAGCAGGTAGGGTGGACATTAAATCCAGCCTTGTGGAAAAGTTGCCCAAGTGGGATCTTAATAGATGAACAGGAGTTTGCCTGGCAAAGAAATAGGGCAGAGATAAGACTCCTAGCACAGCAACTCGCATAAAACGGGGTGGTTCATGCCTATAATCCCAGAACTCAGGGAGGCCAAGGGAGGAGGATTGCTTGAGGCCAAGCATTTGAGACCAGCCTGAACAATAGTAAGACCCTGTCTCTACAAAAAATAGAAAAATTAGCTGGGAATGGTAATGTGTGCCTATAGTCCCAGCTACTTGGGAGGCTGAGGCAGGAGAATCGCTTGAACCCAGGAGTTTGAGGTTGCTGTGAGCTATGATGATGCCATTGTGCTCAAGTCCAGGCAACAGAGCAAGACCTTGTCTCGAAAAACAAAAACAAAAACCAGCAAAAAACCCAACGGTGTGGGCTCTGGATTAGAAAGCTTAGACTTGAATCCCATTCCACCCCTGATGGGCTTTAAAAGTCTGGACAACTTACTTAATTGTGCTGATCCTCAGTTTCCTCAGTTGTAAAATGGAGATAATCATAACAGCACCCATCACACTGGGTTGGTGTGAGGATTAAATGAGGTGGTGTGTAAAGCACTTAGAACAGGGTGTGGCAAGAGTAAGTGCTCAGCAAGTGTTTGCTCTGATTGTTACAGCAGTCGCTCAATGCAATGGACGAGCAATGGAAGGAACAAGGGTATTTCGGGCAGAATGATTCCTCCTGTGCCTGGGACTGGCCTGCCAGGGCAGGATGCTGGGAAGGCATTGCACTTATTGCCCAGAAGGGCTGCCCTGTCCTGGAGGCGAGGGACCAGTTGTATTCCTGGACGTACCATCCCAAAGCACCTTCCACTCCCAAAGCACCTTCACATCTGATAGCTCATCTTTCCTAATGACTCTAGAGGGTGGCAGGAATCATCGTCCCATTTCATAAGTAGGGACACTTATAAAGAGAAGTGAAGTGACTTGCCCACTATCTCCCTGGGTATTAGAAGCAGAGAATGTGATGTTAATTTTAGGTGTTAACGTGACCGGATTAAGGGATGTCTAGGGAATTGGTGAAGCGTTACTACTGGGTGCGCCTGTGAGGGTGCTTCCAGAGGAGATTGGTGTGTGGGTCAGAGGACCGAGTGGGGAAGGTCCGACCTCAATGAGTGAGGGCACCATCCCATCAGCTGGGAGCCTGGATAGAACAAAAAAGGCAGAGAAAAAGAAATTCCCTGTCTCTCTCCTGGAGTTGGAACATTCTTCTTCTACACTTGGACACCAGAACTCCAAACTCTTTGATGTTTGGACTCCAGGACTTACATCAGCAGCTGCCCATGTTCTCAGGCCCAGACTGAGAATTACACCTTTGGCTTCCCTGGTTCTGAGGCTTTTGAACTTGGCCTGAGCCGCGCCACCAGCATCCCAGGGAACCCAGCTGGCAGATGGCCTGTTGTAGGACTTCTCGGTCTCCATAATCACATGAGGCCAGTCCCCTAATAAATCCTCTCTCATACATCCTTCTATATATATCCTATTGGCTCTGTCTCTCTGAAGAACCCTGACGGATACAGGGAGGAACTCCTTACTCAGTGGCCAACACTCTTTCCAGAAAGACCTCTAGCACCATCTCAGGAGAAAATCAATACCCAAGATCTCCAGGGCAAGAGTTCTGGGATTTCCTACCTGGCCCAAAGCTGTCATGTGCACTATTAGCATTGGTCGAGAAAAGGGGCCTTTCACTTCTCACAGTGACAGCAAGGATGTACCTGGCTCTACCCCTGATTTGGGAAGACTTCCTTCGGAAAAGGTTGTGGAGAAGGGGATATGGTGTTTAGGAGTAAGAGGCACCTGGAACCCAATTCCCTACCCTAAGACAGCCCTTTCCCGATACACACAAGGGCTGCCACACACTGGGGTACAGCTAGACTTCCTACCTAGTAGACTGCTTGGCCAACATGGCCACGTAGGTGACCACGAAGCTCTGAAACTTGGCCCGTTGCTCCTCCCAGCGGTCATCCACGGAGTAGTAGTTGGGCAGGGGTGCTCCAAACAGGATCTCGCTGCGCAGGAGGGAGCTCTTCAGATTGTCTGCAGAGAGGCCCTCGTCCACGTACCAGTAGAACTCGGGGTGAGTCATGGCCAGCTCTAGGGAGCCTGCAGGAGGAGGGGTGGGAGCCCAAAGAATTCAGCCGGTCAGCTCCTACCAGGCGTCCCTCAAAGTCATCATGCCAGTCCTGCCTCTTAGGCTTCTGCCCTGCCCATGTCCTCCCTTAAAAGGCACACGTGAACTCCACCCCAGTCCCCACAACCACTCCTCTGGCCCTGCCCCACCCTTCCCCAAGTCCCATCCCTAATTTACCTAAAATAAACCCTGCCCCAGTCTTCCTTCAACCCCAGTCGCTCCCCGTCTTCCTCGGACCAAATCCCTGATTCTCCATAACTACACACTGGCCTCCCTCTAACCAACCTCACGCCCAAGCCTCATCCCCATGCCTTCTCTAACTCTGGCCACAGCAGAACGCGGAACATCCTGCATCCGGGTCTGCGCCCAAACTTCCCTCTTAGCTCGTACTCGCCTCACACCCACGCCCAGCCCTTCTCACCTCGCCTTTAGGCCACGCCCGGCACTCTGCTCCGCCTGGCCCAAGCCTCCCCCAAAGCTCTGGGCTAAGTCTGGGCCCACGCACTGTCCCCAGGATCGCCCAGGCCCGCAACCGCCCGCGCCCCGCTCACCGCGGATGTCGGCCAGGTCCTGGCCCATGCCGTCGTAGTAGATCTTGCCGCCCCGCTCCGTGGGGAAGAAGTAGGTCATGAGCGAGCTGGGCGGGGAGCAGTAGGAGTAGGAGCCGAGCGGCAGGTCCTTGAGCACCTCGTGGGGCTTCCAGCAGAACTCGCGGAAGCCCGGGTGGTCCATGACCTTGCGCTCAATCTCGTGGATCGTGACCAGCCGCTCACTGGTGAAAATGTTGCGCTCCGCGTCGCCGCGCGCCAGGAAGATGAGCTCGATGCGCCAGTGCGCGTGCGCCTGGGTGTTGGTGCTCACGTACGCACGTGAGTAGTCCCAGCGTGAGGCGCCCCGGCGGGAACGGCTCTGATTGGCTGCTGCGGCTCCGGGGGGCGGGATGCTGGGATGGCACCGCCCATTCATGTTCAGGCCCGGGTTCCGCGGGTCGTCACTCTGGTTGGCTGCCAGACCCGCCAGGGGCGGGGTCTCACGCCGAAGGCGCCCGCTCCGATTGGCTGTTGACTTTTGGGCCGTGGAGGGGGCCCTGGACAGGCGGGGGACGCCCGGTGGGGCCGCAGAGACTGCGCGCGGGGCCCTGGAGGCCTGCCGCGAGCGGTTGCCGAGGTGCAGCTGCTGCAGCTGCTCTGAGATGAGGCGCTGGAGCGTTTCGGAGGTGAAGTCGGCCAAGTCGCGCCGGTTGCGCCCCCAGGATCCAAACTGGGACTTGAGCGCCAGGGCGAGGGCGTCAAAACGCTGGGAGGCCTCGTGGTTGCGGATCTCAAAGGCGTTGTAGGAGATGTCGATGTCCAGGGGCGGGTAGTAGAGGAACATAAAGGCCGACAGGGCCACGGGGATACTGCAGCCCAGGAAGAGCACCAGCCCCGCGCAGCACGGATTGGTGAAGGCCCAGCCCAGCGTACTCCAGAAGCCCGAGCTTGGGGGCCGGGAAGGCGAGGTCCAGGGCCGCCAGCAGCATTGCCCTGCGGCCCCGGGTCCAGGCCCTGGCTTCTGGGCCGCCCTGAAGGCCTCACTGGCTCCTTCCTCCTCCTCTGGCTCTTCCTCTAGCCACACATCTTGCAGCAAGGGGTCATCCTCCGTGTCCATAACCTGCAGGACAGGAGAGGATGGCGCCCCGTGGAGCAATTCACCCAGCACTGGGTACGAATCCTGCCCACTCATAACCACCTGATAACGCTGTAGTGGAACTGCATCACGGAGGCATTTCACCCAGCGGAATTCACCCACATGTGCTCAGAACAGAAAGGAAAAATCCTGTTATTTGCCCGTCACCTCTCCCAACTAGATCTTGGCTCTCAAGGCCACAGAAAAAGGAAAATCACAGCACAATTGCAAACAGAAAAGATGTCTCTCCCGGTGTAAGGCATATCAAGGAGAATTTTGACTACACATATTTCCTAATTATTGCTGCATTCTTTTATTTTAGAACTCAAGGCCAATGTAAGATGTGACCCCACTGCAACCACTCTTACTTAATGAGCCAGCTGTACAGTATCTTCAGGAAGTATCAGGGTACAAGGGAAAGAACATGAACTTTAGCATCAGACAGATCCTGGTTTGGGTCCTGGCAGTATGAACATTGGCAAGGCAGTGAGCCTCTCTGAACTTCAGAGTCCTCATCTATAAAGTGGAAGTGGCCATTTGTACCTCACATGACTATGGGGTCAAAGGTGCAAGTACTCTGCAGTCTGTGTAGTACATTGGTTATTATCTGTCACATAAGCAGGTTTTTTTGCTCCCCTCTGGGGACTGTAACATGCTCAGCCATTGCCCACGGTGCTGTGCCAGGGCTAGATGCCTGTCATAGCTCTTCTGGAGGACCTCAATAGCTCCCCACCCCCTCACTGGGATGCTGCAGCTGCAGCCACTGTTTGTCAGACTCAGACCACTTAATATGCAGCTCCAGCAACATCGAACCTTTGGGCACAGGCAGGGGCCAGGCATCTGCCTCCCTGAGACTTGAGCACAGCAGCAGGAGGGCCTGGCAGGAGAGGGCAGAGCTTGGCAGCTGGAGGACTCCAGTGGGGTGGCCCTGAAGGCAGTAGGCCTTCCGGCATCCCAGGCATGGCCTGTCCCCCTTGTCCTGCCTGCCCTCTGGACGGAGAGAGACTCATTATTCAGTTAGATGCCAGGCAATGAGAGGAGGAAGCTAATTATGCTGAAGCTGGCTAATTAATGCTGCCTTCCCCATTAACATTCTCTGGAGTGCCCCATTTCAATTAGATGGTCTGTCCGGGAAGAGGGGGGCTGCCGTCAGTCCGGAGAAAGTGAGGAAGAGAGGGTGAGGGGAAAGAGGGAAACAGAGACAGACAGGGGAGAGATCTGAGACCGAGACAGGGAAAGAGGAGAGAGACCAGGGAGAATGGAATGGTGGGGGGAGAGACAGATGCAGACAGGGAAACAAAGAGGAGAGAAACAGAAAGAGTGATTGAGGAGGGGGCCCCATAGTGCGGGTGGGAGAGGAGGGGTGCACAGGAGAAGACTTGTAAGAGAGGCCTGGAAGGGGCGGGAACTGCTCCTGTAATATGCCAGATTCCTGTTGAAGAGATAATTAAACTTCCCGTTTGCAATACCCCGATGTGAGCCCACCAGCCTGCCAGGAGGAGAGGGGATCGTAACTGTTCTGAGGCCCCAATTTGCATTCACACTGGAGGCAGCTCAGACTCATCCCATCTCCAAAGGGAAAACCAAGTCTGCACGTGGCCATGGCCGTGGAGGTGTGTGGGAGCCTCTGCCCCGTTCCTGGCCTCAGAAGAAGGAAGCTGATGGGAATAGGGTAGAGTAGGGCAGGGGCCATGTGTGCACTTTTTCTGGGGACTAAGTCCAACCATCCTGCCCCTGACCTAGCCTGCCTTGTGGGGAGTACGGTTTACAGTGTGTTGGGGTGCGTGTGGGGGGAGGTCAAAGGCTAGTATTCTGAGTCACAGCAACACTCCTTGGGTGACTGGAAAGCCCCTCCATCTCTTTGCTATTCTACCAGGAACACCACCCCCTCCCTCAGGTGTCCAAATCTAACTCATCTTTCAAGGCCTTGCTGAAGTGTCACATCTGCCAAGAAGCCTTCCCAGCTCTGAACCCCCAGCTGCCTGTCTAAGCTTCTCACCACGCTGACCACACTTGCCTGGGGGTAAAAATTACTGAGGGGCAGGGAGGGATAGGCAATGTAGCAGAGTGTTAAGAGCTATGGCTTTGGAGGCAGATGGACTTGGGTGCAGACACCAACTGTATGATTTAGGGCTTTCTGAACCTCAGTCTTCCCACCTGCAGAGTGGGGATAACAGCACTCACCGCAGAGGTTGCTGGAAGGGTGATGTACACAACAGACTGATCAAGAGCCTGGTAGGTACAAGTGCTTGGGAAATGACAGCTACTATTCTTTTATACTCTACTTCCCCCCAAAGGCTGGGGACTCCTAACAAACTCCTAACAAACCTGCTGTGTGGCACGTTGTATCTTCCAAAGATGCTTGCGATGATATCTGCCATCTCGCAGGTGTATCTTGTGATATGACTTTGACACTCTTCCCATCAGGGAAGGAATGTCTGCCTTCCTTCCTCTCGAATCTGGGTGGGCTGGGGGCTATGGCAGGACAGTGCTCTCTGACCTGTGAGGCCAGGTAATAAAGGGAGATGCAGCTTCCACCTGGCTCTCTCGGGACACTCCTGGCTCTGCTTGGAACCTAGCCACCATGCTGGGAGAAAGCCCAAATTATCCGTGCAGAGAAACCACATGTAGGAGACAGCCAGCATCAGTGCCATGTGATGTGAACACTTGAGTGAAGCTGCCTCCAGATAATCCCAGCGCCGCTCACTGAGTAACCCCCAGCCTTCAAGTCTTCCCAGCTGAGGCCCAGACACCATGGAGTGGAGCTAATCCACGCTCTCCTGCGCCCTGTCCCGACCACAGCGTCCACGAGCATGATCCAGTGGTTGTTAAACGTCACTACATTTGGGGATGTTTTTGTTACATAGCGAAAGCAACTGGAACAATTACAACGGGGCCCTGTTCCATATATGTGACTCCATGCCCTGCGGACAGCATTTGCTGGATTTAAGTGACCAGAAAATGAGGCCCAGACACTCCACCCCGCAGTGGGAGCCCCACAGCCTGGTAGACACGAGCTCCAAGGGAGCAGGGACTTGCCTGTCATGTTCCTGGCTAGGTTCCCGTGGCTTAAAATACCCTGGAGGGTGGGGGGGAGGGAGAAGTCAGTGTTCAGCAGATAGTCATTGAATGAAGGAAGGGAAAGGAAGCACTGAAGGGTTAGGTAGCCAACAAAACCACCCCTGGACAGAAAGGACAGGACCGCCTTCCCAGTCCGCGTGGGAAATCACACCAGACTGGTGGTCAACCGACACGTCTCCAGGCCTGGCTTAGCCACCACCTTTCCGTGTGGCCCTGAGTATGTCCCACCCTGTCTCCCCTATCTTGAAGTGGGGTGGCTAAGGCCCAGGTCCTTCCAGCTGTGACAGCCCCAGAGTCTCCAAGGAGCCCCAGCCACCCAGGCGTTCCCCACTCCTGGTCTTCGGGCCAAGGAGGGCAGGCGCCATCCAAGAGTCCCTCCCCCATGATGAGGCCTGGCTGGTGGGTGGGGGTCTGACACCAATGCAGGCCCCTCCACAGCAGGCAGGATGGGCAGCAAATCGTACATTTGTTTTCTTTTCTCAAATGATGGGAATTGATTAGCTTAGCGAGGCGCTCCAGCTGCTCGGTGGAAAGGAACCAAGGGTGGCTCCTGCGGTCCCTGTCACTGACGCAGACAGAGAGCCCAAAGGAGGGCTGTGATCTAGGGGGAAGCGGGGCTGTGATCATTCCTTTATGCTCTCCCACTAGGGTGAGCCCTGGGAGTGTCCTCCACACAGGCACACTCAGAGGTGGTCAAAACTTAAACCCCGGGCCTCCCAGGGGCCCATGAACCAAGGTGGACGCGCGTCCACGGAACAAGGTCTTTCTCCTCTTGGAAAGAACAGCAGACTCGTGGGAGCCTCAAAAGAAGAACCTCACCCAATTTCAAGGCCAGGCTTGGAGCAACACAAAGCCACATCTGCAGCAAAATCCCAATTTTATAACAGAAAAAAAATCTGCATATATACGGTATTTTTGAAACCCATTAATAGCAGTTACCCATTCGGAAGAATTATAGGTGATTTTTATTTTCTCCTTTATACTTGTCTGTTTCCAATTTTTCTGCAATGATCAGGTATAGCCTTACTTTTAGAATCAGAAATAAATGTTATTTAAAAATAGAATGTGTGTGCATGTGGGGGAAGGGATTCTGCTAACAGCCTTCCACTCTTTGAGGAGTGACTACAATAGGCATTATGTAGGGGAGTGCTCTGTCCTCCAAGGACAGAAAGCAAGAAGAGCTGGCTTAAGTTGTAGCAGGAGAGATCCCAGTGCGAAAGCAGGACCTTGGGGACAGAGGGAGTTGGCAAATGCCGGCAAGTGAGTGCGTGTGGAATCGCCTATTCCCCTGCGACGGAGAGCGCGGTCTTACATGAGCAGGAAGTAGACCATTGCCCATCAGACCCGGAATGGACCTCAGCACGTACCTGGTCCAACGCCTTCCTTCCACACATGGGGAAACCGACACCCAGGGAGGAGAAGGGACTCAGCCAGGGTCATCTTATCCATGGCGGGACCAGGACTCCTGGCTCGAAGCTTTCATTCTATTCCATCACCAGATTCTGGGGGGAATTTTTGGCAGCCCCAGGGGACACCCAGGCCTGGAGAAGATGGCCTGTGGGCCCAAACGAGCCAAAATAGGAAAGCTATTTTTAAAGCCTAAGGAAAAAGGCATTCAAGTCACAAGCCAGATGGACGTCCCCATCTGGACAGAATGGGGCTTAGGTGGGAGGTGGTGTCTGACTCAAAGACACCCTCAGCCCCCTGCGGGCATCGCTCTTCTCCAGAGCAACGGGGCTCCCAGGGCTGCGGCCGCGCCAGCGCCTCCCCGCGGCCTGTTGACAACTTCTCTCCGCCTGGCAAAGGATGACAGAGCCCTTCTTCTCCATTCCTCCATCCCAGCCAGACTATTAAAATGTAATAAAAAATTCACATTAGACATGCAGATTTGACTTAAAATACGTATATGTATATATATAATTTAATGGCAATTAGGAGCTAATCAGCTTTTCCTTCCTGACTCGCGGCGTTTTGCCTTCCTGGTCCAGCTCCGGCCCTTGAACATCTCCGGGTCTTTGATTCTCTTGCCCTTGGGGCAAGAGATTTGGGCAGAAGTTCAAAATGAAATCTTTTGAGCTAAACAGCTCTAGAGAAGGGAGGAAAGTTTAGGAGGCTTTGGTGCCTCCCAGACATCACTTCCTAAGTCCTGACTCTCACTGCTGAGAATCTGGCAACCTTCAGATGCCCTGGCTATGTGCCTGCCATCCAGAGTCCCAAACGCTTCCCCGGGACCTGGACACTCCATCTCAGGCCAGAGGGCTGGGGAAGCACTGGAGACATGGTGGTGAAACTGGGGCAAAATCACACATGGGGGCCGGGCGCGGTGGCTCACACCTGTAATCCCAGCACTCTGGGAGGCCGAGGCGGGCGGATTGTTTGAGCTCAGGAGTTCGAGACCAGCCTGAGCAAGAGCGAGACCCCGTCTCTACTAAAAATAGAAAGAAATTATTTGGACAACTAAAAATATATAGAAAAAATTAGCCAGGCATGGTGGCACATGCCTGTAGTCCCAGCTACTCGGGAGGCTGAGGCAGTAGGATCGCTTGAGCCCAGGAGTTTGAGGTTGCTGTGAGCTAGGCTGACCCCACGGCACTCTAGCCTGGGCAACACAGTAAGACTCTGTCTCAAAAAAAAAAAAAAAAAAAAAAATCACACATGGGGGTGGAGCCAAACGTCCAACTAGGTCAATGCAGAAACTCTGATGCGCATTAAGATACTTATAACATAATAATTAGGTCCACATCTACCGCATGCCTAGTACTCCTTATGCATCCTCTGTCATCCTCGCATCAGCCCTGCAAGGGAGACATTAGGAGGATCCCCATTTTACAGAAGAAATATCAGAATCAGAGAGGTTAAGTGACTCCCTGGTGGTCACACAGAGAATAAGCGTCAGAATTAGAGTTTGAATCTCAGGTCTACTGATCTCAAAGCCTGGGCTCTTGTGGCCTTTCCAGGCAGCCCGAGCTTTCCCTGAGAGCCGAGCTGTCAGCACTCACTGCAGAAACCCCCACTGGCCTTTAGCAAGTTTGCACCATCCCCGTAAGACCTAAAATCACCCAGGTCTCAGCGATTCTGCTTTTAGTAGGTGACAACTCAGGGCATGGCATAAAGGAAGTCTCCACCCCCTTCGAAGGGACATGGTTGTGATGGTTAATTCCATGTGTCAACTTGACTGGGCCATGGAGTGCCCAGACATTTGGCCAACCCCGGTTCTGGGTGTGTCTGTGAGGATGTTTCTGGGTGGGATTAACGTTGGGATCAGTGGACTGAGTGCCGCAGACGGCCCCCCTAACACGGCAGGCCTCAGCCAATCAAGGGAAGACCTGGACAGAACGAGAGAGGGACTCTGCTGACCGTGTGGGCTTGGACATCGGTCTTTTCTGGCCTTCAAACCCCAGCTGAAACATTGGCTTTTCTTGGGTCTTGAGCCTGCCTGCTTTCGGACTGGAACTTACAGCACTGGCCCTGCTGGTTCCCAGGCCGGGGCTGGAGCTACACCTCGGGCTCTCCCGGGCCTCGACTTGCTGCCCGCAGATCTTGGGACTTCTCAGCTTCCATAATCACGTGAGCCAATTCCTCATACTAGATCTGTATGTGTGTGTGTGTGTGTGTACACATGTGTATATTTACATCCTATTCATTCTTTTTCTCTGGGGAACCCTGGCTACTACGATGGGGCACGGAGCACCCCAAAGGAAAAGTGGTGTGAAGCAGAAAGCCTCATCCCAGCCGCTGGGTCCCAGGGCCTCCCAGAGTCTTCTCTCAAGAAGTCCCAAGCCCTACCCAGGCTCTCAGATGACAATGGCAGTAGAGCCAGGGGACGCCCTCCAAATCCATAGAGGAGGGATGTGGCTGGGTGACTTTCCACACTTGTCCGACCCCTTCCCCCCACCAAGAAGATCCTAAATCTGCCACCCCATCCTGCCTGCCCCAGCCCTGGGGAGACCTGGCTTTGTGGCTGTGGCTGACTTAGGCACCTGCTCCTGCCCCATCACACCTGCTGCCCCCCTAATAAACGTGGTCTTTGTTGGCTCAATTTGCTGGCAAGAAATTCACACGACCAATCCTCTCTGCAAAGAAAAGCTGGGCTTATGGACTGGGAGCCCAGGTGGGGTGGGGGTGGGGAGTTGGGGGGTCTCTGTGCTGAGCCTGTCAAGCCCCCATCTCTCAGAGGAGAGCGGGCTGCAGAGATGGAGTGGATGAAGGACGGCTGGCCTCCCCGAGCTGACAGCTGGTGAGGAAACTGTGGGCGCTGACTCGTAAACCCAACAGCTCAATATATATCAGGCAAACAAGCTTTGCTCGGGTCAATATATCACCCGAGGAAATATCCTGGCTGACACCAGAGGAATCCAACATTAATGGGCACAACAGCCACTATTACTTCCCCCATTCCATGTGTCCTCTCTCCAGTGGGCTCAGTGGGACAGAACTGGCCCCCCAGTGCTCAAGGGAAATCAGAGTCCGAGAGCAAGCCGGCCTGATTTCGAGGGCAGGGGGCAGCATAGACTGTGCAGTCGCCAGACCTGGATTCAAACCCCGGCTCTGCCACTAGCCCCGCACCTTGGGCAAGTCTCAGTTTCCCCATCTGTAAAGTGGGGACGGTGACACCACCCCCCTTGCTGGATCACAGCAGCCAGTATGATCATCGTGAACTTCTCAGAGGGCAAGAGCACCTGCTGCGGGCAGGTCCACAAGGCGGCTAGAGCAGACTCTCTGCTGCAGAGGCCCTTGGACTTTAATGCGAGTCAGAGTCTCTGGGTATACTTGGTTTTTGAGTTTTTTTTTTTTTTGAGACAGAGTCTCACTCTTGTTGCCCGGGCTAGAGTGCAGTGGTGTCATCATAGCTCACAGCAACCTCAAACTCCTAGGCTCAAGCGATCCTCCTGCCTCAGCCTCCTGAGTAGCTGGGACTGCAGGCATGAACCACCACGCCTGGCTAATTTTTCTACTTTTGGTAGAGATGGGGTCTCGCTCTTGTTCAGGCTGGTCTTGAACTCCTGACCTCAAGCAATCCTCCTACCTCAGCCTCCCAGAGTGCTAGGATTACAGGCGTGAGCTACCACAGCGGCGCGCATATACTTGTTAACATGCAAATTCCAGGACCAGGCACCAGATCGGACACTGAGGAGGTGGGCCCAGGAAGCTGTAGTTAAAGCACCTCCCTAGGTGATTCAGCAGCAGGTGCCCCAGGACCATTCTTCACCTCCCCAGTTCCCGGTGGCTCCCTCAGCAGGTGGCATAGCCTCCGGCCTCCGCCCAGGTGTGCCTGGGTGCTCTGGGGATGGACTCAGGCTGTTGGGTCTCAGGCCAGGGCTCATTCCCTGGAGTGTCTCTTCCTTCAGCCATGGGGAGGGAAGAAATGATGGCATTTGGGCCAGGAACAGGACTTTGTGACCAGAGGGGGGACACAAAGAGGCCACCCAGCTCTGCCAAATAGCTCTTCCTGGTGGGCCCATGCAGTGGGGCTTACTATCTTCCAGGCCCCTGGCAAGGGGCTCGGTGGAGAGTTTATTATCCACTGAGCACTACTGTGTGTCACATGCCAGGTACTTTACTAATTTATGTCATCTTGGATCCAATGTCTTCCCTGCAAGGCCGCTTACAGGGGTGGAGCTGGATCGGAACCTCTGGAAGTGGTGTCAGAGCCCGTCCTTTTAGCCACCTGCACTCTGCTGCCAAAAGCAATTCCACCGACTGACCCACTCTGGCCCCCCACCCCCCCCCACCTGGACGGCGCAGGCCTCGCCACCCACACACATCAGCCCCGATCCTGGAGGCCACAAAGCAGCCTCAGCATCACTGAGAAAGAGGCAATAAAAGCTTAATAAAACCAGCAACGATCACAGAGCCTGTGAAATATGACCAGGCTCCCAGATGCCCCTGGCCTGAAGGGTCAGAAAGTTCCAGGAAACCCTCATTGCAGGCCTGACCACCCCATCCAGCCCGTCTCCACCCACCACCCCTCCCCCACCCTCAGTCCCTGGTTCTGGCCGTGTGAGGCTGGAGACGGTGGCTGCTGAGCCCGAAGGACCCACTGGGCCCTGCAGCTGGTCTAGCTCCCCAGCCCCCAGACTGCTGGGTTAATAAACAACAAAAAGATCCCCACAATATATGACCAATAACCACGGCCATAAAATCCTAATTGGATTCCTTTCTGGCTGATGAGCTCGGGGCTCTTTTCTCTCTGAGACCCGATTAACAGATATGTAAAACAACTCCCCTAGCATGGCAGCTCAGGCTCTTCCTGCAAGCCCAAGTTCAGGGGCTGGGGGGTGGGGTGGAGAAGAAGCAGCATATCAGTGCCTGGGCAGCAGAAGTGGCCCCAGGGGCTGGGAGTAGGGACCTGCTCAGCCACTGGGGCCTGCTGTGTGACCTAGAACAAGTCACTTAATGCCTCTGGTGGGAAGAGATACTCTCTAAACCCTTTGCCTCTGATTCTCAGCTGCTGTCTACTGGGGGAGGCAGAGCAAGGGGAGCTACATGCTGGGGAGGGTCCCTTCTCCTCTATTCAGAGGCTATTGAGTAACTGGAGGGGGCTGCACGCAGAGCTCAGACCATGTGCTGGGTGCCACCTGCCAGTTCCTAGCTCTGGGGAAGGCCTTGGAGATTGCCCCTGCCCCCCCACTCTCCCACGCCCGCCCCAGTCCTAGCACACCCAGACCACAATTCCAGGGAGTTGCAAAACTCTTCCATAGCACCCAACAAGAAGCTACAGAGTAGATTGGAGGCTGCAAGATACAAAGGCAAAGTGCTCAAACCTGCAGAGGGGCTCCCATGACCGGTCTGGGACGGAGCTCTGGGCAGGGGCTGCACCCCCAGCCTCACTGCCTGGAAAGGAAGTGAGACCCTCAGGGTAAATCTCCCTCCCTCTGAGAACTTGGGGCTCCCCATCCCCCGCTTGCCGCCTGGGCTCGTGGAGAGCTAAGGAGGCAGCAGCTGATGAAACAGGCACACGGTGGGGGTGGCCCTCACATCTCTGAGCCGGAGCCATTGCTCTTCCCGCCCTCGATCCTCCGACTGGGGGACTGAACGATGCTGCGTCTGTGCAGCAGCTTCGAGTGCGCAGATCATTTTCCTGTGGGTTTTCTCCTCCTAAGAACGATTTCCAATTTGCAAACAAGAAAACTGAGGGTAAGGAAGTGAAAGGACTTATTTGAACCTGATTTCTGATGAGCTCGGTAAAGAGTACCGGTAAAGAGTACCAGTGAGAAGAGCTCACTGTAGCAGATTTTATTTAAGCCTTACATGTTCGAAAACTCTGAGTCCTTGAGTCAGCCCTCCCGCCCCCCTACTGGGGCACATGCGCGCACACGCACATACACACGTACACACACACACACACACACACACACACACACACGCACCCGCACCTAGCATGTGCCCCTGAGCCATTCTGGCCGCAGTCTAGGGACAGCACTGGCTGGGACAGTGGGTCCCTGGGAAGGGCGGAGGGTGGAAATATCAGGGACTAACATTCAACTTCTCCATCTCGGGTGTCCAAGTGAAATCTCACCTGCAGTGCCTGCACAGGTCAGCGGCTCTGGGGAAGGCTTCCCGGCTCCCCTGCTGCGTGACAGCTCAGGCAAGTGTAGTGGGGAGCAGGCGTCAGTCCAGGAAGTGGGCTCAGTACCCTCGCACCTGGCACCAGCGCGGAGGCCCTGACAGTGGGGACTCTGACACTTGCCTCAGCCTCAGCCCACCGTCCGTGACCACGCAGCTGCCTATGGAGACAGGAGTCGGGGGTCGGTGCTGAACAGCTGGCGCGGAGGGCCCGGGAGGGAGAGTGGGTCCTCAGGTGCTCCCCCAATCTCCTGCCTCTCTCTTACAATGCTTGGGAAGGTCAGGGCCCCGGGAACTAAGAACTGCTGCTCCCAGCACCAGACGCCTGGAGAGACCCACTGAAGCCATCTGGGCTCAAGAATCCCAGACCCTTTCCCCGCACCCTGCCTTCCTTCGTGGGGAAGCGTTGTCCACCACATACACACACCAATCCTTCCATGGTAACAGGGCTCTGTCTCCTATTTCCTTGTCAACTTGGTCAAGTCTTTCCTCTTCCCTAGGCCTCAGTTTGCCTTTCTGTCAAATGGGAGGGCTGGACTCAATGAGCTTTCAGGCACCTCCCAATTCTGTCATTTGGAGTCCCCAAAGTGGCAGGACATAGGAGTGTGACAGGAGAGAGGGTGGGGTGGCTTAGGGCCAGGGAGCCAGCTGGGAAGTTGAGGAGGGTTGTAGACTCCTCTTTCAGCTTTCAGCCTCCTGGATTCCACCCCATGCCACAGCCAGGAGCCTGGGGGGCCCTGCAGAATGGGGTGGAGGGTACAGTGAGGGGGCAATGTTCAGGGAGTCAGACCACCTCTCTCCAACCTGAGCCAAGGGTGTTCTGGGCCTCTCATTACTCCGGGGCAGGGGAACCAGCTGCAGAGGCAAAGCCTGGGTATGCTTTGATAGCAGATCTGCAGAGGGAGAAATAACCTACTTAGTATTTTCGGTTGGTGAGAGCAGGAATGAAGCAGTTGATTCTTATTCAAATGCTGTCCCAGGCAAGGCCGTGGTGAGGAGGGCAGCTGCCTGTAAGCACACCCTCGGAGCATCCGAGCAACCTCTGGGCAGCAGCAGCAGCAGTGGCAGCCGCCCCGTCACCCCAGACCTGGGCTCAGCTGCCTCTTCTTCCCACCCCCTCAGGAAAGGACTACGTCCGGGGCCCTCCCTAACTCAGAGCCGAAGCCCCCCCCCCGCCCAGGCGTTTCTGACCCAGGGCCCTCTCCTAAAGAGCAGGGCAGCTCCTCTGCTTTTCCTGGGGTGGGGGACGTTCTTTCAAATTTGGGGGGTGGGGACAAGAATAGGACCCTTCCCGTTGTCAGTACTTGGGGTCAGGCCCCGCCAAATCAAAGCCCTGACTGTCAAAGTCCATCGGCCCATTCACCAATTCACACATTTACCAATTCGTCCATTCATTCATTCATTCACTCATCGCCTCACTTCATTCGCTTGTTGGTGCTTGCTATATACGAAAAGGGACTTTCTGTTAAATCATCATCATCTTTGCAATGTCTTGAACGCCTTTCCTCCTGAAGGCTGCAAAAACCTTCTCACCCCAGATCTATTCTCATGCTCGTTATTGCCTGAGAATGCCTCTTGGCTGACAGATCCCGTTCATCACAAATTCTTGGCTCTGTTATTCCGGGATCATCTGCTCGAAGTCTCCGAAAC
The DNA here is from genome assembly GCF_000956105.1 of Propithecus coquereli. NCBI lineage: Eukaryota > Metazoa > Chordata > Mammalia > Primates > Indriidae > Propithecus > Propithecus coquereli. Next base: position 4,937,207 of record NW_012153840.1, read on the forward strand.
ACCAGGTCGGAAAGTCAGGAACCCTGGTAGGGAACACGCAGCGCCGGTTGCCTGCGATACACGGTGCCAGCCAGCCTTTTCTCAGCTTCCGTGGCTAGAGAAGGGAAGGAGGGGCTTTCCTCCTCCAGCTGCTGTCACTTTCCAAAGCCTGATTCCTCTCTAGCTTAGCCTAATGCCTCTCAGATCTGGATTGCAGGAAGGAACCCAAACCAACATCTTGCCTTTGTGAAGTCACAAGATGATACTTTAAAACCCATACATACTTTCCAACCAGAAATTGCCCACCTGCAATCATGTCCAGAGGGATGCCAGCCCCAGCTGTGTCTACAAGGCATGAAAAGAGGAAACATCTGGATGAAAGCCAGCAAAGTCTTGCCAGTCTGCCAGATGCTGCCCACATCTGGACATCCAAAAAGTGATCTGTTCGGTGGCTTGGCAGTCAAGAAGCAAATGGTCAACACCCGTCACCCTAACAATAAGAACACAGCCCAAGCCTATAAGGTACAAATTACCCAGATTACTGAAGGATGCAAAGGGTACTTTGGCTTCAATCATACTCATCCTTAAAGACCCCAATCAAGTTAACATAAAGGCCTTACTGGTTGTGTGGTGGCTGCGCTCATGACACCTGCAGTCAGCCAGCCTGGGTTTGGATTCTGTCCCTGTTGCTTATTAGTAAGCTGCTTACTCTCTCTGTGCTTCACATTTCTCATCCTTGAAATGGAGATAATGCTGCTATCCCCCTTGCTGGGCAGGTGTGAAGACGAAATGAGATAATATCTATAAAGTTCTGAGCCCAGCGCCTGGCAAGTAGTAAACATTCAAAATATGTTGGCTTATTATCATTATCATTATCATGGGCGTGACCGCCCTGCAGGGCTCCCCAGCGAAGAAGAGCACGCTCTCTAGGACAGTGCAGAGGTCGCAGACGGGGAGAGACACATACTCCTTCCCAGACCAGGAACACCAATTTGCCACGACCTTCCCCAGCCTGAGCGCTGCTGAGGCCACCTTCCCCAGAGACGAGATCGTCGCATACTCCTTCCTTCACGATGGGAGCGCCTTCCAGCTGGCAGTCGTGTCTCCTCTATGAACAAGGTTTGGCAAAGGACACGTTGTCCAGGTGCCAGTGTATGCGTTGGATGCCGGGGCAGATGGCTGGGCGGGGAAGAGCCTTCCTCGCTGAACCCCTCTCCCACCAAGACATCGAGCTGGGGAGAGTGCCCAGTTGTACTGAAAGCACCACCCCTAGGAAACCTCCCTCCTGACCCTGGAATGACCACTGGCCAGGATCATGTCCTCTCAGTCCCAGGGGACACCTGGGTCCCTCTTCTACTTCCAGTGGGGGACTGAGTGCGCCATCACTAATCATCTATCACCTCTGCTCCCAGGGTAAGAAGTGCCCGGGGGTGGGGATGGGGACTCTGGTGAGCTCTAAGGGCAGAGACAGAGACCTTTTCCCATCTGCACCCAGCTCACAGGAGGCCTGCTCACCAGATGCTTGTGGAGGGGGAGATTAAGGATGAGGCCTTTTCTGGTGGAGGAGGTGAAGCCTCTGGACACTGTCTCCCAGGACATCACTCACTGGTTCCAAGTGCCCCCCATCAGGGGCCTGGATGGCACCTGCTGGCACCTAAATCCTAGCCAATCCTTCCGTTATCCTTACCATCTCCTAGTTCCCGATGGTCAAGCTCACTGTATACAGCAAGACCATAACCTGCCAGCTGACGGCCACTTCCAAACTGTCACGTTCCCAATCTGGTTTCCCCAGAGGGAGGAACAAACGGGAGGAAGGGAGATGCCGGGATGGAGGGTGTGCGGGAGTTCCGCAGGCAGTCAGGCCCTCTCTGCCCTCTCCCCTGGGTTCAGAGAGAAACATACCCACACCCTACGTTTCGCTAATGTCTTCCAGGGGCTGGTCCCAGGATACTGCACTGGGCTTCTTCCTTCCAGGTTTGGCAGAGACACAGCCTTCGCTGGAACGCATGCCAGCAAGCGTGACCAGCCTGGAGGTGTAGTATAAATAGCCTGCTGCTGCCCATCAGCTTCTCCACCCCCTTGGCATCGGCTCCAAACCTTCCCCATCCTCAGCCCCAGAGCAAACCTGCTGGCAGGGGCTCTGCTGGGCCCCACCTGCCTCTTTTCTGGCTGTGTGACCTTGAGCAGGTGACTCAACCTCTCTAGCCTCAGGCACTTCCACTGTGAAATGGACTAAGAACACCTCCCTCTAGGGTGGTCGTGGGGATTGCGTCAGTTAATGTATGAAAAGCATTTAGCACAGTGCCTGGCACATGGCTAATGTTCTGCATTGGCTATTGTTGTTCAAGATGACAAACAGGTAGGGACCTGGGGCAGGTCAGCAGGGGCAGGTGTGATGGCAAAGGGGACGAAGGGGAGAGGACTTGAGCAGCGGAAGCTAGCAGCGCTCCACCTCTGCACTTGGAAGGGAGTTGTTAGGCTGGCCGCCTGCATCGGTTCAGATCCCTTCTCCGGTGCTGTCTGGATGCTTCTCACACACTCAGGCAAGTCAGCCCGGCTGCCTGCAAAGAGCTCTGGACTGGGATTCTAAGACACAGGCTCTGCCACCAACTGCTGTGTGAGGCTGGGCAACTCACTTGCCCTCTCTGATGTAACTTCCCCATCTGCAGAGGCCTCTCACAGCCCTGAACTCTTACAGAATTAAGTTGTCCAAGCCTCACAGTGGGGCTCCTGCCTGAGCTCATGCCAGGCTCTCATGGTTGGGGACAGAGTCATGGCTGGGGACTCAGCCCCAGCACAGCCATAGCTCAGAAGCCTCGAGTACCAAGCCCAAGCCACTGAGAGATAAACTCTAGTGACAGTACTGCCCTTCACCCCCAGCCCTCTGGCAGAGGAATTTATGTTCTTTTGAAAACTATCATGCAAATGGGTTTCTTGACCAAAAAAAAAAAAAAAAAAAAAAAAAAAAAAAAAAAATATATATATGTCTCGAATGAATGAACAACTAAACAACCAGAAACAGTAATGCAAGGTACTGGGCAAAATGGAGGCTTTTGCTTCATTCAGATCAAAATCTGATCCCAACTTGACCTCTTCTAGCTGTGCGACCTTGGGCAAATCTCTTCACTTCTCTGAACTTTGCTTTTCCCATATATTAAATGAGGATGACAATTCGTATGCCATAAGATGGTTGCAAGGCATAAGTGAGACAGTCCATGCAAATAGTAGGTATCAACTCATGATGGCAGCTATTATTATCGGCATTGCTATCACCAACCTCCCACTGTGAGCCAGAGGACCTGAGGCCATCAGCCTTGTCTGGTGCCCGTTCCCAAAGAGCCTTGACTAACAGACACACAGTCACTGCCATCCTCCCACCCATACACCTTCCAGCTGGTGCGGAGCAGAGTGCGGCCGTCTGGCCTCCCCACGGCAAGGCAGGGAGTGAGCTCGCTGGGGGAGGCTCTGTCACCTTCCCTGGACCAGTCCGACAGCGTCCATGCCTCTGGCCTTTGTCGAGCAGCTGGAGCATGAGCTGCACTGTCTGCCCGCGAAATGCGACTTTTGGAAAACATGCATATTTGTGAGTTGGTGCATGTTTCTATTTTGGGCCGACACTGCTCTCTTTATTTATTTTCTCTGAGCTTTGGCGCTTTGGAACCCCGCTTGGAAGGGTGTTTTGACAGACTTTGACACCTCTCCAGGCTCCTTTGGCAGGGAACACGCTAGGGTGGGGGGAGGGTGGGGAGGGAGGAAGAAGATTTCAGATGACAAGCCCTCTTTCTTGGCTAGGACTGCTGGACAACTGAACACACCTGCCTCACCGCCCCAGCCCTTGGTTTCTCCATATTTGGGTAGGGGGAGGAGTACAAGAGGGGTTCAGGTGGGGAAACAATTTCAAAGAGGGGGAAGGGAACCACAGAGGCTAATCATTGAGCTTCCAATTATAATAATGCTAACATCATCGTCGACACCAATAGGATTGTAATTATCAACCACTGCTGCCACCACCCTCCACCTTTGTTGGGCGCCCACTTTAGTGACTGACAGTGGGCCAGCTGATTGCCCTTAGGGAAACCACCTCATCTCTCGGCATCTCATTTTGCTCTTCCATAAAGGCTATCTTTGCAGTCCACAGCTCACGGGGCGGGGAGAAGAGGCTGCTCTGCCAAATGGTGGCAATGGCTGCCTTCCCTTCCGGCCTTAGATGCTGGCCAGCAACCAACTGTCCATCGGCAGGCTACTCGGTTGGGTCTAGGGACTTGGGGCTGATTGCCAAGCCCCTACGCACCGGGCAGGACCTCTAAAGCTGCTTTCAACCAGTCCCTTCCCTGTGGCCACCAACAAACAGGCCAGAGGCTGCATCTCTGAGAGGGATCTCAACTCAGACAATTCCATTTGCCTTTGAATGACCAGGGGAGTAGAGGGAGGAGGATGGGGAGATGAGGGAAACAGGTCTATACTATCAGAGGAAAGGGCTTAAACTGTAATTCTAAGGATATGGGGATCAGGAGACCCAGATTTAGGTTTTCAGTCTTCTATTCATTCATTCACTCATTCATTCATTCACCAAACACCAGCCAGAAGAACCAGTGGTTCATGCAGAGGATATGACAGTGGAATCAATGCCTGCTACAATGCAGATTGTACTTCAGCAGTGTGACCTCAAGAAAATTACTTGACATCTCTGGTCCTATTAAGGAAATCATTTAAACATTCCTCACTTGAGGGAGAGGCTGACTTTGGTGGGTGCTCTAAGGAAAGGGAAAGGTACCATGATCTCTAGGGTTAGAGCCATGATTTTCAATCCCATCCACACTCAAGAGACTCACTAGAGAATCAACGTTCCAGATTATTAGGGCCAAAAAGTGACCCTAAATGTCACCTCAACCAGTCCTCTCCTTTCATAAATGGGAAACCTGAAGCTCAGAGAAAGGAAGAAATTTGCCAAGGGCACACCGGGAGCCTGTGGTCAGGTTGGGACCAGGATCCAGGTCTGCTCATTGCCAGCGCAGTGCTTCACGCTGGGCTCCTCCTTCTTCAACCCAGATTCTGCATTTTAAGGGCAAGAGCAGGAGAGGTGTCAGAGGGCAAGCCAGAGCACGGGTACAAGATGCTTCAAAAAGCCAAATCTCCAGGGGTTCTTGGCCCCTCGGACAGACTGGGGGGCTCTGGAACATCTGGCCCTGGAAAATTTCCTGGGCGGGGGGAAAGCTGCTGAGGCCATGGGTGGAGAAAGTCAGATTTCCAAAGAGAGACTCATGGAGGCACGGACTCTGCAGTTGAGAAGGCAAGTCTGGGAGAATGGAGTCAGCTCCCCCTAAGGGTCAGCTGTGCCTGCATCAAAGCAAAGACAGGGTCAGACCCAGGCTAAGGAAAGTTGGGGAGAGAAGTGAAGGCAGCTGAGAAGGATGACCAGAGAGACCGAAAAGGAGGGTGTGTGTGAAAGATAAACCTGGGGGTGGAACAGAGCAGGAAAACAAAGACAGTGCAGGCAAAGAATGCGGACCCTGACTGCAGAAGCTATGTCTAGAATAAGGTTAGAGGAAGGCGAATGGGCACCCAAGTGCAGAGCCGAGCAAAGTGGACCCTCAGCTTAAAACCAAGATTCTGCAAGGCACCTGCCCATGCTGGGCTTCTGCCCAGAGCTTCCACCGAGCCGTGGCCTCCTCCCTCCCTTTGGCAGATGCCTGGTTCCTGTGGGAGGTCTGCAGCGGGGGGCGGGGGGGGGGCGTTTGCTCTGTCTCCCCCATGCTTTCCCCGTAGGAGCAGGACAATGTGTGTGTGTGTGTGTGTGTGTGTGTGTGTGTTGGAGCGGGCGTGGGGGTGTGTCTGTGCTCCAGAACCTGAGTGGCTTTGTGAGTCACTGGGCACCAGTGTGAGCACCAGGTGGTGGTCTCTGGAGCCGGGGGCTTAGTCAGTATGTCCCGAGACAGCAGCCTCCAGTGCCAGCTCGGAGTGAAGATGCTGCCCAGGTCCACAGACTGGTGCTTGTGAGAAGATCTCGTTTGCCCACGTGTGCATGAATTGTGTGTGCATTGTGCGTGCTTGTGGACTGTGGGTGGGTGTGTATTTGCACAAGTGGGCTATGAATATGTGTGTGGACTGTTCTCGAGTGGTCTGCAGATATGTGTGCGTGCGCATGGATGCGTGAGTGTGCGCGGGGGTCTGTAGGCGCGCGCGGGGGTTGTGAGTCTCCAAGGCCAGCTCGAGGCGCTGTCCGCGGTGCTGACCCGGGGCGTGGACCGACGGGGACCAGCGCCCAGGGGGAAGCTAGCACCCGTGTGGAGCAGAGAGGGGCCAAGGAGAAGAAGCCCCCAAGGAGGCACCTTCCCAGCCCAGCTGTGGGCCTCCCCGAGGAGTTGGGGAAAGTTCTCCCAGCGGTGCGGTTGGCTCACGGGACTCGGCGTTCCTCACGTTGGGAATCTTTCCCGACCCTCAGCGACGCCACTGCCCGGATGCCCACCCCACTTGCACCCTCCTTTGCGTTCTCAGCGGAGCCCGGGGACCCTCTCGCGCTAGGCTTCCATCGCCTGCCGGGCCCGCCCTAGAGCCCCCATGAGCCCGACCGGACCTGCAGCAGGTTAATTGGGCCCAGGACTTGAGAAATGTCCCGCCGAGAGCAAGGGTGCGCTAAGGTAGGGGTGGATGGAGAGGGGATCATTAACCTTTCCTTGTCCCCTCCCTCCGCTCTAGCCTGGCCGAGAGCCCGATCCAGGGGTGGCTTCAGACTGACGCTCAACTTTTATGGAACCAGACATGCACCCGCGGGGACGAGCAGGGGGCCGGAGGTCGGAAGTCTAGCCGTTTTTGGACATCAAACTCACCGGACGCACGGAGGCTGCTCAGGCCCTACGGGGGGTTGGCGTGGAGCGGGGGCCGGGCCGCGGGGGTCGAGCTCTGGGCTCTGCCCGCCACCGGCCGGCCTTCCCGGGGGGCTCCGAGGCCCGCATCCCGGGCTGGCCGGACAGCGGGAGAACTTCACACGCGGCCCGGCGCAGGCTGGGGTGCAGGCAGCGCGGAGGACCGGTCCCCCTCTCCGAGCAAGGCAACCCCAGCCCCGAGAGCGGATGGCACCTCGCGGCCGTCGCACTCACCTCGGTCGGCCGAGCTAAGCCGGGCTGAGCCGCGGACTCGGGAGGGGGCGCGCCGGAGGGGCGGGGGCTGCGGCCACCACGCGGCGCAGACCTGGCCCCTCGCCGAAGTCGCAGGGGAAGCTCCTCAGAGCTGCGGGAGGCCGGAGTTCCCCGCTCCGCTCCGCTCCGCTCCGCTCCGGGGCGCAGAGAGCGCGGGCAGCTCGGTGCGGATCCCGCTCCCAGGCTGGAAACCCGGAGCACTCAGCGCCGCCGCCGCCTTTTATTCGTCGCCCGCCTTTGTTTGGGTCCCGGCTGCTACCACGGGGTGCGGGGGTGTCCAGGGCAGGTTCTGGATCCGCGCCGCCCCCCAGCCACTGGCGCCTCCGGCCCCCGCGCCGCCGGGCCCTGCCTGCCTGGCCGGCGAGGGCCCGCGCTGCGCCGCCCGCCGCCGTCTCCGGAGCCCGCCGCCCGGCGCCGCCGAGGCCGCCGCTCCCCCTGCGGGCGCCGCGCGGTGGTACAGCCGGGCTCCGGCGCTGGCGGGCGGGGGCAGCGGGCGCAGCGCCCCCTAGGGGCAAGCCCTCGCCTCTGCAAGCGGCCCCGGCCGGGCCCCCCGCCCCGCCCCCGAGCCTCCTGGATTCCTGAGTCTCCCCCGCCCCTCGCCCGCGCTCCTGCTGCTCTCCAGTGGGTCCGCCCACCCTTGGCAGGCCACCAGCCTCCTGGACGCTCGAGGGCATCCCCAGGTGCCCTCCGGAGGGAGCTGCCAAGTCCAGGCTCCTGGCGCCATCCCTCCCTTCTTCCTTCTTCATTCACCTCTCTGGCACCAGAACCCGGAGCCATGCCAGCCCCTCAGCCCCTCAGCCCCTCAGCCCCTGGGACCGGGCATCCCGCCAGCTCTAGCACACTGTCTGCCGGACATCCTTGGCCGGAGGGCCACAGGGAGAAAGGGCCCGCGGAGCCAAGGCAGTGCCCTGGCCCCTTTCCATCCATTGGGGCTCAGAGGGCGTTGGCATTGCTGTCACTCAGGGAGAGCCAAGGAGGACCCCTCAAATGAGGACCAGCTGCAGGAGCTGGGCGCGTTAGTGAGAGAAGCCAGAAAGGAGGGAGGCCATTGCCACCTAGGTATGGGGGTGAGCCGCGAGTTTGTCATGCATCAGAGTGTGCTGATGGAGGACCTGGGAAGACACAGACGAGTGAGACTCAATCCCAGCCTTCAGGAAGTTTCCAGCTTATGGGAGAGATAAGAATACAGAAGGGTTATGAAATGAAACATGACGATGAGCCCCATGACCCAACACAAGGTGCTCAACCCACATCAGTACCCAACACTACCCTTATCTTTTTAAAAGAGGAAAACTGAGTTGGGGATACCTCTAACTTCGGGGTGCCGAGTGGAGCTCCTGTTCTGTTGCTTACCTGCCACCCTGCTCTGTCTCTCTGGTGTGCAGGCCTTGGGAGCTGCACCCATGGCTGGCTGCCAACTGGACACACTGGTATGTATGACCCTGGATACCTCAAGAACTAATCTATGCAGAAGCAATGGCCCAAGCTGGTGTTCCTGCCCCCGCACTCCCTGTGTGCTCAGGATCTCAGGGGAGTCATTGCCAGGCTGGCTAAGTCTGTCAGAGGACTCCCAGTGGCTCCACTGGCCTTGAGGACATTAGGGTTGGGGGAAGCTCCTGGTGTGAAGGTTGCCACGCTCAGATGTGAGGAGGAGAGAGAGAGACAGGAGACCTCTCCCAAGCAGTGGAGGGTGTGTGTGTTGCCAAAATCTGAGGCCAAATCTGACACACGAGTGCAGAGGAACAGACCCAGCAGTGCCCTGGAAATTTCCAGTCCCATTTGCTATACCCCAGAGGGAAGGCAGAGAATGAGGAGCCCTGGGAGGGGTGGAAGGAAGGAGAACAAGGAAAAGACTTGTTTTTAAGGGAGCAATAGGGAGACACAAAGTGTGTTCCCAAGCCCAGCTGAGAGCAAAGGATTTTCTTTGCTGGGTGAATGGCTGGATTCTTTTCAGTTTGTTTTAAGGCTGCTTCCAGGAGCCTCCTCAAAGTTCTCCAAGGCCCCAGCACTGTTCCTCTCAGTCTGACACATCCACAGGGCATCCCATCGATGCACCCATGACGCTGAGCCACCCTCAGCCCACACTTGGGGGTCTGGCCCTCCCCTCCCCTGGGAAATATTTTTAGTAGATTTGATACAAGTCCCTGGTAAAATTTGCACCACTTTCAAAAAGGTCCCAGCTTCACGCTGGTCCGCACCCTCCTCAGAGCCCTCCCTGGCCTCTCGGGACCTCCAGATAATTGCCGGTGGGGTTGGACTGGCTCTGCCCTTGGCGGGGGATCTGCACAGGGAGGGTGCAGAGGCCGAGGCCAGCGGAGTGGGGGAGGAGGTGGAGAGCGTGGTACCCAGGAACACTGGAAGGATGCAATTTTCCCAGGCTATCAGTGGGGTTTTAAAAATGCAAATGGAACCAGGCCTTTGAAATATGCCTGCCATAAAGGGGAACCGGTGGTGGCAGCAGAGCTGGCGCGGGTGCGGAAAGTCATGAGAACCCTCCTCCTGGGGCTCATCCTCAGACTCCCTTCCCCTCCTCTGCCTGCTCTGCCTGCAGGAAGCCTGTTTACAGGAGCCTGGGGATGAGGGACTCAGGCATCTCTGCCCAACCTCAGGGTACCTCCCTGAAGCCTCCCTTACCTCCAGGTGTGTCATCAAGGAGATGACTCCAGGGGCCAGACGATCTGCCCGGCTGCAAGGCTGCAGAGAATGAAAGTCTGCATCCCCTCTAGCTGCCCATTCCACTGCTGTTTGGTGGAAGTTCTTCCCGGGTCTGATTTAAATGCCTCTTGGTGCCGATAAGCAGCTTCCCTTATACTCTGTCTTCACAACTAATTGAAAAGCCTTCTTTTGTAAGGGGTATGAGCTATAAAGGGCAGCTTTGTCCTCAGCTCCTATCCCTTTATTTCGCTTCCTATTTTCTCTCCAATAATGTCTGAAGCAGGGCCTCTGAGCGCAGCCTCTGATCCTACCCCTCCCAGTAGAGCTGTATTTCTCTTCCACCCCTTACCAGCTGTGTGACCGTGGGAAAGGCACTTTACCTTGCTGAGTCCCAGTCATCTTATCTATAAAATGGGGATGGCAACACATCTATCTCATTGCAGTAAAGAGTTTACTAAATGAGATCATCTCTGCAAAAATAGCATTTAGCACAATACATGGCACATATTAAGTGCTGAATAAATATTAGCACTTTCTTCTTCATATTATTACCACCCGCTGGGCAAGAGCTGACTATAACACCTCTATTTTCTCCCCCCTCTCCTGCCGGGGGAGGGAGCTGTGTGCAAATGAAGTCTTCCCACCAGATGGTCGAGCAGCTGAGGGTTGAGCATACGCAGAGGGTTGGGAATGTTTATCTTAAAAATATGATATTAAGACATTGCCCCAGCATCGGGGAATGGAATAAATACATTTGTAAGTAATTCCCTCTTCAATCTGCCAACACACTGACTTTCGAGCTCTCGACCCCCACCTCCAATCTCACCTTCTCCAGGACGCCACTGGGCAGTCAGGTGAGCCCAGGTGGCTGGAAAGAACTCTAGATTTAAGAAACTGGGTTTGATTCGTATGCGTATCTTTTACTAGTATGACCTTGGGCAAGTCACTTTATTTCTCTGAGATTCAGTTTCCTCATCTGAAATATGGGATTAATAATGACTTCTGCCAATAATATACCTGCAATTATCTTCTCTGCTGAAGTGGAACGCAGATTTTCAGGTAACAGTTTGATAACTAGTTCTATCTACAGTTAGAGAGAGACATGAGAGAACGACCATCCCTGTTCCTGTGATTTTCAGGGTTCATTGCACTTCATGTGACATAATGGATGCAAAAGAGCTCAGGAGGCCTGGCATGGTGGCTCACACCTGTAATCCTAGCACCTTGGGAGTCTGAGGTAGGAGGATACTTGAGGCCAGGAGTTCAGGGCCAGCCTGAGCAACATCACAAGAGACTGTTTCTACAAAAAATTTAAAAGTCAGACATGGTGGTGCACACACGTAGTCCCAGCTATTCAGGAGGCTGAGGCAGGAGAATCACTTGAGCCCAGGAGTTTGAGGTTGCAGTGAGCTATGATGATACCACTGCACTCCAGAATGGGCAATAGAGCGAGATCCTGTCTCAAAAAAAAAAGAGTTCAGAAACTTGCCCAAGTTCATGGTGAATAAAGTTCCAATTTGAGGTCACATAGCAAATTAGTGGAAGAGCTTGGGTTGGACCCTAGGCCTCCCAGTTCAAGCCCTGAGCTTCTCAGGTCTGAAACACTATCCTTCCTCTCCCCAGCCTCCTCCTCCCCAAAGCTCTGTTCAGGAGGTGAGTGTGAGCTTACGGGGGCAGAGGATAGAAGGTCCAATAATTCAAGAGAAGAGAGAAAAGTCTAAGGGTGACAGGGCCAGGCTGGCATAGGGGTGCTGCAGACAAGGACTGGGGGAGGCTGGACAGATGGTGGCCTCCCCTTCTGTCTCCCCCAGAATTCTGCAAGCAGCCAGGCCTAGAACTCCTTTCCCAGCCTTGCCTGCCTCCTCCAAGGAAGGAGGCAGCCTGTGCCACAGTGAATACAATCCAAGTTATTAATTGTCTGCAACAATTAGCCCCAGCTCCTGGGCCTGCAGACACCAGGGCTCTGAGAGAGGGAGCCAATTACAGCTTCATCAATATTCACATTGCTGCATAATCCTCTCCCATCAAGACAGCCCTCTCATCCTCAAGCCACGTGTCTAGGGGCTTTGCTCTGACCCCAACATCTGGAGTAGATCAAATATTGCTGAGGCCTTCAAGAGTAAATGCCAGTGCAGGGTTAGACCCAGAGGGGCACTTCTCATAGCAGGGCCAAACCACTGGTGGGAAGAGCAGGACCCTGCCAAAGATCTGGACAATGTGGCATTAGCCAAAGACTGTCTGTCCCATTGTGGGAGAAAGATTATAACCTCCAGGGTGAGGGTTTTAAGTAGATTTGCTGAGGGCTCCTATTATTAGAACTGGCTTGAAAGGAGGAGGTCAGAAATACCCAAAAAGTTCTGGTTTTAATCCCAGCTCAGCCACATACTAGCTTTCTGGCTTTGGGAAAATCACTTCATGTCTCTGAGCTCATGTCCTCACCTATAAACTGGGGACAGTGGCCACACCTCCCCATGGAGGAAGATTCAGAGAGATGCTCATGTTCTGCCCAGCTAAAAGAAAAAGTTCTGGAAGGAGATTCCATGAGCCCTAGAGAAGTGTGGGGTGACGGGCAGTTGGAGACCTGAATGCTGACCCCAGATTTGCTCTAAAATTACTCTGGGGTCGTGGTGCTCTTCCATCTCTGGCCTCTTGTTCCCACTTGCTAGATGAGGACATGATCTAGATGTGCTCCGGAGCACCTCTGACTGTGATCTCCCAGGAAAACATAGGAAGACAGAATGAGTTCAGAATGAGCAGGAGGCCACAAGGAATACTTAATCCCTAATTTTCCAAGGAGGTAAATGGCAACAGTGGTAAATGCGATGGAACGGCCAACAGAACCAGGTTCATAAATAGCTAAGCCAGTCATAAATCTGTTGGTTCTGCAGCAGGAAGAGGAACCACATATCTTTTATCAAGACAAAATAAAGCCATCACCTGGTTCAGAACTCCTGGGAGGGGCTGGGTAGAAGTTCCTGGCACAGTCTTTGTCCTTGGGGTGTTTCAGGACCACGGACAGTGGCTGATGCCGGCGGAAGTGGCCCAGAGGGATGGGGGCGTGCACTCAGCGCTGAGGTGAGTCCTTGGAGGTGGTTTGAGGCTGGGGGAGTGGCGTGGAGCAGGGCCAGGGTCAAGAATAACTCGGCTACACCTGGCTTTTAAGTACCTGAGGCTCCCAGGGCACCTGCGTGTGCATGAACTCTCCATGACTCAGCACAGAATCCCAGCCATCTCCCCACCCTGCGCTGCTCCTCTGTCTCTCTGGCTTTGGTTTCCTGGCACAAGCTGGCCAGCACCTTCCACCACCCCAGTCAGCCTGGCGGGCCCACTGGTGCCAGGAGCCAGGTCAGCTTTAACCCTGGCCACCAGATCGCATCCAAGCCTCTGCGGTGACAGCAAGAAAAAGCTTTTCTGGCATTTTCCCAGTCAGGAATCTGTGGTGCTCTGAGGGGCTGCCCCAGTGCCAGCTCCTCTTCTGGCACATTCAGTGTGGGCAGGGTGGAGAATGTTCTGTGCCAGGGCCCCTGCACTGACACGAAGGGCTGACAGGTAGATCATCAGTGTCCTGACAGTTGAAATACCTTTTAGGCAGCAAGCAAGGGATGCTGCTTACAACATCAGCAACAATAATTTTTTTTTTATAGACATGGTCTCACTTTGTCACCTGGGCTAGAGTGTAGTGGCACAATCATAGCTTACTGTAACTTTGAATTCCCGGGCTTAAGCAATCCTCTTGCCTCAGCCTCCTGAGTAGCTGGGACTACGGGGGCACACCACCATGTCTGGCTAATTTTTAAAACTTTTTGTTGGGATGAGGTCTCACTATGTTGCCCAGACTGGTCTCGAACTCCTGATCACAACCGATCCTCCCACCTCAGCCTCCCAAAGTGCTGGAATTACAGGCGTGAGCCACCACGCCTGGCCATCAACAATAATATTTAATGGCTACCACATATTGATTGCCAGGCCCCATATGTGCATTACTTCATTCAAACTCACAACCACCCCATGAGGTGAGTCCTCTTAACATCCTCATTTCCAGATGAGAAAATTGAGGCTCAGAAAGTCATGAGTTGTTTCAGGTCACACAGCAGATAAATACTGAGGTCCCAAACCCAGGCAGTTTGATTCTACAGCCCAAGATCTTTACCACATTATTCTCCCCATTTTACAGATGGAAAAACTGAGGGTCAGAGAGCTTAAGGGACTTGGTTAGGGTCACAGGAAGAGTCAGTGATGGCAAGAATTTGAACCAAGGTGTGCCTGATGCCACAGACACCACGCTGGTCCACTCTACTGCTCCCTCATGAATCGGGTCCCTGTCAGGTGCCCACTCTCAGTGCTCCCTACTGTGGCCCTCAGGTCCCATCCTAGGTCTAAGACACATCTAAACCAATCTCCCTGCTCATCCTTAGGGAAGTTGCTGCCTTTCTCTGAGCCCCAGTCTACCAAGGGAAACATTCCAAGGCAGAGCTCACATTCCAATTTGAGAATTGCTTTGTTCAATGAGATCCTCCCCTGGAAACCAGGGGGGCATCCTGCGGAATGGTAGGACAGTTCCCAGGACCCCGGGGGGCAGGGTCATACCTAATGCCTTGCAGGATAAAATGCAGGGGCCAGGGCCACTAGCTGTGAACACACCATGGGATTGGTGTCACCCGGCACAGGATGCCTAGTCATCTCCTAGCCTCTCATCTCACAGATGGACACGTGGGGGCCCAGGGCGGGTGAGCGTGGTGGTGTGGTTGCCTCCTGACAGCCCTGTCCTTTTGGGAAGCCCTCCAAGCCTCTGTGTCCTTCCTGACATCTCTGGGTTCTCATTTTGCAGCTGGGCACGCTGAGGGACAGCTGTTCTTGCTAGCATTCAGGGCCACATCTGGCAGATGTGGCAGCGGAATGCAGAAAGAATGCATGAGCAGTCTAAATGACCGCGTGGGGGAGCAGCACATCTGGCTGGCGGTATGTCCCACTCTGCTCCTCCTCCTCCTCCTCCTCCTTCACCCTCGCTTTCCGTCCCCTCTCCCCCCAGCAATCCCAAGCTCTTTGCCTTCCCTCCCTTACGATTATTTCCTGCCTCGGTAATGACCACAGTAAACATTTACTGAGCACTTACTGTGTGACACGCTCTGTGCCATCTGGACAGCCCAAGGCCAGCGGGTGCTCACCGTTATGCTGACTCAGGAAGACGGAACCAGACATCGCATGTGAGAGTAAGTGCAGGGGACTTCCCCTACGCCCTGGGGAGCTTGTGGTGTCATCGATTTTAATCCAAGAATAACTAAGAGGCACGCAGAGCAGGCGGCTCAGAGGATGGAGTTTCGAGCAGACAGACTTGGGTCGACGCATAGCTGCGTCACTTACCGGCTGGATGATGTTGGCCCAGGTCCCCCACTCTCTTAGTCTCAGTTTCCTCACCTGTAACATGCAGGTGACACCTGCCTCAAGGAGTGGTTGTGAGATCGAGTAGGATAGCACATGTAGTGTGCCTGGCACACAGCTGTCCTTGGGTAATGTCATTGCCCCTAGCTGCCTCATTGTGGGTCCAGAGAATTTACAGAAACAACTCCCGCTGGCCTAGGGAGGTCTCCTTAGGACTCACTTCCCAGGAGATGTCTGTTCTCGCAAATATTATTTGGTAGGATTTAGATAACAAGGTGTTAGCTGACATTTTTGTGTGTGCCCTATCCGCGATGTACAGATTGCTCCTATCACCTCATACAGGGCGTGTGGGTTCAGAGCACAAGCCCTAGAAACCAGAGGACCTGAGTTCAAATCCCGACCCTGCCACCTACTAGCTGTGTGACTATGGGAAAGGGACCTAACCTTTCTGTGCACCCGTTTCCTCATTGCAAAGGGATGCTAACAGTGGTGCTGTGTTGTGGGGCTGGGGGTGCATGGAAAGTAGAGAGATTGGTGCGAGACATAAGTGCTCAGTGAGTGTTAGCCATTATTATTATCTCCTAACAATCTCAGAAAGTGGATGTTATAGTCCCTGTTTTACGAAAGAAGTAACCGAGAGAGGTTCAGTCACGAGTCCCAGGTCACACAGCTAGGAAATGGCAAAGCACTGCGAACGCGGGTCTGACTGATTCCCAGGCCTAAGGGTTTCCCAGTGCAGCCTCACGTCTCTGGGTTAAGAGGCCGAGGGGGTCCGTGGGCCCTGTTGAGGCTCAGCCATCCCCTCCAATCCCGTGACCCAGGTGAGCTCACCGCCCCACCCTCTTGCTTCCTCTCGCCACCTGCCTTAGCTGGAAGCTTGCCCTTTCCTACTGACTTATTTCGGAAACACTCCTCCTTAATTCCAACAGAGTCTCCCCGCCTCTAATCCTGCTCACTGTGCAGGGATCCCAGGGCATGGGCGCCTACAGAGGTCCCAAATCCAGACCAGGCGCTGGGAGAAGCCAGGAGAACTTCTAGGGCACCCGCTGGTCCCTGGGGGAGGGTCTGCTGCTCCAAGCCATGCGTGTCCCAGCCCCACTGCCCACAGGACACAGCCCTGACACCGAGTGCAGCACTCGAAGCTGGTTCCTCCCCAGTGGCTTCTCTGACCCCATCACCTGCCGGTCCCCTCCCCATCCCCGCATCCCACAGAGGCTCAAGCACGCCGGGCTCCTTCCTGCCCCCCAACCTTCGCTCACGTCACACCCTCTGCCTGAAACGCTCTTTCTCTTCTTCTCTGCCAGCTGGAATATTACTCATCCTTAAAGCCCAGCACGCCCCCTCCACGGAGAAGCCACCCCCAGCCCTCCCCCGACTCCTTCCCCCGGAGAACCTTCAACCCTCTCTCCTCCTTGCTCCTAGAACAATTTCACACGTCTATTTCTGCACTTATCACGGTCTGACTTGTTTTCTACATAGAGTCAGTTGCCTAAGTGTGAGGGGGCTCGAGACTCTCCGGGGGAGCACTTTGCAGGCAGGGGGCTGGGGTCAGGGTAGAGGTGGATCCCTCTGGGACCGTTTGTTCAAGGAGCTGGCTCCTAAAGGTCAGAAGTTGGGGCCAGACATTATTTCTCTCACTTTAGAGGTGGGACAACTGAAGCTCCTTAAAAGAATGACTTTCCCACGATCACATGGCACTTTGTGGGGGACTGCCAAACCTGGCTCCCCAGTTTCTAATCCTGTGGGGTTCCTAAAATCCCAGTTACAGGGCGGAGCTGTTGCATACCAGAGCCTCTAATCCCAGCAGTCAGCTATTGCCACAATAACGCTGCACTGCAAAACCTCAGCGACATTTAACAGTAACACTGATAGTTTGCTCGCAGGTCTAGAAGCTCGCTGGGGAGCTCTGCTTCAGGCTGTGGGACAGCTCAAGTCTACCCCGTGTGTCATGTGAGGGGCCAAGGCTGCCCTGGTTAAGCTCCCTTTCTGGCTATGGCGGGAAAATAAGAGGACAAGCAGAACACACGAACACATCTCAAGGTTCTTCTTGCATTGTCTCTGCAGCCATCTCATTGGCCAAAACAAGTCACCTGGCCAAGCCTGAAGTCAAGTGTTGAGCAAGTAGACTCTGCTCACCGTGTGGCCTTGACAAGCGTGTGACCAAGCAATACCACTCCAGGAGAGTGAAAAAGTGAGCCCAGTAATTCAATCTTCTACGGTGCATTTTATGCTGCCACCTTCCCTCTTACGGGCTCTGGCACCGTCCACTGCTCCAGATCTGAGAGGTGAGCTTTAGGAATTCCTCAAAGCTTTGAGTCAACTTCTCACAGGACCACTGCTCTACCAAGCCTCAGAATCTCAGTGTGGGGGCGCTTTTTTTTTTTTAAGACAGAGTCTCACTCTGTTGCCCCAGCTAGAGTGCCGCGGCATCATCATCCATAGCTCACAGCAACCTCAAACTCCTGGGCTCAAGTGAGCCTCCTGCCTCAGCCTCCCCAGGAGCTGGGACTACAGGCATGCAACACCATGCCTGGCTAATTTTTTCTATTTTTTAGTAGAGACGGGGTCTCGCTCTTGCTCAGGCTGGTCTTGAACTCCTGAGCTCAAGCAATCCTCCCGCCTCGGCCTCCCAGAGTGCTAGGATTACAGGTGTGAGCCACCGTGCCCAGCCCACTTTTTATTTTTGCCTTCCTGCATCTGTTCATCATTCTTTTGATAGCAGCCCCTCAATTTCCAATGAAGAACCGTCTTTCCCTTCAGGCTATGCGATTTGGATGGAGGTATGCACATGTGACCCAGGCCTAAGCCAATCAGAGTATCCCATCATCTCCTTGACCACAGTGATTGGTTCAAGGGATGGACTCATGGCAAATCCAGGCCAATGAAAATTCAGTTCTGAACTTTTTGTCAAATTGCTGGGGAGGAGACTCAGTTTCTCCTGGCAGGATTGAACCTAAGAGGATGTAGGCTTTGTGTTACCAGCAGCTATCATGACACAACATCAATCCCAAGAATATGTCGCCATAAACTGAGGGACAGAGGGAGACATGGCCTGAACTCCTGGATCAAGCTATGCCTGAAGTCCTAGTTCTACTTTTGGACTGTTCTATGGCTATAAGGCCAGGTGGAACATGTTTTCTGTCACTTGCAACTGAAAGAGTCCCGATTAAATAAACTTGGAATCCTATAATCATAAAATTTTAGACACCTAGAGCCAAGGATGTTTAGAGTCATATATTTGTTGAATCTCAGAGAGTTGAAGTCCTTAGAAATTAAGCCTGACTCAGGGGAATGTGGGGAATGGCCCAAAGCTGTCAGTATGGACAGGGGGGAGAACCAACATGCCTTTATGTGCCCCCACTCGTGCCAGCACATTTGTTCTGGACCAGGAGGTCCTGCAGGGTCGGGCCCTTGACTGGCCTAGATGAGTCAGATACAATGAGATCCATAATCCCAGCTTCTTATCTCAGCCATGGCACCAACCTGTGGTCCTGCATGGTTGTGTTTCTAGATGGTACCCTCCATCCTGTCATCCACGGAGGAGGTGGGCCCTGAGCTGGCCTGGGGCAGTGTGGGCGGTGTTGCTGGGAGAGACCAGCAGACAAGGGGCTGGAAAGCACAAGGGCTGCTCAGAAGGAAAGGTGGGCAGTGAGGATGCGCCCTGGAGGGCTGTGTTCGGCCTGCAGGGAGGGCTGCCCCAGATCAGATTCCTCTGGGCCAGGCCCACCCACAGAGCCCACCTCCAGCTTGGCATCACTGCCTGCTCCTGCTGGCTCAGCTTGCTGCATAGATATTTCAGGAAAGAAAATGAAGGCTCCCACCTCACCCTGGCTTCGCCAGCTGCACAGACCATCTTCAAAGGTGCCAACGACTGACCTGGCTCCTGTCCACTCCCCTCTGCCAGGGCTGGGCCTGCTGCTGGCTCTGTTCCCCTCCAGCCACGGGGCCCTGCTTGGCCTCAGCTCCTGGATCCAGCTCTACTTCTGGCCTGGCCACTCTTCCTTGGAAGGCAGAGGACTCTCTTGCCCTGAATGGAGGTTCCTGGGGGCAATAGATATGGGTTCTATTTCCACCGTCTCCAGTGACCTGCTATTGCATATCTTGGCCTCAGTTCAGCCACCTGTAAACTGGAGGCCTCCCCAGTAGTGAAACACCTCGCTAAGCTCTTATGAAATAGGCCTTACCGCCCCCACTGCAAAGAAACCAGGGCTCTTTGAGGTCATGACTTCATTCAGCAGCATTAACAAACACTGCTTAAGTGCTAATTACTTGCCAGGCACTGTGCTGGGCTCTGGGAACACTAAGGTGACTAAAACAAGGTCCCAACCCATATGCTGCTCAGTTGGAGTAACAGACATGCCCAAGGCCACAGAGCAAACTGTCCTTCCCCTCGCACTCAGCAGGTGCTCAGTCGATGCGTGAATTTCTGAAACACCTTGTGGGCAACTGACAAGGAAGAACCATGAGCAAAAAGACAGGACGACGCACAGGATGCAACAGGAGAAAGGGAGATGTCAATTTCCAGCCTCGCGGCTGGGTTTGCAAACAAAAAAATCTCTCATATCTGACGCTGCTTGCTAAAGACCAGAATGGAGATGCGGGAAATGAGTGGTGGCGGATGTCGCGCTTGGCTCCTGCCTGACGAAGCAGCTTGGGGCCTGCAGGGGCTGCGCTAGCACAGTGAGCTCCAGAGCGGTGCCCGGGTGTCCCAGTCACAGCTCCGAGAGGGTGGGAAGACTGCAGTCAGGGTGGCGCGCTGGAGACGGTGGGGATGGGGAGGGAGGGTTTGCAGATGTGAGGATGAACCCTTCACTGCGTACTTAAAATATCTTGAAATGTGCTGAGCTCCAGGGATGACACCAGCAGCTTCTCTCTGTCCTCCAGGACCTTGCTTCTCAAAGCATGGTCCAAGGACCAGCAGCGTCGGTCCGCGGCATTTGTCAAGAACGCAGAGTCCAGGCCCTGTCCCAAACCTGCAGGATGTGAGCCGGCGTCTCTACCAAGATCCCTGCTGCTTCTCAAGTTGTGTTAGAGTCACCCCGGGAGGTTTAGAGACGCTGATGCCTGGGTCTGCTCCCACGGATTGCGATTTGATTGGTCTGGGCCACGGCCTCGGCGTCAGGACTTTGAAGTCCGGCAGGTGTGAGCCGAGGCTGAGGACCGCTGCCTTTCACAGAGGACGGCCCCACTCTGCCTCCTATGCCCTTTCGACAACCCTAGGAGCCCGGGCGGGTGTGGTTACCCCCGTTTTTCAGAAAAGGGTATTGAGGTCCTCTACCCCCAGCAGGTCTCAAAGTGAGGCCCCCAGACCAGCAGCGTCAGCATCACCTGGGAGCTCATTAGAAATGCAAATTTTTGAATCAGAAACTCCAGGGGTGGGGCCCGCATCCGCGTTTTAACAGGCCTTACAGGTGACTCTGATGCATAGTGAAGTTCGAGAATCTCTGGTGTAGTGGAAACAGCCCTGGGTTGGGAGAGATCTGGTGTCCCTTCCCAGCTCTGTGTGTCCTCGGGCGAGTGACCTGCCTTCAGTGGGCTTTCCCCATGTGCAAAAGGAGGGGTGGAAGGGGACCAGATCAGGGCCATGGCCCCCTGGCGGACATTGCTGATTCTTCACAGCACTGAGAGACTCTCGGTACACTCCCTCACTACCTGATGTCCTCTCCTCCGCCTCCTCCTGCAGAGTAGCCTTATGCAGCCACCAAGGCACAACTCAAACGTCACCTTCTCAGTGAAGCCCATCTGATGCCTCCAGGCAAGGACAGCAGAGCTTCCTTGGACGTGGGGGCAACTCCTGCCTGCATCACGCACCTCCCTTGTAATCTGCCTGCCCCCATGGACTGTGGCCGCTGGAGGTCGGGGACCACCAGGCTCCCTAGCGCCAAGCTCTGGGCATGGCCGGGACAGAGGATAAATGTGATCGAGTGAAGCACCCAGACCACTAGCGTGGGGGGCAGGGTGTCCCATGGGCTCCGGTACCCTCCTGGTCTAGGTACCTCTGGAGCCTCATTTGAAAGGCATGTGGCTGACTCCCCACTCGCCAATCCTCCGTCACACAGAGCCCAGCCCTGGCCCTGGCACGGACTGAGAGGTGCAGAGCCCGGGAGCTGCCAAGGCGCCGTGCACAGCCCACCTGACCTGGCTCCTTCCCAGGAAAGCAGCAGGGAGGGAGAGGGGGAGGCAGGTGGCAGCTGCACGCCCACCGTCCCCAGCAGGGAGCTAACGAGCAGGTGAGTGAGGCAGTAACTGCAGTCAGATGAGTGACCCCAAAGGGCCGGGGAGGCAGGCGCCAGGACTGTAACTGTGCTCAGCATCAGGTCAAGTTCTGGATGTGGGAAGCTGCGCTCTCTCAGCTTGCCTGCTGTGCTCAGCCCAGCCGGGAGGGAGCAGGGCACGGTCCTTTCAGTGTACGTTTACTGCGCACCTACTGTGCGTTCACCGCGGGTGGGAGGTGGTGGGCCTTCTGGGAGAGGACACAGTCTCGGCTCTTCCAGGGGGATGAGATGGGGAAAGACGCGACATGACCTGAACGCAGCTGTGCATCGAGCGCTGCGTGATCGGAACGTGACCAGGCCCCTGCCGTGCGCCGGTCCTTGAGCGAGAGGAGAGTGCGCAGAGCACCTGCCGTGCGCCATCCCTGGGAGGGGCGTGTGTATTGCACACCGCTCAGCACCGGGCCCTGAGAGAGGAGAATGTGGATTGAGCGCCCGCTGTGAACAGAGTCCTGCGACAGGAACAGCACACGCATTTGAACCTCACGACAGTCCTTCCGGGCAGCTGCAGGAAATGGCTTCCACGCTTAGTCTCCGTCCCCTGCAGGAAGCCGGCTCCTCCTCGCCCAAAGCCCGGCTCACATGCAGGAACATCCTCTCCTCCAGGATGCCGCCTCCTGTGGGAAGCCTCTCCTGCGCGGTGGCTCTTTGCTCTGCTCTTCTCGGCAGCGTGTCAGGCAGCCCTCATCTCTCCGCCTGGGACTTTGACGACCAGAGCGTCCATGTGTCCAGCCCTTCCCATGGCCAGAAACGGCACGCAGCGCTGCCATCATTCTCTCTCCCAGTCTTCGCCACCAAGCCACTGGGTAGGTTCTACTGGTACCCATTTTACAGTTGAGGAAACCGAGGTCCTGAAAGGCTAAGGGACTTTCCTGAAGCCGTGCAGCCAGCAAGTGACAAAGCCAGAGCTTGACCCTAAGCACAGCTGTTCCCAAGGCCATGGGGTGAATGATCCAGCCCAATTCCGCGCACCTGGGTACGGCTGGCCCCAGGAGACATCCACGGGCCGTTTTTACAATAAACTGAAGCCTTGGTCCCGACGTGGCAGAGACCCCTCCCCTGGAGCTCACCAAGACTCGGGACATTATAGTCCCGAACTGGGACACACGCTGACATTTCTAGGGAGCAAAGACCAATCTGGAGGACTGGGCTCTCACCCTCCCCTGGGCACTTGCATGCCGCATTTACCCACAACGCGCTCCCTCCCGCCTCACAAAATCATCACTGAACAGATTGCATCGGAAAGAGAGTTCCTGGATTATGGAGTCATGATTCTAAATGGCTGTTTATCTGTGTTTGCCTTCGTTTCTTTAAAAAATTGTTAAAATTTAAGTGAGTTAAATGCCAAGGAAGAGAAAGCCACGTGCATCGCCCCGGGGAGGTTGGTGCTGGTCCTTGTTCTCGGGAGGCAGAGACTGGGAGGGCACAGTGGCCGCTATCAACTGCCTGCTGGCTTTTTGGACCTGTTCCCTGCTTGTCTGGCACGGCTTTCCTCATTGTCTTCCACACTGAACACACGAGGAAAGAGAGCCCAGAGAGCTCAAGTAACTGGCCCAAGGTCACAGAGTGGATATGTGGCAGCACTAGAACTGAAACACCAGTTGGTCTGACCCCGAAGCCAAGCCCTCCTCCTTCCCGCGGCAAGTTAGAGCACTTTAAAGCCACCTCCCCTTGAGCCTCACTGAATGGCTGTTCCGGAGTGACAGGGAAGAACACGGAGGCCCGGAGAGAAGTGACCCCTTCCAGATCACCTAGCTGGCAGCAGAACCAGGGACCCACACCTGGCGATGCCAGGCTCTGCCCACTGGGGGCAGGACATAGCTAGAATAGGACAGGAGACAAATGCAGGGAGAGCTGTGGTCCTCGCCTGCCCCCAGGGAGATGGCAGTCTCAGGGACTGGATGGAGGGCGCCAGCCTGGGGATGTGCAAGACCACCCCCTCCTCAGTCCAGCTGCACGTGTCTGGGCCCTGGCTTCCCACCGCATCAATGCCTGGGGCCCCTCCCAGGACCCCAGAGTGTGAGCTCCCAGGAGCTCGGGAAGCCCTGTCGCTCAGCTGCATAGCCCTCCAAGGAATGGTTCACACTGCCAGCTCCAAATCACAGCCACTACGGTGTATCAGGCATTAGACCTTGGACAATTTGCCTGACCACTCTGAGCTCAGTTTGTTCAACTGTAAAATGGGATTAGCAATGGCACCTACATCATAGGGTTACTGTGCGGATTGAGTGAGTGAATCCATGCGAAGAGCTTAGAGCAGTGCCTGGCACTGGGACACAGGAAGTACTCAGTTACTCTCCATTCAGTGATTCCTTTGCCGGGCACTTGCACGCACCCCACGCTGGGAGTGCAGAGCTGAGCCACCGGCCCTGCCCACTTGGAGCCGGTGAGCCCAGGCCTGGGGGTGTGGTAGGTGGGTAAAGACACCACGCGGGCTGTGAGCTGCGGTGCAAGTTAGCACGGGGCATTCGGGGGCCTAGAGGCCAGGGTCAGCAGAGGCTCCGGGAGAGGAGGCGGCGAGGCTTAATCTAGAAGGACGGTCATGGGGGGCAGGTGGATGGGTAGATTCAGGTCAGGCATCCGGGGAGGGGGAACAGCACACACAGAGGCCCAGAGAAAAGGGAAAACGTGCCACGTCTAGGAACTCGCGAGTGCCCAGGGTGGCCAGACATCAGATGTGTGCCAGGCGGTGACAAGAGAGGAGCCACGAGGGAGGGGCAGGGGCCACACCGCCAGGAGCCTTGGCAGCTGGTCTGCACTGAGCTGTGTCCCCCAAAAAGAGGTCAGTTGAATTCCTGATTCCTGGTACCTGCAACTGTGACCTTATTTGGAAACGGGATCGTTACAGATGTAATTAGTTAAAATGGGGTCATACTGCAGTGTGGCCCTTAACCCAGTATGGCCGGTGTCCTTCTAAGAGAGACTCTGGGAGGAGGAGCCGTGTGAAGACGGGGCGGAGGCTGGAGCTGCGCAGGCCTGGAACCCTGCGGATTGCTGCTGCTGGCAGCTGGGAGAGGCAAGGGAGGAACTTCCTCTGGAGCCCTCAGAGAGAGGACGGTCTGCCGACACCTTGGGTTTGGACTTCTGGCTTCCAGAACTGTGAGAGAATAAATTTCTGTGGCTTTAAGCCACCCAATATGTGGCACTTGTAACAGCAGCCTTAGGAGACAGACACTGGAGCCTGCAGGCAGGGAGGGTCCACCCAGAAGCGTCTGGCCACAGTCACTTCTCTGAGTCCCCCTGAGTGCCCAGTACTCGGTGGCACCTTGCGGAGACCCCGCGCTCTGCTGCCCAAGTGCTGCCCCCACGTCGCCTCTGCCTCCACCCCAGATGCCATGCCTGTCGGGCCCTGGCTCCCGCAGCCAGCGCCGTGGCTCGTTGCTGAGACATACCGCTGGCCTAGGGCTGGTGACAGGGCCCGGCTGGACCGGCATGAATCGTGTTTATCCGAACAGGACACAAAGGGGAGAAGTGAACAAAGCCCAGGAAGGGGCCGTGGGCAGGAGAGTGAGCCACGCAGCGGGGCACGGGGCGGGCGGGGCGCTGCCCACCGCAAGCCCCATTCATTTCCTGACGTTCGCTCCGAGCGCCAGGCGGTTTATCTGCGCGCCTCAGCTGTGTGGCGCGCTGCGTGCCAGTTGCTTGGGACGTCGGAGACTTGCTGGGCCCAGGAGGGGGTGGGAGGCGCTGATCGCAGCTTCCGGCCCATCCATGACGCCGGCGGGGCTGCTTTTAGTGCTGGCCACAGGCGAAATCGTGTTACCAGGGCCTCGGCCTGGAGCCAGAGCCTGCCCCTGCGAGTCACTCCCGGCCCAGACTGGCCAGGGACAAAGCAGGGGAGGAGGAGATGACGAAGGCAGAGGGTAGCACCAAGGAGACGTAAGAGAGCGGAGCTTATTGAGCACCACTGTGTACCCAGTACTGTGCTCAGAGTTTTGCTGCACTGAAATACCAGTGTATTGGTTTCCTAGGGTTACCGTCACAAGTCAACACGAACTGTGTGGCTCAAGACAACAGAAATGCATTCTATTACTGTTCTGTAGGCTACAAGTCCAAAATCAAGGTGTTGACAGGGCTGGTTCTTTTCGAAGGCTCTGAGGGAGGATCTGTCCCCGGCCTCTCTCCAGCTCCAGGTGGAGGCCGTCCTTGGGGTCCTCGGCGTGTGGATGTATCATTCCGATCTCAGTCACCACCATCACGTGGCGTTCTCCCTGTGTGTCTGGGTCCAGAGTTCCCTCTTATAAAGACGCCAGTCATTGCATTAGGGCTCACCCTAACACAGAATGGCCTCATCCTAACTCGATTACATCTGCGAAGGCCCTATTTCCAAATAAAGTCACATTCGCAGGTCCTGGGAATTGAGGACTCCAATACATCATTTTGGAGAAACACAGTTCAGCCCACAACAAACAGTGAACACTCACTGACAGCTTCTTTGATGCCCAGCACGCTGCTAGGAGCTACTCATGAGCTCTCGGATCGGATCTTCACAACAGAAACATGAGGTAGGCACTGTTGTTACTTTCCCATTCTATTGATGAGAAAATTGAGGCTCAGAGGCATGTAGCTAGAATGTAGCAGGTCCCAAACCAAATGCAGACCCAGGAAGATACTGTACAGAGTCACACTAGGTGGAACACCACGGTGGTGACGGGAGGAATTGGGAGCACCAAGGGCATTTGGTTGGGACATGTCATGTAGATGAAGAGGCCAGGAAGGCTTCCTGGAGGTGGTGACAGAGATGGAGAGGCTAAGGGATCTTCCTGGAGGAGATGCTGCTGCAACAGAGATCTGGAGAGTGAGTAGAAGTTTGTCATTTTGTAGACGGGAAGACAAAGACCCAGAGGAGGGAAGGGCAGGCCCAAGGTCACAGTGTTGAGGGCGAGGTGTGGCAGGCTCCAGCGACATGAGGGACCAGAGCTCTGGTTCCAACTGCCCCTTCTGCCTCTCCTTCCCCATTAAAGGGCTCCTGGTCCAACTCTAGCTCGCCAGAGAGTACCCTGGTGGTCTTGGCCATCTGCAAAGTCCCTGGGGGGACACAATGACAGGGCAGGGGCCAAGCCTGCCTCTTCCTACCTGTGCATCCTTGGGCACCTTCTTCACCTCTCTGAGCTGCTTATTGTAACAGCAACGGAACAGGATCAAAGATGAGAGAAGTGAAAGTGGTTTGGAACTTAAAAGGCACCCAGGAAATGTCACCACTTCTCAAACACACGAGATCCAGTCACAACTGTGCCTCTCTCACCCCACACTCTCAGGCACACCCAGCTGCACGAACCTGCTGTTCTCTGTGTGTGTCACACTCTGCTGTCCCTTCCCCCAGGGCCTTTGCACAGACTGTGTCCTGCCTGGAGTGCCTTCTCCCTATTTTTGTCCTCTTTGCAAACTTAGCTTTACGGGATGCTGGCTGGGTGACCCTGCAGAGGTGACTATGTCTCTAGACCTCCATTTCTACAAAGCAAGGCTAATTCACATGCTACTTCCCAGGGCTGCTGTGCAAATTAAATGAGATAATGTGTACAAAGCATTTAGTGTGGTTGCTGGTTTTATTATCAGTCTGAGGGGATGGTTTCCACTTGGGTGGCTGGGAGGATTCTGGGGGCCCCACTTACACAAACAGGGAGGACAGAAGGGGGCCAGGATGGGGCCAGGGCTGGGCAGGACAGACAAGGACTCTGGAGCTGGCTTCAGAGGCAGGACCTAAAAATAGCGCCCAAGGATGCTGTCTCCCGAGGACACAGATGCACCCCCAGGACCACCTGCCCTGCTTCCTCCAGACATTGGCCATTTGCAGGATGCCTGTTTAACTCACCCTCTAGGACTCATCTTGGTCACCCCTCTTTTTTGAGGCCAGCCCGACCTTTCTCTTTCCCCCACCCCACCCGTTACCCAAGACTCCGCGCATCCCCCTTCACTGGCCGACTTCCAGGACGCCGGCTCCTGCAAGGCAGCGGCCCTGGACTCCATTTCTGATGTCTAGGCCCAGCGCAGATTGGACATTGCTCAGTGCATCAGTGAATGAAATGAGTCCGTGAATGACTGCGGGACAGGGAACCAATGACAGAGTCGCCGGCCCCGGCAGCCCCAGTGCAAGGCCCCCACCCTCTCAGGCCACTCCTGCCTCCACCTGCGCCTCCTGGCCCGGCCCGCCCATGCACAGCTCACCCACACCCTACGGGGAGGGAGTGTGGGGTGGGGGGTGGGTCACCGCACTGCCCATCACCCCCGGCAGAGAGGCCTTAGCCAGAATGCCAGCTCCGTCGGGCACCGAGAGTTGCCGGAACCCTGCCATCTGCATCCCACCTCTTCTTGCAGCCCCAGCAGAGGGGAGGCCTGGCAGTTGTGGGGGTGGTCTCGTGGTTGGTTAAGGGGAGAGCTGGGCCTTGCCGGGGAAGGGGGAGCAGCTTCCCGGCCGTTCTCCCCACCCCAGGTGCACTGTGTCCTCACCCGCCAGGCAGGCTCTTCATCTTCCAGGGCCCCTGCTATTTAAGGAAATTAAGGTCAGGACTGGCTGCTAAATATTTGTCTAAGATGAACAGAAAATGGTGCCAGAAAAGGCCTTCAATTTTATGAGCAAATAAATCGTATGAGAGAGAGTGGGCTGGGGACAGGAGGTGGGGAAGTGCGCTCAATTATTTAGAGCAGAGAGTGCCTCCCAAAATCTGGGGGGACTGTCCAGCTTCCCCTCTTTTAAAGTGTGGCTCCTTCACCTCCTCCTTGGGCCGAGGCAGGGGCCAGATCTCTTGCAGGGTCCTGTCCTCCTTGCCTGGATCCACAGCCAGCGATTCTAGGCTGCCCCTCCCTGGCGGCTGCACCTCGGGACCCCCCAGTCCAGGGCAGCAGAGCAGAGAGCTTGGCCTCTGGGCTCACCTGGACCGAGTCAGCACCACCGACCAGCTGTGTGGCTTAGCAAGTCTTGACCCCCCCTGAGGCTCGGTTTACTCGTCTGTGAAATGGGCGTGAGCTACACTGGTTTCACTGAGTTGTAGCCTGACGTGAGATGCTCGCTGCCGTGCAGGACCCACCCGACGCGCCTGTGCTCGGCAGAGTAGCGCCCCCAGAGACGTCCGTGTCCTAATCTCTGTAACCTGTGAGTGTGGCGCCTTGCGTGGCAAGGGGGGAAATCCAGGTCGCAAATGGAATTAAGTTCACTGATCCGTTGACCTTGAGATGGGGAGATTGTCCGGGCGGCCGAGGGTGATCACGAGGGTCCCTATGAATGAAAGAGGAAGGCAGGAGTGTCAGTGTCGGTGCAATGTGACACAAGTGACGCGCCTGCCATTGCTGGTTTGAACGCTGCACGGCCAGGGGCTGTGGGTGGCCCCTAGAAGCTGGAAAAGGCACGAGGATCTGTTCCCTCCAGGAAGGAACACAGTCCCGGCGACACCTCGGTGTTAGCTCACTGAGGCCCTTTCCAGGTTTCTGATCGCCGGGACGGTGGGGCGATGAATTTGTGTTGTGTGAAACCAGTGAGCCGTGGTCATTCGATACAGCAGCCAATACTGTCACCACTTAATAGTCATTCGAGAAAAATACGTTGATTAAATAAATGAAAAGAACCCTGGCCTGGACATCAGCAGTCCTGGACTCTGGTCCCAGCCCCGTCCCTGACCGGCTGTGATGTCCAGACAATCCCCCTCTGCTCTCTGACTCAGTTTCCCCATCTATAACCTGAAGAGCTGGGAGTACAAATGCTCCTCAGGCTCCTCGCCTCCCAACTTGAAAAATGTTCCCGTTATAACTGTCCCCCGAAAGGACCCTGTGCCCCCTGTTCCACTCCCTTCCTTCCCACTTGCAATCTGCTCTCTGTTCCCGGCAGGGTCCGGGCTGGGGCTGGCGGAGCCGGCAGCCCCGAGGAGACAGTTAATGAAGGCGGGAGGAGGAGAGTCGATGTGCGCTGACAGCCCTATGACAGCTTGGTGAGAGCGACAGATTTAATATCCTGCCGCTTCCCTTCCCCAGCCCGGGGCCGGAATTGATTAAATAAATTAAAGCTCTGCAGCCCGCGAGCCTCTGGGTAAGGTCGTCTGGTCGTCCTGCTGTCACCGTCCGGCTGCGCGGCGTAGCCCGCTGAGGGCGAAGTCCTGCGAGGCGCGGGCGCCTCGCCCTCTCTGTTCCGACCCGGCTAGGTGGGAAATGTGCGAGGGGATGGGAGGAGGGGAGGAGGGGAGGAGGTGGGGAGGACAAGGAGCAGGGATAGGTCGGGACCCTTGCAGCGCCAGGCGCGGGGTTGCGGCAGCGCTAGCGTGGCGCCTGCTGCGTGCAGGCTAGTGTGGCAAGCGCCCAGGCGGGGCGGAGCAGGCGGGCCCTCGGTGCAGGCCCAGGACAGCAGAGCCGGGAAGGGAATGTGTGGCCAAGAAGAGCTGAGCCCCATATTCCTGTCCCCGGCCCGCTGCGCCCCTTGGCGGGCGTTGCCCTCCTCAGCCCACTCCTGTTCCCATGACCGGCTCAGGGAGGGCTCTCGAGCTTGGTGGGTCAGGAGGTGACTCAGGTGTCACAAATGACAGTGGAATGCACCCTAAGTCTCAGCCAGAGTGATTTGCTCTCTGGGACTGTCCGTGTCCCAGCTCCCCTCCCTGGGTGCAGGGCTGAGAGCTACAGTAAGGCCACACAGCATCAGCGCCCCCCACCTGCCCCCCGCACTCCCCGGGGCCTTGGCGTTTGAGTCTCTCGGCCCTTTACAACGGCCAGGGGTATCTTTTGGTCATTTTCCTTCCTTAGTACTCTGTGTTATCATCCCAGTTGAGTTGATCCCCACTTCACAGATGAGGAAACTGAGGCCAGAAAAGGGGAGCAGCTTGCGCCAGGTCACGGTGGCAGCCTGAACTGGAGCCTGGGATGACCAGCTGTCTCCCCTACGAAATCTCGTTCCAGTCAGAGGAAGCACGGGAGCCCCAGGGGCTGGACCAGGCGGGGGTGACCATGGGCGGGGCAGGCTGGGATGCGATGATGAATTGGGCTCTGGAGCCAGGGGCAGAATCCGAGAAGCAGGACTCAGAGACCCCCCATCCCCCGCACCAACCCTCCTTCCGTGCTCGGCCAAGACGTCACCAGCTTCCTTTAGCTCACGTTGACCCGCAGCACGTTGGCCGGCAGAACAGGCTCTGGAGTCGGATCAACCGGGGTTCAAGTCCCAGCTTTCCCACTGACTCTGGCCCCTTGGACAAGCCCTCAGCTTTTCAGAGCCTCAGTTTCCCTATCTGTAAAATGGTGACGATGAGGACGCCAACTCCATGAGAAATGACCTGTCCAGGGCCTTACTGCAGGTGACAGAACTGGGATTTGAACTCAGGTCTGCCCACTGCCTGCCTGAGCCGGAGACGCTTTCGACGTCCAGGGAAGATAAACCACAGCGAGTGCCTGAGCGGGTCTGTCGCGTGTGGATTTGCGACGGTGCCCCTTGCCCTCGGCTGTTGTCTGAGATTCAGTTCATGAATCCGTTCAGCACCGACTTTGAGATGCCGGGGGAGCCAGCCCCTCCCTTCTCCAGGGGGATTTTGGTCAACAGCCCCCCGACGCACGTCCCCGACCACTGAAATCTCCGAGCTTCCGAGAACAGCAGGGAGGTGCCGGGCTAACGGTCAGGCTGCCTGGGACTTGCTCCCCGCCTTCAGCTCACGGGGCTCAGGCCGGCCACGGTTCTGTCACCCCACCTGAGCCAGTCCCTCGGTCTCTCCAGGCCTCGACGCTCTGTGCTGCACTCGCGCCGGGATGCGCGGAGGGGAAAGACAGGCGCGTGCGGGGTGAACCGGAAGCACAGCATCGTGCTCAGCTGTCAGCCTCCGCCAGCTCCTCGCCCCTGCACCCTAAATTCTTGCTGCAGTTTAACTCCTTGCCAGGGAAGGTTAAGCCGGTGCCCTGTGGGAAGGATCCCGGAAGGAGGGCAAATCAGGGCAAGGTGCCATGGCAGGGCCTCGGTGCGGCTGGGAGGACCAATGGTGGGCACCTGAGCAGGGTAGGGGTCCTTGTGTCCCCTTTTTCAGATCCTGCTCTTAAGCCTAGAGCCAAATTCATCATCATCATCATCATCCCCAGCCCACCTCTGCCCTAGGGTCAGCCCTGCCCAGTCTCAGCCCTCTTCCCTTTTGTACCTCCTTCTCCTCCAAGTGCACCTCCCCAAACCAGCCTTCCAGGCATGCAGGATGAGGCCACCCGCTATCTCAGGCAGCAACAGCAACAGTCACAACAGGAGCTCCCGCCCCCGTGAGAGTCTCACGGCCAAGGCGCTTTCAACGATCATCTCACGTATTTCTCACACCCCACTAAGTGGTCGGTGCGAGTTTGCTGCCAGTCTATGGAGGGGGAAATTGAGGCTCGAGAAGCCTCTCTTTGCGACAGAGCCAGGGATTCGCACCCAGGCCCACCTGGCTCCAGGGCTGGGTCCCATCACCTGGGTGGGCACTTTGCTCTGCTCCTCCCACGCCAGCCCTCTTCTCTCAGCAGTGATGTCTCTGCGATCTTCCCTTCCTCGCAACCCCCTTCCCCTGCACCAACCCCAGCCCAGGCTCTTGGCCTTTCGTGGGGGCAGAACTGCCCTGGTGGCCTGGTGTCCTTGCTCTTCCCACCGCATCGCTGCTGCCTGGCAGAGACTTTCCTGGTGGAGTAGAAGCCGCTCTGGCCTGCGGGTGCAGAGCCCAGTCTGCGCTCAACATCGCTGCTACGGAGATGGGCCCCTAGGACAGATGGCTTCACTCCTGGGGCCCAGTCGCCCCATGTATGCCCTGGAGCAAACTCACCCCCGGCAGCACCAGGTCCTCGGAAGGGCACCTGCTTCTCCTTTGCTCGAAGATTCTCCACGTGCTGGTAATGGCCTTGACTGGCACTGAGGAGCCCCCGGGAGGATAAAAATCAAAGTTGCCACTTCGGAAAGCAGAGGGACCGGCTTTCAGCACAGCCTCTGCTGCGGGGAGTGGGGAAGGTGGGGCTTGGCAGGAGCTGGGGGCTTGCAGAGGGAAGGGGCGGCCAGCTCCCTGAGACCACACGCTGGCAGGGGCCCCAGCAGATGGCTCAAGCTGTCCCCCGTCCTCATGACAGCAGCCGTCCGAGGACTGCTGCCCACCCGAGATGCAGGGGTGGTTTATCCAGCCCTGCCAAGACCACGCTGCTGTCCTTTGATCTTTGCCTTGCTCAGCCTGCCCTGGAGGCCGCTAACCAAGGTTGGAAAGTCAGAGGCTGCAGCCAGAGAGGGCAGGACTGGATACAGCCTCCTATTTGCACAGATGGAACATTGACTGATGCCCAGAGAGGACCAGAGACTCACTAGGTCTCCCCCAGCTCACACAGCAAACCTCGAAGGCATCAAGAACTTTCTCCTTGTTGTGCAACCATCACCACCATCCATCTCCAGAACTCTCCCATCCTCCCAAACTGAAATAGGAAGGTCCCCATAAATCCCTATGTCCTCATTCCGTCCCCCAGCCCCTGGCACCCACCGTCCTACCGTCCCTCTCTGGGACTCTGACTCTGCCACGGCCTCACCTAAGTGGAACCAGTCTCCGTCCTTCTGCGACTCAGCCTCCGCCTTTCACGGTTCCTCGTGTATCGTCTGTCCCTCGCGTATCGTCTGTCCCTCGCCTCCCTCCCATCACAGAGGATCATGGCGATTGTCCCCACCCACACACGGAGAGCTGCCTCACTCCTTCGCAGACATCGTTCCCACACGGCATGGCCGAGCCATCGTTTATCACCAGTCCCCACTGACGGGCACCGCTGTTGTTCCCAGTCCTGCTCCCGCGAGGGCTGCCGCACTCTCGGGCACGCGGCTCAGCGTGCACACGGTGAATGTCTCTGCAGCGCAGAGTTCCAGGAGGGGTCTTGCTGCATCAAAGGGTCTGTGCCTTGTTAATCCTGAGAGAGGCCTCTAATCACCCCCCAGGGCGGTTGCTCCGGCACACGCCTCCTCCAGTGGTGGACGCTGCATCGAGGGCAGGTGACAGACCCCTCTGGGGACAGGGCAGAGGGCAAGGAACTGAGGCAGATGCCTCCTCCCGGGCCTCTTTTGGCTTCTACGTGGCTTTGAGGGGAGCAGGCAGGTGACTCCCCACCCCTGTCTTTGGCGACGTCCCCGGAACCTCTCTGACCCTCGCACCTGCCTTTTCTTGAGCCCTGAAGAGCCTTAAGCAGATAGCAGGGGTGTGACACCCCCCAAGTTCCTGCCAGAACGGATTCCAAGGACTCTGATAAGACAGGCTCAGAGAGAAGAGGGGGAAAAAATGGAAAACCAGGCGGGTGGTGTCACCTCTGCTGTTACCAACTTGCAGCATTAACCCTTTATTTACCCTTTAGAATTCCCTATAAAAGCCCCAGCCTCTTTGGCTCGGGGCTGGCATCCCCTCTTCCTCCTTTTGGGTGCCGCGACCTTCCTCCCCCACCCCCTGCCTTTTCTCTCTGAGACAGTAAAATCACCTTTTTCTTCATTACATCCTACTCCTTGTGTGAGACTCTTTCTCCACCTGCGCCATGAGCCCCTCCTAAGCTTCCCACCCTCAAATCACCCTTTCAGTCCCCAAGCCAGAGGACCAGGCGGGGGAGAGGCTCCACCCCTCGCAGCCGGACCCAGGTTCTCAACCTCCCGGCCACAGGCCTGCAGCCGGGCTCCTCCGTCCGCCAGCGCCGCCCGGCTGAGTTACGGCCCCATCCGTTCCCCCGGCGGATTAGTCCAGGGTGTTTTTCCTGGGTCTTTCTTTCCTGGAGATAAATTGAGAATACGCACAGCCTGCCATTTTCCAGGGCGAGGTGGGGGTGGGGAGGCATTGCAGTCCTGGAGGACGGGCCTGGGGAGCCCGCCCAGGCGCTGTGGGGTCAGGTCTGGGGGCGGGGTGGGTGCTGCCATGGGACACAGGGCGGTGGGGGGAGGACGCCAGTCCGGCATCTGCGTCCAGTAAAGCGTCCTCGGCAGGCAGGGTGTGTGGGCCCCTCCGAGAGACAACTGGCAATTGCTCTCACCGTGCGCCGGCCTCGGTATTCATATTTCCTCACTTAACGCTCCCTCAACCCTGCGCCCCAGAAATGATCCCATTTTACAGAGGAGGAAACTAAGTCTAGCAGGGCTGCCTCGCCAGGGCCTCACAGCTGAGAAGAGGGCAGAGCTGGGCCTCGGACCCAGGCCTCCCGGCTCAAGGTCTCAGCTCCCCGCGCCTTTCCCGCAGGGAGAAGAAACCTGAGCTCTGCTCATGCGGTTATCACGCTCTCCCCTCGTCCCCACCCAGACCCCTCCTCAAGGCCAAACTCGGTTGCAGATGGGGACGGAAGCTTCCAGACTATTTCTGCCTGGGTCTCCCGGCAATCCCACTCGGCCGTTAGCGCATCTGTGCTGAGGTGGGGCTGCCACCATTGCAGCGAGCAGGGCAGAAACCTCACCAGTCCAATGAGACCCACTAGCCCAGCAGAAGCTGGGAGACATGGAAGCTTCCAGAAACCAGTCTCTGGGAAGTCGGCTTCGGCCTCCTCTGCGTGGCACACTCCTGACCCACCCACGACCCCTGCCCAAACCCTTTTTCTTTTCTCTAAACACAGAAGCACAAAATGCCAATTTCCCCCTTGAGAGCTCTCCTAAGTGAGTGGGTCGGTGAGGGGGGTCTCCCCTGATACTAGGCCAAGGGGTCAAAGGTCAGAGACTGTCGTGAACTTCCAGAATGTGAATACTGAGGCGTAGGACCCCAGTACTCGTGGGGGACGTATTAGGAGCAAGATCCCTACGTACGGGGCCAGGAGGACCCAGCAGAGCCACTTACTGCCTCGTAAGCCTCTTGGACGCCCCGTGACCAGTGGGCATCGACCCCAGTCCCCGGGCCACCCTGTGTCTGCCCCATAAGCCACCAGCCCCAGGGATCTGCCTGACTCCTCTTCCCTGGCCCTAATCCTGCAGTTGCTCAGGATTCATTGCTGACAATAATTAGGTCTCACAAGGATAAAACTCAAGCGCATCCGAAGCCTTCAGGGACAGTATTAGCACGCTAACTCTGTTTGTGGCTTAAATATTCATGTCAGAGTGTAATTACTACCCCTTCTGTTGAAGGCAGTGGTTTGGAAAGAGTTTTAGCCTGGCAAGTGGGATCTATCCATCCTGATGGCAACATGCAGAGGGGAGAATTTGGCATTTTGGAGAGTTCTGGAGCACTTAGAACTCAGGGCATTTAGAACAATGATTACAAATTGGCAGCCTGTAGGCCCAATCTGGCCTGCATACCTGTTTTAAAATGTTGATCTGCAACATGTTTAAACGAAAAGAACAAATGTGTCTAAAAGCCCAGATTTATCGTTTCTCTTGAACAACAGGGTGTGTGCTGCCGTGGGGCCCAGGGGCGGTGGGGGAAGGGCCACAGTCCTTTGCTTTGCTTCTAGAAAAGTGTCTTCGGCAGAGCGTGTGGGCCCATTAGAGAAACAAAATTTGGCCACGCTGGACCACAATCCCACAGGGTAACGGTGGGCTGGACTGGTGGCTGTCCCCTGGAGACGTGCATTCCCTTCCAGTTTACCACAGTCCTCACCTTTCCCTATTGTGCCCCATCCAGCCCATTCTGCCCATTTGCTTCACCTGGCTGGGCCCGGTAGCCATTTGAGTTTGCAGCTCCTGGTTTAGAGTTTGGAAAGCTTAGAAATGAAGGAGGTTAGAGCTGCAGAGCTAAGAACTAGGACTCAGGTGCCCTAGAAAGGTACCAGCTCTTGATCCAGGAGAAGGGGCATGCCTGGGCAAGGGGCAGCTCCTACCTTCCTTCCCCTGTCCTGCCTGCATACTGACCTCCTTGCCGAGGACTTTGGCCAACACCAAAAAGCGTACTTGTTCCAGAAATCAAGCCTCGCCAGCAGAGGCTGCCGGATAGAGGGGTTAGGGTCAGGAGTCTTGGGTCTTGCTGGGCATTTTCGTAGGTCATTCTGTTCCTGACTTGCCACCATCACCGTCATCCCAAAGCCTCCTACCTGCAGCCTGGAGTGGCAGCCATGGCCTCTGGATCAGGGCAGCTGCTGGGTGACCTGGACAGGTCCCGTCGTCACCTGCACTTCTGCTCATCTGGATAGACAGGAGTGCCTGTTTGGCTCTATGTCGCCTTTGACTCAGGGCCCAGGCCACGCAGATGGGGGGTGGTTTGTCCAATGCTGTCCTCAGAATGGGGCCCTAGCATAGTGCTGTCTACAGAAGGGGCTTGATTTAAGTGCAATAGAGAAAAGCTCTGGAGCTGCAGTGAGAACATGAAGCAAGTCCCTGCGTCTCCTCCTACCCGCTGCACAAGCTCAGGCAGGTTAGCTTTCCCGAGCTGCCTCCCTAATCTGCAGTGCCAGCTTCACGGGGGATTGGAAGGAAGGGATTAAGCCCCAGGCCCAGCATTCAGCTTGGTACATGTGCTCAGCAGAGGCTGGGCAGGACCCGCTGAGCTGAAGTCAGAAGAATAAAGGTGTGTGTGAAATCGAGAAACCCCAGAGTGGGGGCAGGGGTGAGGGGCGGGGAGAGGAGCACGGGACAGGAGGGCAGGAGGGGCCCTGGAGCAGCGGCTGTGCGGCACACCCTGGACAGGCCCCGACGAGTCAGGTTCACAACAAGACACTCATGGTTGCCGGGGACAGGAACCCATCCGTGCTCATTTGCGCAAAAAGGGGACTTTATTATAGTTTTAAAAGTTCCTCATGGGACCGAGGGCAGGAGGGGCGGGATGGAGGCCGAGCAGCAGACAGCAGGACTGTGGCTGCCCCTGGCTCTGGATTTCTGTCCTTTACTCGCACCTGCTGTGCGCATCAGCCTCTCTCTCCTGGTCCCCATCACTGGGTCTTTGTGCTCCTTCCGCCCATCAGTCTCTCCATCTCTGTCTCCCCGTCC
Source organism: Propithecus coquereli (assembly GCF_000956105.1). Lineage (NCBI taxonomy): Eukaryota > Metazoa > Chordata > Mammalia > Primates > Indriidae > Propithecus > Propithecus coquereli. Next base: position 4,974,439 of record NW_012153840.1, read on the forward strand.
ATCTCTCTCCATCCCTCTCTGTCTTGCGCTCCCCTACCCTTCAGCCAGCAGGGCTCCCTCTTCTCTGACGGTCGCAGGTCGCAGGTCCACTCGGCCTCCTCCCCTCTGCACACCAGCTTCCCCTTCGTCCCATGCAGAGGGTCAGATGTGGCCCCAGCTTTGCACCCATCCCTGGGGGAATCACCTGGGGCCCGACTCCCAAGCCCTGTAAGGAGGCCGCAGGGCCCAGCCTGCACCGGCCCCCACACTGCTGGTCCGGGTCACCTCGGGGGCTGGGCCGAACACGACACAAGGACTGAGCACTCAAACGACGATACAGTTCTCAGAGCAGAGAGGCTGGGCTGGACCAACCCCAGCTAAACCTTTGCCTGGCAGTGCCCCTGACATCTTGCAGGTACCTTAGGGCCAGCTGTCCAGCCATGATTACCTGAGCCAAGAGAGGGTTGGGGCACTGAAGGCAAGAGAGAGTGTAACCCCACCTTCCCAGGGGAGTAAACACCAGTGCTGTTGTGGTCTGATGCGGCCCAGGCAGGCAGGATGGCAGAGGGGAGGGTGGGGAGCGGCCAGGCAAACGGCAGGGCACATGCCCCACGCACAGCTCAGCGAGCGTTTGCTGAATGGCTGCATGAGCGAGTGGCAAGTGTGGGGCACAGTTGCACATTTTAATGGAGCCCAGACACGGAGCATGGGGAAGGGAACATGGGGCAGAGGAGATGAGGAGGGAAACTGAGGGGCTGACCAGGTGTGCCAAGGAGGCAGAGAGAGGAAAAGAGGGTAGAGGAGAGGGGGAAGGAGAGACTGTAATTCATTGCACTTCGTCTCTGTTCATTTTGGACAAATAGAGCAGAAACTGCCGACCAAGGAAGGAGGAAACAGGGCATGAAATTGTACTGTGCCTTGGAACAGCTCTGCCAGCCAGGCGTCGGGGCTGATAACCCACTGGGTCAGCCCGACCTGCCCAGCCATGGGGGATGGGCAATCCAGCCCCCGGACTGGGCAGCCAAGGGTGCCTGGTTCCGGCCCCAGGAAGCTTCTCTCAAGTTTGCTCACCTCCCGTGGCCCGAGTGGCTGCCGGAGGCTGCCGGCAAGCTGCAGCCAAAGGTGTTCCAAGGAGCTGGGGAAGGGACCTCCATTAGACATCAGAGAAAATCCCTGGGAATTTAAGGGATTTGGTGAATTAATACAACCCGGATTTAGATGATCAAAAGCATTTCTTGAGGCAGCTATATGGAAGCCACTGGAGGCTTCTGGCTGGATAAGGGCTGCAGGAAACCTTCCTTCCCTCCCCCCTCCGCAGGAGCTTGGTGGGATGGGGTGGAAGGGGGGTTGGGCTAGTCGGAGGTCTCTAAGAGGATGGAGAGATCTATAGACGTGAGCGGACAGAGCACCAGGCAGAGGGGTGTTGGGAATAAGAACGAGACCCCTGTGGACAAATCCCAGGGTGCCCAGCTCCCCTCCCCCCGCCCCATGGGCCCTTCTCTGAGGCAGGATGGAGGGGTGCGCTGTGGGAGGGGCCCAAGAACCTGTCTCCTCCCCACCAGATCTGGGCCTAGATAAATGCCCTGTCGGGCCCCCAGCCCAGGGGTCGAATCCCTCTGATCCCACTAATCCCCCCGCAGGTTAACCTTCCTCCAATACAGCTCCAACGCCAGTACCCCCCTTCCTATTGGGCCCCGTCAGCTTTGGCATAAGTCATGTCAACCTAGGTAGCAAGTGACACCATGTATCAAGTACTCATTACCTCCCAGACACTGCGCATTCGCGCACAATGCCGCCAACTCCTCACAATAACGCACATGTAATTGTCACCTTCATTCCAAAGACAAGAGCTCTGAGACACAGAGATGTTAAGAAAGTTGCCCAAGGCTACACAGCAGAAAGAGACGTTGAACCCAGGTATGGAACCCAGGCCTGCTCCAGAGTCAATGCTTCTCCCCTGGGCTGGCGGGTGGGTGTGGGTGGAAGAGTTGGCTCGTGCTGGCGAGGTGCACTCGGGAGGGAGTGATGGGTTGGCGAGTGGGTGATGGGTGGATGGATTCGGGGTTGGGTTAGGCTTGGGTGGGTGGGTAGGTTTGGCAGTTCAGGTGGTGTATGGAGAGGTGGTTGGGCGACAGGTTGGTGTGCTGGTTCGCGGATGGGATGGGTGGATTAGGGCAGGATAGTTGAATGGCTGGATAGGATGGTGGATGCCAGACTCACTGGCCCTAGAGCATGGCACGCATTTTCCAACCTCAGATCTTGCCTTTGCCATTCTTCCCACCGAGAGCTCCCTCCCTCCCTCCCCTTCTCCCTGTCCCTTAAATCTTCCCTTGGGGCTCAGCCCAAATTCTGTGCCACCTTCTCATGCCACCAAGGCAAAGAGCAAGTTCATCTCTGCGACAGCATAAGCTGTTCTGGTTGGTACCTCTGCCCTTACGCCCCGGGCCTGCTGACTCTCACCGTGGTGACTTCTACCTACCGAATGAGCCTAGAAGCTCTTGAGGGCAGGCATCGTGCCGCGTTCATCTCGGAATGGGAAATGGTGCCTTCTCGGTGCCAGGTACATGGCAGGGTGGCAAGTATCTGGCCAGGAGAAGGAAACACCAGGACCTCCTACCCAGTCATTCCTTGCCATCTCTCCTGGACCCTTCAGAGGTCAGTCCCCATGACGCAGTAGTGAGAGGACTCTTGGGCCACAGCCTCAACACTGCCCTGTGCGTCCCCTTCCAGGTTCCTGTTCCGCAGGGCATCACCAGCCGTGTGGCTCCAAGCTGCAGAAAGTGAGTTTCTGACAGTCTGAGGGTGTTCGGGCTGCAAAGGCTATGCAGGTCAGCACAGGGCAGGCCACAGCCCCAGGGGCTGGTCCAAGAAGCTTCTAGCAGCCCTGAGACCACTGTGGAGAGTTCTAGGTCAGAGTTTCTGGTAGCCTTCCGCAAGGCCAGAGTCACCACCCTTCCTGGCTGGTCAGAGCCCCCGGGTCCTCCCTCTCCTCTGCCAGTGACATTCAAGCACAGTCCCCTCCCCCACACTGCCACTGTGCCCCTCCCGTTTGTTTACCTGGTGCAGGGGCGGTGCAGGGGCACTGGAAAGAGAACCAGCCTCCCCCCAACCCCCCCAAGGCAAATACTTCCCCGGCTAATTGGTATTTGCATGGCAAATCCCGGGTAAAGAGGTGATCATTTGCATGTTCTAAGGGTAATGATATTTGATGTTGTCAACTTATTACAAGCGTAATCACCACTCAATTTCCTGCTTTCTAAGCTCCCAATCAGCTGCCACCCAAAATAACCACCTCGTTGAGACTCGTGGGGGGCCCCACGTGGGGACCCCTGAGCTGAACAGGCTGAGACATCTTGGCCCTGCCCTGGCGCTCCTCTGCTTCTCCTTCCTCCCCCCTCCTCCTCCCTCTCCTCTCTTCTCCCTCATCCTTCTCTTTTCCCTCCTCCTCCTCTTGCCTCTTCTCTCCCTCCTCCTCTGCCTCCTCCTTCCTCCTTCCACTCTCTTCCCTTTTACTCCTCCTCTCCCTCCTCCTCCTCACTCACCCCCTCCCCTGCCCAGGGCCCCAGAGTGCAGGGAGCCCCCACTCTGCGAACTCCGCTTGTTCTCAGAGGGGGAGCAGGACCGAGAAGCCAGTCCTAGTGCAAGGACAGAAAGATAACCTCCTCCACGACGGGGCGAACATCTCATTGGGCTGTCTGCTTCTGGGAGCAAGAGGGGAGCTTCTCTCCAAGGCTACGCTGGCACCCGACTCGACCCCTTTAAAAAAGAGAGAATGATTTAAAAGGAATAACGAAGAATAGCTGATATTGAACAGGGAGTCCCTGCGCCAGGCACCGCGCGCAGCGCCTGGGTCAGCCCCGGCTCCACTAGAGTAAAGCCAAGATCCTCACAAAGACCTCGGAGGCGCCCATGGTTCAGCCTCATCTCCTGTAACGTCCACACTCCGGCTCCAGCGCTGACCTCACTCCCGGCCGTGCCCCTGCAGCCGTGCGGGGGCCGCGCCCTCTGGCTGCACCACTCTTCCCTCAGATGTCTGCGTCCGAGTAAAGGAAACTCGCAACCACCACCAGGGGTGAGCACTGGCAGTGTGTTCATTTGACAGATGAGGAAACTGAGGCAGAAAGAGGTTTGGTAACTCCCCAGGGCCACGCAGCTGCCGTTAGGTGCCAGGCCCAGGATCTGAACCAATCTGCCTGAGCCCAAAGCTGCCCAGAGCGACCGCGTGGGCCCCACCCCGCTCGGTATCGAGCTGTGCAGCACGCGGCCAGACGGGCCTGGACGTGGGTGCAGACTCGCTCGCCAGCACTGGGCGCTGAGCAGCTGCCAAGTCTCTCCCGGCCTTGGTTTACCGGCCCGCCCAATGGCACCTGCCTCCCGGGGCTGCGTGGGGACTCAGGGAGCCAGCGATCATGTCCTACTTTGCACAGCGTCTACACGGGCCAAGTGCTCAGGGTGCTGCCTGCTCTTCTGACCCTTCCTAAGATGTCTCATAAATGCCTCCCGCTGGCAGGACCACCCGCTGGTCTGTCTCCTGGGTGGGTCATGGAGAGCCCCGTGTCAGGGCCATGGGGCTGGTTCAGCCAAGTCAGCAGGCCCTGAGCCCAGGGTCGAGGCCCTTGTTTTGTCCCCATCTGTGGTGAGGTGTCCCCTGGGTGGTCCACTCCTGGTAATCATTAAGTTCCCAAATTGCACAGGAATTGCTTCTTGTTACAAATCTGCAAACATACGATGTCACCACGGTGCACACTGCGTAGTGCCTGCTTGGTGGGAGAGAGCGAGGGACACCCCGGGAGGGTAGTGTGAGAGAGCGCCATGATCGGGGGCTTCAGGGAGGGCAAGGGGGGGCGGGCTGAACCGGCTGCCTTCCTCTCTCAGGCGGCCTTTCCCCTTCCTCGAGCCCCACCCACACGGGCAGGAGATGGGCTCGCCGCTCCCAATCTTAAGAGGGTTTCTATCGACCCTCAACTGGAGCTCAAACTGGATCTTTCAAGAGCTCAGGAAGTGGTGGCGAGGGAGGGGGTCCGGTGCGTGTGCAGACGTGCAGACGAGCCCCTGCTTGGAGGCTGGGGGGAGCCGGTGGTCTGCAGGCTCCCACTGACGGCGATCAGACCTGGTGACAGGGCCCTTCTCTTCTGCTAACCACAGCTGCAAAGAGGATGGGGGCCCCCAGATGCTGCTTCCTCAGTCAGGTCCCCTCCCAGCGATAGCCAGCAGCACCCCCTCTCCAGACACACCCTGGGGAGCTGCGGCCTCTAATCAGCTTCGTGGAGCAATCAATGCCCTCATTTTTTGCTTCTAAATGGCCAAGGAAGGCGATCGTTAAATACTCATGTAGTAATTGGACAAATCCCAGGCTTCCAGGCTGTCTCAAGGAGGGGACGTGGGCTTGCACGGAGCCCTGCTTGTTCCTGGCAGATTTCTGGGGCTGAATAACGAATCACCTTCAGCTCGCTGAGGGGGAGCGTCGCTGGCTAGGCGGCCTGGCGGTTCTGCGTAGAGGCAGGGAAACAGTCCCCGTGCCAGGAGGGTTTCCCGGGAAAGCACTTTGAAGGAAGGAGGTTGTTGGGGGGGTTTGGGGGACCAGCTCAGAACCAATGAATTAAACATTTGCTGAGCTCTTTCGAAGCAGCTGTTACCAAAGAGAGGAAATGCTTTAATTAATAAAGCACAGTCAGGGAGAGGGAGCTGTTTTCCAAAGCACCCCGGGGCTCCGAGAGCAAGACAAACAGAGCAGAAGCCCGCCACCCCCGTGGGCCCGTGCCAGGAGGGGCAGATGCTCCTCTCCCAGGGTCTGGGGCGAGGTGGCTACTCAGGTGCCCACCCCGCCCCGAAGAGGTGGGGGATGTCCTTTACCGGCCTGCAAGCCTAGCCCAGAGCCGAGGCCACCTGCCCTGTGCGAACCCCGGGGGATGCGATAGAAGGAACACTGAACTGGGAGTCCGGGGCTGGCACCCTGTTTTCAGTTCTGGTTGCAGTGAGTCATTTCCCCTCTCTGACCCTGATTTCCTCATCCATGGCTCTCAGACTGGGTTCTGGGGAGCCATCGCATCCCTTGAGGGTGTCTCAGGGATGACTTTGGTGGTGGGGATACAGGCAGGTGGGGCTCTGGGCCCCAAACCCAGTTCAGCCAGAGCAGCTTTGCTTTCATCTGCTAATATGCCAGGCTTCGTGTAAGATGTCCTTTGAAGAAAGAACACTGTGGGCTTTTTTAAAAAAAAAAATTGAAAACCATTGGCTTAGATGTTGTCTCCTGTCTCCTCAGGAACCTGGGCCTCGAAGTTGTGCAATTCCCAGTTGGCCAGTCAGCCAAGCTCCGTCGTGACCAAGCACCTGGCCCATGCCAGTGCCAGGGGCTGCCAGGGAGAATACGAAGTCTCTGCCTCCTTTCCAGGGGGCTGCCAATCTGATCCTGGTGCGGCAGGTATGTGGCACACATGCCATTGTTTCTGGCTTGATGCCCATTGCAGGCATTACTAATTGATCACAGAGTTCAACTATGACCTCAAACCCTTCCACAACCCAGTGCTCAGGGCACTCTGGACCATCATTAGGAGCTTATTTGAGCCTAAGCGCGGCGGAAGCCATCGGAGGGGACTGGCAGGTCTGATCCTTCAGCAGCAGCTGGACGGTTCCCTGCTGGGCCGTGACAGAGAAGGTTTCCTTCGAGGAAAGAGCTGCGACTGGGGAGCCCGGCGCTGAGATCCCGTATTCTTGCCGGCTGCTGATCAAACGCCAGAGAAGGCTGAACCTCAGCGTGTTTCCCCGTCCGTTTCCAGCAATTTCCATTTCATTTGAAGGCTCTCGTGTGGCCCCCACTCTGGTGCCCCGTCTCGGCCAACCCTCCTAGGTCTTCGATGCCCACATCCTTTCCAGCTCTCACCCATCAAGCTGCCCCATCCCGTCTGCCTCCTCTACTGTCCAGCCTGCTGTCTATGCTAATGTCCACCTGGGTGGATTTTAATTTGCATGACGGGTCACCTGTCCCAGGTCATTCACAGGGTGGGGAGGGAGGGGGCCGAGGGAGAGGGCTCCTTTGCTTGAGGAGCTGTGACCAGGAGGACAAGGAATTGGGAAGCAAATATTGCAAATCACAAATAACTTCTCAAATAGCTCAGTCTACATGTGCAAGGTGCTGCGGGTCTAAACCTATCTATCCCCAAACCCTGACACACACCACCGGGCACTCCCCAGCTCCTCCAGACCCAAGGGGCCAAAGTTGGGCAAAGGGGCCCCCACACACATTCACAGTTGCCCACAGATTGAATAAATACTGTGGCTCGCCCATCTACATAAGACCATTTTCAGGGGTAGGAAGATGCTCTCGCGATTCGTAGAGGATGAATTTACGTATGCGTGTTGGGTGGATGCATGGTCGCTGCTGTCCTGTTGCACGTTCTCAATCAATGAGTGAGACAGGTGGCTAACGTCACGTGGGACCCGTGGGCCAGCTGGACGCCGCGTGGAGGGGGCTGCACAGCCTCACGTTGGGGATGTGCTGCCGCGCGGGGGCGGAGCGGCTGCAGAGAAACGTGTGTGGTAGGAGCCCGCGCTTGCAGAAACGCGAGGAGAGAGCGCCTGCGACCCACAGCACGCGACGGTGAAGGGTTGTACGGGCAAAGTAAATGTTTCCTTCGGGCTCACAGCTTTTCTCAATATTCTACCATGAACCTTGTCACCAAACTGAATTATATAAAAGAGGGGGTGGGGAGGTGGGGAAACACGGGGTCCAGCGGAGGATGCCATTCATTCTCCCTTGAGCCCTGCGGGGGCAGTGGAAGTGGGGTCCTGGGGCCTGTGGGCCCCGCCCCTAGTTCTGGAGCTGGGAGGGTGGGGAGGGACACAGGAGGGGTACAGCCATGGGGTCTGAGGGCTCTGGGCCACAGCGTAGCTCGAGGATGGGCTCAGAGACAGCCCGAGAGGGCAGGAGACGCTCCAGCCACCGTGGGGACCCCGGCAGACAGACTCCCCCAGCCCTGTCTGCCCCAGCCTCAATCTCTCTCACACTCGAACTGGCCTTCTTGGGGCATAAAAGCTTTGGCTCAGATGACAAAAAAAAGCCCCTGTGTTCTCATTCCAGCCTGGGGAATGAAAGTGTGCATAAAACAGCGTCCTTTCGGCAGCGCCGACTCTTTACACTTCCAAGGCTCTTTATTTCACTGCGCTGGCGAAGCTCTCCCGACAATTACGGCCTTTGACGAGCCTGCGGCTGGCGGCGGCGTGTCCTTCACATCCTGCCTGTGGCAGACACAGGGCCCGGCCTCCCTCGGGGCAGCACGGACGATGGGAGACAGTGGTGGGGAAGCTGCGTGCGATGCCCAGGCCCCTGCCTGCTGCCAAAAGAAAGACCACCTGCTGCTGCGAAGCCAGATGGGGACGTGGACTTTATCCCCCGAGATAGACTCGAGCGTCAGGGTGTCTGGGGAGAAAGAGTTGCCTGGGATCCCTGCCCAGGCGTCTCCCAGGGGCGGGAGTCCGGTCTGGCTCTTGACCCCTGGACCCAGGTGCCTCAGGTGAAGGGGCATCGATGTTGGGCATGGGCCTGGGAGGGGGTGGAGAAAGTGTCCCCTGCGAGCAGCTTTGGGGAACACCATTGCTAGCCTGTAGCCATCTGCTCTGTTCTCCCTAGGGTGTGGAACAGGCTCCCAGCAGCCTCCTTGAGCTGCTGGAGACGGCCCCTGGGGAGCCGGGTGCAGCTGGCAGCCAGTGGCAGGGCCAGGTTGGAACTGCAGGTGGCAGAGGGGACAACAGATGATGTGGTGATTTTTGAGTTTGTGGGTGAGAGGTTCTGCCCTTAATGAATGGCATTCCCTTCAGCCTGCTGTCCCCGGCTCTGCAGGCCGGCGGTCATTAGGGGGCATCGTGCCCTGTGATGGACAGCTCTAAGCCATCATGGCCTCCTGGCAGGGGTGGGTACACCGCCAGCCCATGCAGAGGGGCCACTTCCATAGTGACCTGGGCAACTAGCCCAGGGGCCAGCAAAGCCTGAGGGTCTGGGCTGGTCAGTGGCCAGCACCCCCCCACCCCACCAGTGGGGACACCAGCAGGTAGTTCTGCTGCTTCCCAGGAGGGTTTGCTGCCGAGGCCCCTTGACAGCACCCCTGTCTGCACCCCTTTTCCCGTCCTGTACCGAGGGCAGGGGCTCGCCCTGGACCCAGGACCCCTTCACGGGGGCACACTCGGATTACAGACCAAGGACTTCCATCTGGGCCAGTACTAGAGCCACCGCATTGGACAGTCTCAGACTCAGGGCAGAAGTGAGTCATTCATTCATTCATTCATTCAACAAATCTTTGCTGAGCACCCACGATATGCCAGGCGCTAGGGATACAGCGGGAGTGAGACCGACAGGACAGCCGCCCTCCCGGGTCACATCTCGTGTCCCCCGAGGACCCTGCTCTGCCTCAGGGCCTGGCACACAGCAGGTGCTCCCAGCAGTTTTGCTGGGGAAGATGAAAGCCCATCAGTCCGCCCTCGGCCGGGTGCTGTCTTCTCCCTGGACCCTTCTCTGCAGGAGAGGGGAGCACGGGGGACAGCAAGAGGCGCCTCCTCCACCCCACCAGTGGGCTCCGAGGGCGCAGGGGCCGTGTTGACTTGGCCACTGTTGCCGTCGCTGCACGGCGCGGCGCCTTGCCCGTCACTCGTGTCCTCAACAAATGGTTTCCGAGCACCTGCCATGTGTTCAGCATTATTTTAGACACGAGGGATAGAGTGATGAACAAAACAAAGTCCCTGCTCTCATGGGGGCTCATTCTACTGGGGGAGGGCAACGACCAACGAAGAAATAGGAAGAATGATGTGCGTTAAAGGCAGTAGCTGCTACGGAGAAAAATAAAGCAGGCAAGGGGAGGGGCTGCAAAAGGGTGCTCGACAGAGCTCAGCAGGGTGGCCAGGAAGTCCTCGCTGAGCAAGTGACCTGTGAGCCAGGACACGGGCTGTGGGTTTACCAGAAGGAAGAGGGCAGCCGAGGCCGTGCTGTGTAGGGAGCTGCGTGGATTGAGCAAGTGAGGGCAGAGGGGCAGGAGGGGCGGAATCTCTACGAGGCTCCAGGGGGCGGCAGGGCTGGGACTGCAAGCCGGGACCTCCACGGTTCACAAAGCGCAAACGCACAGGTATCGGGTGACCTGTGAGTTACCTGCCAGAGCAGAAGGAACCGTGGCGGCTTCAGAAGCGGGGGGCTGGCCAGGCGTGGGTGGAGGGCTGTCCACTCCAAGCATCGGGGACTCGACTCCAGGATAGCCCCGGGGGCGTGGGTGTGCGGACTCAGAAGGGACAGGTGAGGTCCAGCTCAGACAGGGCCCTCTCGACCAGCCCCACCCGCCAGCTGATCGCCTTGGCTGCTGGCCCAAACCTTCTGCACCTCCGCCAGGCCCAGGCCCCAGGGGCCTTGGATGAAGACCGGCAGCAAGCCAGGAGCCGCCTGGGCCCTGGTGCCCGCGTGGGCTCCGCCTCCCACCTGCTCCGCCTCCGCTGGGTTAACGTTATCAGCGCAGCCTGAGCGAAATTAGCCACACGCTGGCAGCTTACTTGTAATTGTTTCCAAATACATGCATCCTAATTATTACGCAGTTCTAAACAGGAAGCGATGGCAGGAGCAGAGAGACGGTTTCAGTGACACCGGGGATGAGGGATTACACGTTCTCAGCAGCTGCCTCGGGACCCCGGCCCCCGCCTTCTCACCTGGTGTTTTGTCTCTTCTTGTAGCTGTTCCTAATAACTACATCAGGCCAGAGAGTGGAGCAGGGAGCTGACACCTTCCATAAAACAACCGCGGAGATCGGGCCCCGGGGAGGCCCGGCTGATGGGCGGAAGAGAAATGGAACATGGCGTGCAGGCGGGGGTGAGTCCAGCCTGCTGCGTGTGGGAGCACACGCGTGTGCGCGGCCAGGCCCTGTGAAGGCCACGGCTGCTGACGAGGGACAGCACGTCGGGAGGGAACGTCAGGGGCTGGAGGTAGGGCAGGAAAATGGATAGAGCAGGAGCCCACCCCACCCCCTCCATGGCAGCTTACGCACACACATGCACTCACACACACACACACACACACGGACACACACATGCACACAACACACCTTTACTAAGCTCACCTGGAACTCCATCCTTGTAATTAACCGTCCAATTAATGCCACATAGAACAGTGAGCCTTAGTTTGGGGAGCTTTAGACCCTTTTGAAAATCTGATAAAAGCTATAGGTTCTCTCCCCTGAAAATGCACACGCACGCAAGTTTGGGGGGTGTCAGAGCCCCCTGAATTCTATCCAGGCCCCCCAGCTGAACTATGAATATGATGCCATGGTTAAGAGCATAGATTTGGGGGTGATTCACCTGGGTTGGAATGTTGACTCCATTATTTACCGACTCCTAAGGGTCTTAAAGCAGATTCTGCAGCTTCTCCCAGCCCAGGTAGAACACTTGTCCGTGGGGATGGGATGACGATGTTAATGTCTTCCTTGAAGGGCTGCGGACAAGCTAGATGAATTCATGTGTCTCAGGTACCTAGTACAGGGCCAGAGACATAAAAAATGCTCAATAAATGAAGGGTATTACCATAATTAGGGGAAAGGACTCTGCAGAGAAGCATGTGAGTCCTCGTTCCGCCCTAAACTGCTGTGTGACCTCAGGCAAGTTACTGCCCCTCTCTGATCTTCAGGGTTTTTTTGTTCCATCAAGGATATTCTATGATTCTCTAATTCGTTGAAATCAGAGACACAGGGCTGTGTGCTTCTGGGGTAAGGAGAACCAAGAGAGCTGGTCCCCACCCTCAAGGAGCCCCCACTGTCTCTGGCTCATTGCTCAACTGTGTGGCAGGGACAACAGTGGTCTGGGCTAGGCGGGGAGGGCTTCCTGAGGAGGTGTCACCAGAGCTGGGATTTGAAAATCAGGCAGAGAGGCAGGGAGAGACATGGAAAACGGGATCAGGCCTGGGGTGAGTCCTCATGCCCCAGCCAGCTCACAGCGCCACTGTGTGCCCGGGGCCAGGCTGTGTCCACCACTGCCTCCTCACACCCTGGATGCGCCCTGCACGCGGCAGGTGCTCAAAACGTGCTTGCAGACAGGCAGGAAGGGCACACCTGTGTCCCCAGGCCCCGCCTCCGCCCTCCCTGAGTCTGCCGGTCAGGCTCTGCGCGCCGGGTCTCCCGGCAGCATCGGGGGCCACGTCCCCCTTCCAAGCAGAAGGAAGCCAATTCGCTGTGGTGTCAAGGGTTGCAGAAAGTTGTGACTTAAAAGCCGGTTACGATAAATGGGGCTAATTTAATGAAATCTCCTGTGTTGTACTCATAACGAATGCTGCAGGGACCCTGAAAGACGAAGTGTAAAGAGAAAATCATCCACCCTGTCTGCAGTCTTGGCCCTGGAGGCTGAGGCCTCGGGGACTGGGTCCCAAAGCCCAAGGGCCACGTCATACGCCTGGACACCAGGAATGAGGGGCCGAGTCCCTGGATAAACCTTACCTCGTTCCAGCTGCAGAGTAAATCCAGACAAGCTCGAGTCACGACGTGCCGGGGGTGGGGTGGGGGTGCTAGGGGCAGAGAGAGTCCTAGGTGTATGAACTTGGACAAGTCACTTCTCACCCACCCCCCACCCCAAGTTTCCCAACCCCAAAAAGGAAAAAAAACAATAAAAAGAACAAAAAACAAAATCCTAACCTGGCAAAGAAGAACCGGGAATAATGAAAGGGCAAACAACAAGCCAACCCAAAACCCAATGGGGGGGGGGGGTGGGGAGGGTAGTGAGGCATGGGGGAGGGGACTCTCCTTACTTAAGCCTCACGACAACTTAAGAAGGCCTGGCTGGGCTATGTTAGGGTCCTCACAAAGCCTCTGTTTTTGGAGTCCTTGACAATCGTTTATCTTGGACCACACGGCACTGTTTAGGAAAAACACGTCAGCCTCAACCAAAGCTAGCGTGAGACCCTCACGGAGCTCCCGGTGGATTAGCTAATAAAAAGCAGAAGGGAAAATCAACCCACGTGTGTTTGCTTTTCCCGGGCGTGTGACCTCAGAACTGCAAAGGGAGGGCTGGGGACGAGCCCTCAAGGACAGGGAGAACAACCTGGGTTTTCCTGGTCCCAGGCACGCCAGGACAGTTGGTCACCCTATCACAGGGCACTGTGCCGGCAGTAGGAGTGTGGTTTGGTTGTGGTGAGCGTGACACACACCCAGTGGACGAAGGAAAAACACACTTTCTTGATCGGAAGTGGACAGGCCCCCGAAGCTTGGGCTGAATTCCCAGTGATGGCAACACGTAATACAAGGACACAAAAGTGCTGAATCTCAAACACCCCAGACGGACACCTGCAAACAGGGCTCGGCGACGCTGCAGGCCTGGTGGGGAAGACCCCAGAAAGGGGCTTGAGCAAAATAACTTCACGAGGTGCACTGAATGGGAAAAGTCCCACATTTCTGAATGAGCACACCTTATTTTACATGTGTGCTTTCTAATAGATACACATAAACTAATAAATTAAATATTATAAGTAGATATTTAACTACTTTTTCCAGTAGCATAGGAGAATATAAATTCAAGTTCTCACTGGGAAAATGGAGAATCCTCTGCTACTAACATTTGAGGGCCCACTTGTTGTCTTGGGGTGCCCTTTGGCCTCTCACCCCTGACCCCTGGGTGGCATGGAAGTTGTGGATAATTTGTATCTATTCACGCTGGACAGGAGAGGGGATTCATTCACTCCTTCATTAAACAGGCATTTATTGGGCACTATGTGCCTTGGGCTTGCGACAGAGCAGTGGAGAAAAAAGCCCAAAGTCCCTGCCCTTGTGAGCTGACACTGCAGTGGGATTCTCTGACAATAAACTCACAAATAAATAAAATATATGTTGTGCTAGTGACAAGGGCTAAGGAGAAAAAGTAGAGCATGGAAGAAGAGTGGAGTAAGGGGGGGAGGTGGTGACATGTTAGAAGGAGGCCAGGGAAGGCTTCTCTGGGGAGGGACATTTGAACAAAGGCCTGAAGGCAGGGAGGGAACTGGAGCCCTGTGGATTTCTGGGGAGAGAGAATAGCAGGCAGCGGGAGCAGCAGGTGCAAAGGCCCTGGGGCAGGAGCTCACCTAGGGTTGAGGACCAGCAGGATGCAGGTGCAGAGCAAATAAGAAGAAGGAGGAAGGAGATGCGTGGGGACAAAGGAGAGGCCAGATCCTGTGACACCTCACAGGCCAGAGTGAAACTTCAGCTTTTATTCTGAGTGAGATGAGAAGCCATTTGAGGGTTTATTTGATTTATGTTTTAACAGGATCCCTCCGGCTGCTGGGCAGAAAATAAAGTGAACAGGGCCAGGGCAGAAGCAGAGAGACCAGCTGGGAAGCCACGGCCCTAAACCAGATGAAAGCCCACGAGGCCCAGAGGACCGTAACCCCGGAGGGAGAAGGAAGTGACCGGATCCGGGGTGTGTTTGAGAGGAGAGCAGACAGGACGTGCTCACGGGTCGGTGCGGAGAAGGAAGGGAAGAGAAGCAGGTGGAGCAGGTCTGGGGAGAAGCTCGCAAGCTCAGCGCTGTGCGTGTCAGCCTTGAGCTGTCTGCAGTCCTCCAGGTGCAGATGGTGCGTGGGCAGCTGGACGCGTACGTCTGGAGTTCAGGGGACATACTGGGACTGAAAACAGGCGTCCAGGGTCAGCAGCGTTTAGATGGCGTTTGCAGCTATGAGCGTGGATGACGTATTTAGGGAGTGAGTGTAGATAGAGCAGAGAAGTCCAAGGGCTGAGGCTGGGGCACGCAGAAGGTCGGATTATCGCAGAAAAACCAGCAAAAGAAGAAGCAAGGGGACAACTGGAACGAGAAGGAGGGGAGCCAGGACACGGGTGCCCCGGGGGCCACGGCAAGAGCAGGGTCAAGAGGGAGCAAGGAGAGTCACAGGCGGCTGTTGGAACAAGTACAAAGAGGAGCGAGGATCGGCACGGAATGTAGCAGCGAGGAGGTCATCGTGACCTTGGCAAAGACAGTTCCAATGGGGCCACGGGAGTGAGAGCCTGCCTGATGGGGAGGACTCCAGAGCGACGAGGGAAAGACAGTGCGGCGCGGAAGAGAGGAGCGTGGTTGAGAGAAGATTCTTTTCTTAAGACGGGAAAAATAATAGCATGCCCGTGGTGTCGGAATGACCCGGCAGAGAGGGAAAATTGATGGTGCCGGAGAGGGCGAGAGGAGAGAATCGCCATCCTTGGGGAGGGAGAGAGGACGGCACTAGGACATAGGCGGGGAGCAACTTTCCTCTGGGGGAGCAGGGACCCTTGGGGTCCCCGGCGTGGCTCCCAGGACCTGGCTTCTGATGTTCCGGAGCCCAGCACGGGGCCCAGCTCACGGGAGGTGGGCGAATGGGCGGATGCCGAGCAGCTCAACTACATCTTGCGACAAGGTAAACAAGCAAGCTCTGGACCCGGACAGACTTAGGTTCGCATCCTTGCTCTGACACGGCTGTGTGACCTTGAGCAAATCTCATGACTTCTCTGAGCTTCAGTTTTCCTTCCTCTCTAAAATGAGGAAAGTAATAGAACCTACTTCATGGGCTCACGAAAGGATTAGGAAGATCATCATGCACGGAGAGCTCTGAACGTGGTAACCGCGACGCGGGAAAGTGCTCCAGAGGGCTTAACTGTCCTCATTATAAGCAGTTCGGTAACTCCCCCATCCAAGCTCATCCAGAGTTTAATAAAAACCGCCATGTAAAAGGAAATGAATGTAGCTATAAAATCGCAATGCACACGCCCCGTGATCGCTCACAATTGGCCTGACCGTTTATGACCCTCAGCTGCCACGGTGATGAGACAGCCCTGGAGGCCATGCTGTTCCCAGATATGATGCCCCCGCCCTCTTTGCTGCAAGGAAGCACACGGGATGAGTGACAGTGACCTTATTAGACAGAGAACATTAAGTCTACTCTACTTGATCTTTTTTTAAAAAAAGCAAATTACTCACAAGGGTTGGTACATCAATGATTATTAGTGGCATGTTACTTGAGCACACTTGCGACTGAACTGCATACCAGCATGGCAAGCAGATTGGTTGGTGTTAGGAGAAACAAAACAAGCCAAAACCCTGAGATGAGCTTGGGCAGTCAACGAGGACTTCCTGTAGGAGGTGCTCCTCAGGTGAGCTTTGAAGACAGGAAGGCTTTGGCCAGGTAGAGAGGAAGGATTATGTGGTTCTGTTTTTTTCTTAGCAAATGACAGAGCAGATGGATTTGATTGAATTTGTCCTGTTTGACTTACCTGCCAGGCCAGCCAGAGCTGCCTTTGCCTTACCCAGGGTCATAGCTCGTGTCAGGGACCCACATTGCCAGGGATTCCCGGGAGCTCTGACCTCCACCCTCCCCCAGAACATCACCAGGCTCTGTCACTGTCCCCTGCCTTATTGAGCCACCCAGAGGAAGGGGCTTAAGGCAGAAAGAGAATTTGATCAACCCACAGCTACCATTTTGGAAATGCTTAAGAATTCAGTTATAGTGACAGCTCGAAGCTCTCTCCAGTTAAGCCCTGGGGCACCCGCGAGGAGGAGGTCAGGGCATAGAAGAGGTAATAGTGGTGGTTGTACCAGCGGCAGCTACATTTAGGGAGTCCTGCCTCCGTGCAGGCCCCGGGCCGGCTGGCTCCAGGGCAGGGGCTTCGCCATGTAATCTCGCAGCAAATTCCAGGCAGGTTTATTATTATTATTATTTTATTATTATTATTTTTTTATTATTGCCACTTCACAGATGGAAATAGTGAGGATCAGGGAGGTTAGGTGACTTGTCCAATGTCACGCAGGTAAAGAGAGGCAGAGCCAGGCAGGACCGAACCCTGGCTGTGTCGCACTTAATGTCAATGTCCAGGAATGGCAGGAAGGGGGACGGGGGCTGGGGGTCGGGGTGGGAGCAGAAGGAGGCAAGGAGCCTGGAGGAAGCAGAGATCCTTCACCCCTTTGCATGAGACAAGCCAAAAGCAAGATTCCAGCTCCTTCTAATGTGGAAGTCAGGGTCCTGCCCCGACCACCGGGTGAGCGTCGTGGGTTATGTCGCTTCGGCGAGCCCCAGGCCTACCTGCTCCAGGGCACCTGCGGCCCTGCAGCCCCGAGTCCAGGGCCCCCGCAGTCTGGGAGAGGAAGACCGGCCCCCTCCTGGGAAGGGGAGCCCGAGCCCACCAGGCCTAAGGAAACCAATCACATTCGCATTTCATTTGGAGCTGAGACAACTGCTGCCGTGGGCTAACGACGGGCCGACCGATCACCAGAAACATACGTGTGGAAGAGGAATCACTCATCAGGCAGGAGCTGCAGCTGTCGGCGGTTCCACCCCGTTCCTGGCCTGCTGGAGTTTGGGGAGCTGCCGGGATGTCTTTGCTTGGGAAAAGGAGTCCCAGGATCGGGCTCAGTGTCTGGAGTCTCACTCCCTTCTCAAACGCACTTTCCTTCTCTGTAAATGGGAATGATAGGGCCCACCACAAAGACAGCTGAGTTCACAAACAGTCAATCAGCAAACTCTCCGTCCTCCCATAGTCCTCCTCAGAGCACTCTGCAGACCTTGGTGAGAGCTGCAGAGCAGCGAGCTGAGGGCGATGCAGGGGCTCAGAGAAGGGGTTCGTCCTGGAGACCGGGCGGGGTGAGGGAGGTCTGGGAAGGCCTCCAGGAAAAGCTGACATTTGAGCTGAGTCCTGAAGAGTGAGGAGGAGTGGCCAGGTGACGGAGGGCTTTCCAAGTAGCAGGACCAGCATGGGTAAAGGCTTGGAGGCCAAGAAGGTCTGGGACATTTGGAAAATTGGACGTGACTCATTTGGGCTGGAGCGCGGGGTGCGTGTGAGTTGCCGAAGCTGAGGGGTCAGCAGGGCCCGGAAGGCGTTAGGGACCAAGGACAGCGGCTGGAGTGTTATCCCTGGGCTGCCGCAGGTGGTTGGGGAGTCTCCGGAGAGGTCCGGAGAGATCGCCTGGAAGGCAGTGGGGTGGCAGGACTGGCCGGAGGGAGAAGCTGATGGGGGTGCGCTGCCGTGAGACCCGCGCCGATCCTGGGGGAGTTCTGGACCTAGGCTGGTCCCTCACGGAGGTCCCGAGTGGAGGCGAGGGAGCAGAGTTTCACACCTCCACAGCTGTCAGTCACTGGCGGCAGATGGTCCCCGCAGGTGTAGGCGATAGGCGCAGGGTGCAGCCTTGATCAAGGCAGTTCTCTGTGGCTAAGGGCGATGCCCTGTGAGGGCACAGCTGTGAGCTGCCAGCAGCTCCGAACTCCAGCACGTGGGGCTGGGTGGGTGCCCCAGAAGAGGGATCTGGGTGGACACTGCAGTAGCCACCACACCCTATGTGGCCTCGGAGAAGCCCCCTCTCCTCTCTGGATCCCAGGGTCCCCGCCTGGAAAAAGAAAAGTTTGTGGCCGAGCATGGCGGCTCACATCTGTAATCCCAGCACTTTGGGAGGCAGAGGCAGGAGGATTGCCTGAAACCAGGAGTTTGAGATCGGCCTGGGCAACATGGCGAGACCCCATCTCCACAAAAAATAGAAAAAATTAGCCGGGTGTGGTGGCACATGCCTGTAGTCCCAGCTACTCGGACGGCTGAGACAGGGAGCTTGAGGCTGCCGTGAGCTATGATTGGGTCACTGCACTCCAGCCTGGGCAACAGAGTGAGACTTCATCTCAAAAAAATAAAAAATAAAAGTTTGGGACCTGCGGTAGGCAGAATGATGGCCCCTAAAAGATGTCCATGTCCTAACTGAATCTGTGAATAGATTACCTCATATGGAAAGAGTTTTTGCAGGTGGAATTAAATCAAGTACCTTGCGATGGGGAGCTGACTCAGGACCATCCGGGCGGGCCCAGTCCAATCACGTGAGTGCTTGAAAGGGAGGACCCTTCACAGCTGCGGCGACAGAGAGACGCGGTCTTGCTGGCTTTGAAGATGGACAAAGGGAACCGTCCAAGGAATGCAGCTTCTAGAAGCCGGAAAAGGCAAGGAAACGAGCCTCCCTTGGAGCCCCCAGAAAGGCGCACTGCTGTGCTGGCACCTCGACTTTAGCCCGCCGAGATCCACGTCAGACCTCCGACCTCCAATATGTTTGTGCTGCTTTAAGCCACTGGGCTGTGAGCCTTTGTTAGAGCAGCCACAGGAAACGAATGCAGGGCCAAGTCAGAGATGGCTAACACAAAGTCGGGGGGCAGCCTCTGAGGTCTGACTCGTGTTAACACGTACCGGGACCCTGGACCGGCTTTGTCCAGCAGGATTTCCCTTGTGGATGAAAATGTTCTAGATGGTTCTGCATTGTCCAATACTTGAGCCAGCAGCCACACGTGGCTGTTGAGCACTTGAGATGTGGCTAATGCAGCTGAAGAACTGAATTCTTTGATATTAATTTAAATTGAAATAGTCACATAAGGCTGGTGGCTACAGTTTGGGACAGAAAGTTCTATTAGCTGCTTAGAGGCTTAGGACTGAAGTCCGGGGGAGGAAACGGAGCCAGCAGCAGCAGGTCGGGGTCCTCATCCTCCATTCACTTCACAGAGCCCGGATATCCGCGAAAAGGCTTTCCTTTGCCCCCTCCATTGGTCTAGCCAACTGGGTGAGGACTTGCCTGTGTCCCTGTGGCCCCTGAAGTCCCTGATAGAGCCCGACTCGCTTCTGCTGTGTAGACTCGGGCACTTGCCAACTTCAAGAGCAAGACACGAGTCCTGGCTGCAGCGAGGCAGTGCCGGTCAGAGGGGCCGTTGGTGGCAGACCTCTCAGAGAAGCTGAGCTCCGGCAAAGCTGCCCAGCGCTCTCTGTGGTCTGGGAAAACCTGGGGCTTCGGACGGCACCCAGGTCCCCGCAGGGCCTCTGAATTTCCCAGAGACGAAGGAATGTCCCAAGTTGCAGCCTTGTCTTCTCTGCCATATCTGGACCCCTAGGAGGTCAGAGACGCTGGGAAGGACAGCAGGATGTAGCACCTGGAATGGCAGCAAGATGTCGCAGGGGCCAATAGCCTTCATCAGATTCTCAAAGGGGTCTGGGACTCCCTAAAATGTTAAGACACACTCTGTTTTCTCATGGCCTTGAAGGGACACCCCCCCTGGGCTCCCCTCTCCTCCCCCCTCCCAGCTCTCCCTGCCTCTTACAAATATCTAGCCTGGCCTGCTCCCCCCACCATCTTCCTCTCCCTGCCCGCCCCCACCTCCTCCACCTGGGCCTCCCCCGGACCCCCCAGGCTCATCAGTTCTGCAGGAAAAGACCAGGCACCCTCCCCATGTGCTT